>NC_088364.1:78417010-78462010 GCF_034508935.2 Berghia stephanieae | reverse complement strand
AAACAATTACACAAAATATTATCCATTATAACAATGTTAAACCTGACCCATAAGTGGGTTCAGATGTTAGATCTGCATAAATGTAAACATCGATAGAAGGGATGAAAGGATAACGATTTAGTCTTGTTTGTAAGATATGCTATATTTATTCAAACTCCAAAGGATAGTGTTTGTATTTATTTTGTCACATCAGGATGACATGGTGGATGATGTGGATGCATTTGTCAAGGTAGCCGATGTCCTCAAAGAAAGGGGAGCTTACAAAGTCTTGGTGGTGGCTACACATGGAGTGCTCTCCCCTGATGCACCAAGACTCATTGAGGATTCTTGCATTGACGAAGTAAGTGTCATGATATAATATAAGATTTATTTGATTGAAACTGCTTAATTTATACAGAGAAATAGTCAAGTTATTGTCAACAAATAGATATTGAATAGCCTGTCAACATGATAATTTACTGCTCTGGGTTGATAGAAAGGAAGATTTTCTACAATAAGATGGTTGTGAAGATCGACTTATCAATACTGTTTACTTAATGATAACAGCTATGTGGTATAGTGGTATGACACTCGCTTTCGTATTGGAAGGTCCTGAGTTCGAGCCTCGCTCAGCGCATAGTTGAGTCCTTGGAAAAGGCTCTTTACTCACTTTACTCGGGTCTAAAATGAGTACCTGGCGTTAACAGCAAGGTCTCTGTCCGGAAAAAAATTATTATTTTGCCCGACAGGTGTCATGTCTCGTTCTACATGTTACATGTTGCTGTTGGTGAGAGACTCCTTGGAAAGCGCTTTGAGCACATTTAGTGGATATTGCACTATATAAAAGCTCAGTTTGATTTAACAAAATTATGATATCTATTCAGCATATGATATACTAACATGATATCTGCTGGGTGGTTGAGCGATGCAGAAGTCTTTCTAGCCAGTACAGTAGTAATGATAAGATAACAATTATTTGATGGTGGACAATATTGTAAGTTCACAAACAACCTTCAAATGATTACGTTTGAATTTTAAATGCAATTTTACCTTGTTTGAGCATACGAATTTAATCCAGTGCAGAGGGAAGAAATGTTATTCCAACCACTCACGGTATGTGAATGAGGGGCCCCCATAGCTTCACACAAATGGACCGAGATCGATCCCAGCTGAAGTCAAAAAAAAATTCTGACCCCCCTGTTCACCCAGCAGTGATTAGGTAGCTGGGTCTGCTAAATTATATATTTGTAGTCTTTTAAAAAATGATTTATGTAAGATGATATTTAATAAAGACAGTTGAATTATTCCCTATCTTTTATCCTACTCTCAGGTTGTTTTCACCAACACCGTCCCTCACGAAGTCCAGAAAATGCAGTGTCACAAGATAAAGACTGTGGATATCAGTCTGTTGCTGTGCGAGGCAATCAGACGTATCCATAACAAGGAGTCCATGTCTTACCTCTTCAGGAACATTGGCATGGATGACTGATATTTCTACATATTATTATGTTGTATTCAAGTGATTCTTGAAAGATGTTTATCCAATTTGAGATGATTCATGACATTTTGTCTCCTGTAGGAAATAGCATTTTGTAAGATAATTGAACATAAAATTTTATTAATCCATCATGGAGAATTACAGACAATCTATGTATGAATGGATGAACACAATGCAAGGAATATTCTATAAATAACAAATCCAAAAGTATGAAATATAATTTTGAAATGTTTTGCACTGGACGCTCTTGTAATGTAAAAGAGAGATGGTGGACATTACAAGGGTTTAATGCAAGTTCATTCATTTTCTTTTCTATTTTTTGAGTAGGTACCATGTATACAGTATGTCATCAGGGTAGATGCCTTCAGCAATTTGGATAATCTGTATGAAAAAGTTTTGACAATTATAGTTGACAAGATGTAAAATTCCATTATTATTGATTTGTCAGCCAGTCCTTTGGTTTTTCTGTTGAATCCTCGATTTATCACCGTCTCATGTGTTGTTGTTGACCCAGTATTATTCATTGTGATTTGAGTTTTAAAATTTTGATTATTAGAGGTTGAGGTGTCAGAGAGGATAAGACATCGCACTAACGCCTAGAGGTTTGGGGTTCAAGCCTCATTTTGGTATTTCATTATTTACTTGAGCAAAATAGATAAGCTTTATTTCTCATTTTGCACTGCAAGTGGTAGTGAATTGAATTCAAGATATATATATTTTTTAATCACTAATAATTTGTCATGGTGGGCAGATGTCAATGGGTCACTTGCTGTGTCTTCTATCCTCCTATATCTGTTTTCCAAGTTGTTTCCTGTCTTTGTCTTGGAATTGGATTACTTGGTTTTGTCCTGGGCGAAGTCCTTGGCTGGCAGGGAATGTCCTCAAATGTATATTTATAGTTTTGGAAAATAATGTATAGTTATAGTTTTGGAAGATGATATTTTTTTCCTTGTAAATCATCCCTGTTATATTTTTTGATTTTGAATATCAATATCATTATCTGTAATTATTTGAGTCTATTCCTCTTAGTGGGGATCCATGCTTATGTTTGGATGAGACTTTTAGGTGATCTCAAACTAAGTACACTATTAATGGTGTACTCTTGGAATCTGCTCATGATCCCATTTTGAACCATCCTTTATTGTCTTACATTTCTTGTGTGCTTTGAATTGTAAATCTAGAATTGTTAACTATCCCATGTTCTTCCTTGTTACTGGCGCTTAAATTACCTAAATGTGTTGCAAGCTCTGGTGAACCCTTAAAACAAATTTAAATCATCAAATTGACTATCATTATGTGCAGTTGCATTTTCATGAGAATAAGTCTATGAGGATATTAAAGTTTTTATTTGATTTTCTTTCTTTTTTAAAAAAAAATTTTAAATGCTTAAATCTAAAAGATAGTCCATTTTTCTTATTTTTAAAAAGGTTTTTGTATGTTCGATTCAACTATTCTCTGTGGTATTAGTCCATTTTTACTTCTTATTTTTAAAAAGGTTTTTGTTTGTTCGATTCAACTATTTTTTATTGGCATTATGTTTTGATATAATTGCATTCTCTTTTCAGGCGTGCCCTGTAGTTTTAATAATTTCTGTTTTACTATATACTTTATAGTTTTGTCCATATGATGCTTGTTATCCATATGATTCTTGTTATCCATCAGTTGGAAATTTTCAAAAGTATCAGAGATTATAATTGGGAAGCCCAAGTGTGACTTCCAATCCTGCATTTTGTAAAGGGTTCCTGATATCTATTCCTGAACCCTATCCTTCCCACATTGGGGAGTTTATTTTTGGCTGTTTTCTTTTGTTTTTTGTTTTTCCACAGCCCTTTATCTATTCTGCCATACTCAAACTAAACACTTTTTAATTTCATTGCTACTTTTGAAAACATTTATAGTCATTTTTCATTATTTCCATTACATGTACTGAGTCTGTCCTAACCTTGCTTATTTTCTGAGCAACTGGAGGTGTTCAACAGTTTGATGATGGAGTTGGAGATGTCACGGGCTATAAACAGTGGAACCCTGATAAAGCCAACACTGCTGGACCAGAAAGACTGGTTGACTTTATCCATTATCCATTATTAATGGAACACGTTTATTAATGAACGGATAATTTGGACCAACAAGAGGTGTGTTAACTTTAAGCAGAAGTTGACTTTATGCGGATTCCACTGTCGAACATATCAGTCAAGGTCATGAAAATGAATAGTCAGAACTGTCATTTAGACAGATTTTATCGATATATATATATAGTCATTTACAGAAGAAACTAGGCAGTTTGTATTTGCTATTATCTCATATAAGTAAAACATATTTGTGTGTGGGATATATTTTCAAGAAGTAGACAATTTTTTTTCCTTCTGATGTGTCTAATGGCTTTATTGACACAAGTGAGGATCAGATGCGGACTGCCAAACAGGTGGGTACCAAAATATGTTGTAATCTCCCACCAACCAAAAGTATTGTCATGCTTCTTCTATTTGTGGAAGATCGTGCCTTATTGGGGGGCAGCTTCAAGCAGGCATTAGCATATCTGAAGCAGCCAGGAGATTTGATATCACCAGGCAATCGTGCCATAATTTGTTTGCTGTAACTGGGACGTGCAATATGGAAGGAAAATTAGCAGACCAAAGGAAACATCGTACAAAGAGTACTGTTCTTAACAATCCATGCGAATGATTGCTTCCTAACACGTCAGAATCTACCATTCGGATGGACTAACGAATTGTCATCGGCTCTGTAGGCGTGGTTTGATTGAGATGTCACAAATCTGTAAATCGACCAAAGCTGACCCCGTTTAAAGTTGCTAGGAGAAGGTCAGGTGTATACCAGGAATAGGATCAGAATATTATGGGATGGCTTTTTGTTAACAGATGAATCACTTTTTGAAGGTGATTCCAGTGGCAAACGAATTTCGTGCTATTGGCGTCGAGGTGAACATTTCATGGATGACTCCATCTTTGAAATCTATTTTTGTCTAATTAAAAAAAGAATATCATGTAGATTTCAATGTATTTGTTCCAACCAGTATCGAAATATCAGCAGACACAAACTGTCCAGTTTCTTCATTAAAAATTAAACTTTGGGATCAAATTTGGTCAGTTCAGATTTTTTTCGCTCCGGAATCCAATTTTTAAAGTTTAATTTAAGATTGAAATGAGTGAAAATATGTTTGTTTTAATCAGAAATGAATATGCAGTGCAGCACATTTACCTTGAAATCATAGAAATCTCAAACACATTTCAATTCCTCTTTTCTCATAGTATTGGCAGTCCGAAAATAAGTGAGGATAGTGATTGGGTACCAAATTAATGAGTATGACATCACATGTTTAGTGTGCAATCAGTAAGTAATGTGACGTGCTAGCAGTCTTCTTATTATAGCACACACATTTACCTCTCTTACAATCTTCTTCATATATTTTGAGGTAAAATACACAACACAGAAATCTCAAACCGATAGGTCTGGTCCCGACTTGTTCAAGATGCTGCACTGTATATTCAAAGTGACAATTCACATAGATAAGCATGGAAATCATGATTTTTGGGGGTTCACATTGATTGTCTTTAAATTGGGATTTCCCCCCCCCCCCCCACCCCCCCACACACACACACAATTACATTTTTTTAAAAAATTCTGTTATCTGCTTGTGGCAAGTCAGTGAAAGAGACAGTGAGTTCTAATCAATAATCAGTCTTTGATCCTAGCCAGGGATCCTTTGTCAAAAGTGAAAGAGTTAATGTAGATCTCTGTGACTATGAGTTGAAAAATATGATTGTCTTGTGTACATGTGTGATTGGGACTGTGTGATTTCAGTGTATAAAAATAAGAAATTCCCTTTATTCATCCCCAATGGGAAATTTGTCTTTAGGGTCTATCCCAAGGGAAGACTGGAATAACCCAGGCATCAGTCGCAAACTGAGCTAGGGCGAGGTGACTGGCTCAAGGACACACAACGAGGCGGATAGTTGAACTCTGTACCTTTTGAGTACGAAGCAAAGACCGTACTGCTGAGCCACGCTGCCCCCAAAATAAGATATGATTTGCCCATTATTTTTCCTTATGTCTGAAATTGTTCCTTTATATATATTTTTTTCTTTGTCCTGAACACGTCATATAAGGGCAGATAAATCCTTTATGATTATATACACATTACTTTCCTATTGACATTCGTTCCTAGCCTTTTAAAAAATCTTCTACTTAAATGTCCTAAAAATAAATAGCACCGTTTAAATGCTTAAATAAAAAAGAACTATACAGCTGTTTCCCTCTCTGATCTGTGAATGCTTGAGTGAATGTGATTACAATCGCAATTTAAATGTACAAATATTATTGTTACTGCCATAATTGTGTAAGTGGTGGAATAATTTGATTGATTATATTGTGGTTGATTTGTCATTAATTTGCAGTCCATCCATGTTGTGTGAAGTTGTTTGTAGCATTGACCTATTGGTAGGACAGTCTTCGTGTTTTAAAATAATTTGGCAACCTTGCTGGAAAAGTCTTTACTTTCTCCTGCCCCCCACCCCTCCCCCTTTCTTCCCACCTGTTTTGTCCTATACAGGTGATTTTGTCATGAGATCACAGAAATTTTCCTCTGTCAATACAACTTTGCACTTTCACACAATTGAAGCTGCATTATTGCCCCCTTTCCTTTAAACATTACAGTCCATTTTAAAAAATTGATTCTAATCTAATAACTTATATGGGAAGTACGTAACCATTTTCTGGCCAAAATTTTAAAATACATTTTATCAGTAGACTTCAGTAAGAGTTAAAAAAGGATTGGTAAAACGTGTTTTTCCGTATTTTTAAGGTATGGCATCCCTTTTACTATTTAGTCAAATTGTTAAATGTATATTATTATATTTTCTATTTATGATTATAAATCATACCTGCCAACCCTTCCGCTTTTCGCGGAATCATTCCTATTTTCATTTTTCCTTTTCCACTATTCCGCCATTGTCTCTTAAATTCCGATTGTCAAAAATGATGATAAGAAGAAAAAAATGGGTTAAAAAGGTGAATTTAAAAAAAAAGATTGCCAAAAAAGGAGATGAGAAGGGAAATTTGTTGCAATCCTTTCCCATTTCCCCATTCCATTACCTAATACATGTGATGTGTAGTTTTGCCAGCTGTGCCCGAATACTGTTTACATGTGTTTGGTGGCAAAGTTGATGGTCATTTTGATAGAAAATTATCCATTGTTAAGAAATTCCTTTTGGTTTTTTTTTGTCTCAAATCCCTATTTTCTGACGTTCTGATTCCTCTTTCGGAATATGAAGGGTTGGCAGCTCTGTATAAAGTCTTATCCCTGCTATCTCCTTTTGATAAAGATATGTGGGAGAGTCAGATCTTGTGTGGTATTAAAAAAAAATATGAATAAACAGAAGTAAATTGCATACATTGTTTGGTTTATCTCCATGTACTATTTCTCTATACATTTCTGAAATTGTTCTCGGACTCGCTTAAGGATAACAGGTCGATTGGGGTGCTGGAGCAGTGGATCGACCTTAAGTCCCTCATCCGACCTCATTCTTCTGGGTGGGGTTCCTGACCTCCCATAGCGGGCAGGGAGGTACATACTGTGTCTTCTATTCCCGTATATCTGTTTTCCAACATGCTTTCTGTCTTTGTCTTGGAATGAGATTACTTGGTTTTGTCCAGGCCCTGCCCGGATACCCTAGCTGGGGAGGAAACAGTCAAATGTATAGTTAGAGTTTTGGGAGATGATATTCTTTTCCTTGTAAATCATCTCTCTGTTATGCACTTAATTGTATTGTTTACATATTTGTTAACATTTGAGTGTATTCCTCTTAGTGGGGACCTGTGCTTGTGTCTGGATGAGACTTTTAGGTGATCTCAAACTAAGTACACTGATAGTGTGCTCTTGGAATCTACAACTGTTGCCTATTTGAACCAATTCTCCTTTGTCTGCTTTATTCTTGGATGCTTTAATTGTAATTCTAAAACTTTTTACTATCCCATTTTCTTCCTTTTTACTGGCGCTGATATGACCTTAATGTGTTACAAGCGCCGTAAAACCCCTAAAAACAACACAAAACCAAAGCAGAGTCGGATGATCAACACATTGATGTCATGACCTATCATTATAGATCAGGTGAAAATTAGTTTAGATAAGCTCGGAGTAGGAGCAACGAGTTTTCAAGCAAACAAAGGCTGACTTTGTCGTTTCGGGAAGTGACAGAGCCGTATTTTCAAGACTTTGGTCGAAACTGCCCCAGCTGATTGCTAGTAAAAGACATCAATAGTCGAGTAATTACCCTACCTCTCCCCCCTATGCCAGTTTGGTTTGCTCCACTATTTATAACATTTTTTTTTCTGGTCCCAACGATGTCGCTATTGAAAGGTTGCACAGTAATAATAATAATATGTAATAATAATGGTAGACCTGTGCTTAGGGTAAATAGAATTGATTCCAGACATCCCTCTGCTAAAAGAACTACACTGCAGTTCGCTTAACATAAACTCCCAGGGATCAGAATAGAAAGAAAGTTTATTTTTTCAAAAATTCTTGAGTAATAACGTTTCAGCGTTACAAATGTGTGTTTAATGTATTTGTTGTCCCGCTTTAATGAATTAATATCCCCAGAAAAACAGCCCAGCTTCCTGTTAAGCTTGGCTAAACTAAGAGTGACATATTTTATACTGTTAGATTAGTTGACGTTAGAGTTATCTTTCACCATGCAACATGCATACGGTGGTCTTCAGCTCAGAAAGGCAGCGTGATAATGAAAAACAAAAGTTGGGAGAGTTGAGACAATATTATTACTTGCCATCTAGTCTAGGCTAAGTTGGTTATGAGTGCCAGTATCGTTCTGATTGTGTGTGTGTGTGTGTGGGGGGGGGGGGGGGGTGAGAGCATTGATAACATAATGAGGAGGAAGGACATGGGCGATGACAAAAGCACAAACCATAATGGGGGTGATAGTACAATCTCATGTTCATATGCGTCATGTGCCGACAGCTTGTGTATTTTTAGTGAATCCAGAGGACTAACATACCTAATGACCTATGTACGAGTATGTACATACACATATATCGGATGAATCTTTGCACACACTACACATACTGATTTAGCTGTGTTGTTTCTCGATTGTGGCCATATTGCATGATGAGACTACTAAAAGATGGGTAATTGAGGGGAAGGGTGAAGAGAGGGATGATTCTTTGTCCATCCATCCCACCCACTTGTGCAAATCCAGATTGAGGGACAATTTATCTTAGGCAGACCCTCCATAGGCAGCACAAGTCACAAGATGCCAAGGGCTTTGAATATTCCCTCCATAGGATACACAGCATCAACGGGACGGCATCAGTTTAAAAGCAGCACGACTGATGACATAACAGCACACTTTTGTTACATTATCATCATCATTATTTTTATTATTATAAATGGACTCGCACTCAGGTAGACTTTTAGAGTCGATATCTTCCCAGACTTGCTTTGTTGTGATATTCTGTGGAGGGAGGCCTCCCGAAAGCTCCTACATCCCCAGTATTCTCGCCCTAATGAGAGGTTTGGGAGGGGGGAAATTTTTAAAATAATGTTCTAGTAGGGGGTTTGGGAGGGGGGGGGGGGAGACTTTAAAATTAAAAAAAAGTTTCCCCACTCCCAAACCCCCTACTAGAACATTATAAAAAACAAGAATACTGGGGATGTAGGAGCTTTCGGAAGGCCTCCCTCTGCGGAGTTTTTTTTTTTTGGGTAAGGGGCCAGTCTCTCACAACTTCAATAATTTCCGTTCTGTAGTCGTCCATCTTAACAGCACACAGAACAAAAAACGAACAATGCTACAAACCAAGGCACGCTAATTTTTGTTATGGTTCTGTCATGCTGCCTATGGAGGGGTTTCTCTGATTTCTTGTGGTTACGTTGGATTGTCTCATGTGCCGTGTGGTCTGCCGAGTTTATTCTTAAATGAATTAAATGGCGTTCGAGCAGTTTACAATCAAAACTATGCCAATACGCATTGGAGAGTGAAAGCGTTAATGGTATACTCTTTGTAAACAGGAGAAATACACATTCTAACGTTGTCGGGACGTGTGTACTGTCATGCGTTTGTCTGTGCATCGCACTGTTCACTGTTATGTATTCACGGGTCTCATCAAGCCCCCTTTTACCACCCTCTTGAAAAGTTTTTAATGAAGTACATAAAGCAAATAAAACAATTCTACAATGATAAAATTTTTAATATGATTTGAAATGCATGCATAATTATATTACTGAATCATCGCAACAAAGACGATTAATGCCATTTAGAAAAACAAACACACAAAACAAATTGAATTATTTTTCAAATTAAACTTAAAATAATTCAATTAAACCAAAAACGTGTTATGTATTTGGATGTTAATTTTATTAATTACAGATGTTGTGAAAGACAAAATTTATTTATTAACATCCCATCATATCTAATCACACATGTACATTGATATCATTCATCTAAATGTTCATATTTAAATATTGTAGACCAGCAACTGATAACAACCTGCTCCCCATGTCAATACTAGCGAGTGAGAGAGGATTTAACCCTTTATATAGGCAGGAATTGAGTTCATTCTGAACTACTTGTCACTTTCTCCAAGAGAGCAATGAACCAAAATCACATCACTGCCCTCTAGGCGATTATAATTAGGTCAATGTAGTTATGACCATCAATAAAAAAGGAGATACTAAGAAAACCACTCTCGCTTTAAACAGGTCTGTTGCTAGATTAGTCATCTGCTTTTGTGTTGGTGAGGTCACAAAACGGTGTCTACTTAAACTTAATAATAATAATAATAATAATAATAATAATAATAATAATAATAATAATAATAATTATTATTATTATTATTGTAACACGCCTAACCGGCAGGACACGTTTTTGTTTACCTGTGTCTTTCTATTCGATTTTACTTTAAATTCTTAAGCTTCAATTTGGATTTTTATATGGTTAATCTTGTGATTGTGTTGTGTTTAATTATCTGAAATCAATTTTAATATCAAACGAACTATTTCTGTGATATTCTCATTTTTAAAAAATGGATTTTAAGGTAAAGCCTGATTTTCACCAATCTTTTTCTTCTACACATTACGAGAGATTTTTATTCACCACTTTATTTTTAACATCGGTGTTTTATTATCAATGCCGTCAACAACCAACGTGTCTTGTTGACAGCATTGAGTCAAATTCACACCTACGGGGTGAAACAAGAAAACAAAGGGCGATACCAGTGTTCACTGGCCATAGACCACATCGCCCCCACCATTACAAACCATCACGACCCCCACCCACATACACAACAATTGGTTTAAAACCACGATCATTGCCATTGTCTTTATCGTCAGCACCACCACTATCGTCATCGCTGTCATCTTCCATATCGTTACCACCACAACCACCATCACCATCGTCGTTATCATCAGCATCATCACCACCATCCAATCTTAGTACTTTACGGCAACAACGGCGGCGACAACAACAACAACAACAACAACAACAACAAAGGAGTACAGATGACGAAAACAATTTGAAATGTGCTCTCCTGAATGCCCGCTCTGTGCGAAATAAAGCTGTGTTAATAAATGATTTTATCGTCGAAAACAAATTGGATTTATTCTTTATTACAGAGACTTGGCTAACATCTTCTGACACAATAACCATAAACGAGGTAATCCCCAGCGGCTATTCATATCATCAAGAAAATAGAGACCAAAGACGTGGAGGTGGTTTGATGTGCGTTTTTAGAGACCAATTGAATATTATCAAAAGAGAAAAACAAAACTTCGACTCATTCGAATGCATCGAAATTCACTTTAGTCATAATAACAGACACTTTAACGTCGTAACCATTTACAGACCACCACCATCAATTAAAAACAAGAGCACTAATACAACTTTTATAAAAGAATTTGAAGAATTTCTCCATGCAAAAAACACAGAGAATGGATAAATTATTATTCTTGGTGATTTTAATTTTCATGCCGAGATTTCGGACAACTTCACCAAACTTCTAGAAATATTCAATCTCAAACAAAATGTCAAAGGACCAACTCACGAGGGTGGACACACCCTCGATCTCGTTATCACACGGTCTATCAATACTTCCACTCGTGAGATCAGGATCGGAAGCCCAGACATTTCAGACCACCACCCAGTATTTTTTAAGATCAATGTCCCTGTCCCAATTCCAAATCGGCGTACAGTCCGCTATAGAAAAACTAAAGACATAAACCACGCCAAATTACTGGACCAAATTCGGGAGTTGGACATAAATAATAACGTTATGAATACACACGGCTTCACAGAGAAATTAGATCTCCTCCACACAACACTCAAAAAGTGTCTGGAAAATCATGCGCCCCTCCAATCCAGAACGATCGTCCTAAGACCAAATTCCAAATGGTTTACTGCTGAAATCCGAAAGGCCAATCATCATAAGGAAGGTATTTGGCGTAAGTCTGGACTTGAAATTCACAAGCAAATTTATAAAAAAGCCAAAAATTATACCAATCAACTAATAGTCAGTACCAAGCGGCAATATGTGAAGGACACTCTGATAAAAAGCAAACTTGACTCGAAAAAGCTTTATAATACTGTCAAAGAAATGATCACACCATCGAATACAAATAATCTACCTACAAATACATCTCCAAAAGAACTCTGTGACAAATTCAACACCTTTTTCATTGAGAAAATTTCCAACATCCGACAGGAACTAGACAACGACAGCCCCACAAATCTACATCCCAGCACGACATCACGAGTTGAAACAACAAGCATGAGTTCACCAATGAACACAACAATAATGACAAGGCACGTGACATCGCCTGGAAGATCAACATCAACGGAAGAGACACTACAGGAGGACACAACACTTAACTGCACGACACGACCAACTAAATCTATGAACACCCGTTATAAAATGTTAACGTCGTTTGAACCCGTAATAATAGAGGAAGTTAAAAATTTTGTCAGATATGCCTAATAAATCATGCTCGCTAGATAAAACACCAACTTGGCTCATAAAATCATGTTCAAAGTATCTTGCTCCAGCAATTGTATCTATCGTAAATGAAAGTCTAACGTTGCCCGATTTTCCAAATATGCTGAAACATGCCTTGGTTAGACCCCTGAAGAAAAAAGCAAATCTTGACTGCAATGAGTTAAATAATTTTCGACCTGTGTCAAATTTAAATTTCATTTCAAAATTAATCGAAAAAGTCGTTGCTGCTCGTATTATTAACCATCTAGAGAAGAATGCCTTAAATGTTAAATTTCAATCTGCCTACAAAGCCTCCCATAGCTCGGAAACGGCATTACTTAAAGTTTTTAATGATATTGTAAATGATATAGATAATAAAAGTGCTGCGATGCTTGTTTTACTAGATTTAAGTGCGGCATTCGACACTATCGATCAAAATTTACTTTTGACTAGACTACGGGATCAATTTCATATCAGTGGCACAGCTTTGGACTGGTTAAAGGAATATTTGTTTGAAAGAACTCAGTCAGTAATTATAGAAAACCATGTATCAACTCAATCCATATTAACGTGTGGAGTGCCTCAGGGATCTATTCTCGACCCCCTCCTTTTTACAATGTATACTGCTCCCCTTTCTCATATGTTATCCACTTGTCCCATTGATTTTCATTTTTATGCTGATGACACAGCTGTATACAAAATTCAATAATGATTCAGAGCAGTCATCAGTATCTGTTATGGAAAATTGCATTGCTAACATAAATGATTGGATGAAACTAAACAAACTTAAATTTAATGATGACAAGACGGAAATGATAATTTTTGGAAATAGGTATCAACTCTCAAAAATATCTACAAATGAGATACTAGTCGGCGAAAATGCTATTAAACCTAGTTCTTGTGTGAGAAATCTTGGGGTGTATTTAGATCAAGGGTTATCCATGGAAGATCATGTTAAAAAAATATGCCAATGTTGTAACTATCACATTAGAAACATTGGTAGAATCAGACATTATATTGATGAAGAAGATGCTTGTTAATTCGTTTATTACTAGCAGATTAGATTATTACAATGCCCTTCTAATTGGTTATCAAAGTAGATTAATTCATCAACTACAAAAAAATAAAAATAAAGCGGCTAGACTTATAAAATTAACGAAAAAAAAGAGATCATATAACACCAGTTCTCCAGGAATTGCGCTGGCTTCCTGTGAAGTATTGGATAGAATTTAAGATATTGTGCTATGTTTTTAGATGTCTGGATGGATTGGTACCTGAATATTTGCAGGAACTGATTAAAAAGTATGAACCCACTCGAAATTTAAGATCATCTCAGTCCCAACTTCTAAAACTTACCACCTCAAAATCCACTTTCGGTGAAAAAGCCTTTTCATTTATAGCTCCACGCCTATGGAACGCACTTAGTCCTCGGACAAAGTCCTGTGAAAATTTATCATCTTTCAGGAAATGTCTGAAGACTGAGTTGTTCCGTGAGGCTTATTTTCATGAAATAGATGTTGCTTAGATTTTGTTTTTGTATACATGCTTATTATGTATCATGCAGTGTCGTGATTTTTAATTTTGTTGTTTTTAAACATTTTAATTTTTATTATGTAAAGCGCCGCAGAGCACGATTAACGCGGATGTTTAGGCGCTATATAAATTCATTATTTACTATAGTAATAATAATAATAATAATAATAATAATAATAATAATAATAATGAAAAAAATAGTAATAATAATAATAATAATGAAAATAATAGTAATAATAATGAAAATAATAATAATAGTAATAATAATAATAATGAAAATAATAATAATCACTATCATCATCATACCGAATACCAAGATATCGCTTTAGCAACAATTTTTGTATCTCACACTAATTCAATACACTTATGTTATTATTGTGATTTGCATAATAGTATGGTTCAAATAAAATTTCAGGTTGAAAATGTCTGTGTCATCATCATCTTTAACATCATGAACACCGCCTCATCCCCATTCCCAAGAATACAGTGATCACCGATCACCGTCACTTAACCCATTAATTCATGCCATTGACAATGTACTAAGTCTTGTACTGACTACTAACAATAATGACAAATCACAGTATTGAAGTGGATTGGTCAAAATGTTTCATTTGTCAAGAAATAGAAAATGCAAAATTAGAATGCCCAGCTCTGTCAAAGCGGAAAGACTGTGGACAAGGGTACGTGACTTTCATTGAGAGTAATTATAAAAAGACTAGCATAGCGTTCTATGGTGTTGAGACTTTTATTAACGGATTAGCTCTGAGGATACAGTGGAGGTCCTGAAGCAAAATGATGCCAAAGGGCACAAATCATGGCGCTCTCGATATAAAGCCACAAAAATCAGAAAGCTCGCTGTGAAAAATGAGAAATCACAAGAAAACTTGTCAAATTATCCTTATCTCTCATCATCCCATTGTCCAAAAGGCAGAATATGCATTTTCCCACAGTCGACGTTATGACGAGAAATAGGACAAATTATGTATTGCTACAATAAGATTGAAGCTTCCTTCCATTCGATTATGACAAACGAGATGAACGAAAATATCTGCGTTGCTGCAGAAATTATAGTTATAGACGATATCCAAATTCTCTCTATGTCCTGAAATGGCGATTTGATTGCGCAGGAAGCTCATTATCATAAAATTTGTCATGTCCCTTTTATGTGACAATCTACAGACATCAATGTTAGTTTTGCTTTTACTGAAATTGTTTCAAGTGTAGATCAGAGCAAAGAAAAGTTCATAAATTGTCAGAATCAATCAAGATGTATAGCAAAGAATGCTGTGAAAGAGGTTGCAACCAGTTGTACGTTCATCCAACCATTTCAAAGACAGACTCCAGCGAGTACTACCAGGCCTCAACAGCTATACCTCTGGAAAAGAAACATTTCAATAAGACAATATCTGTATTGCTTGAAAAGACTCACATGGAAAAAGCTGATGAGGTATTGACTTTATCCCGAGTGGCTAAAACAATTCAAAGAGATCTGGATAAACTAGAAAAGGCTGCTGCTGACTTCTCTCAAGTCTCCCAAGAAAAATCCGTTCCACAATCATTACTCTTGTCTAATAAAGATGATTTTAGTTGGATCCTCATCATCTAAAAATGTTAATATACATCACCAAAAAAACCTTTCATTTTCATTATCGCAATTGATAGTTACCAACAGCATTGAAGACTAAAGAGAGATGAATCCACTTCAGCTCCAAAGTGAATAATGCGAGCAAAAGAGACTCTTCTATCTCTTTTTTTGGTATGCAGCTTGAACAATGAGACACGATCAAAAGAGCAGCATACCAAGCAGGCCACGTCTGGGCTTCTTCTCTCAGTATCGATGCATCAACGCCTTCTCCATTTGAATGGGGGTGGAAATCTACAGAAAATGGACTGAAACCATTTTGAACGAGCAATCCAACAGCATCGAAAGCATGCCAAGAATTGATCAAATGCCGCTGCAAGAAAAGGTGTCACACCACCACGACCTCATCATCATCATCATCACGATGATGACCAACACATCCTGAAACACCAATAACATTAACACCAGCGTAAAATAATATAAGTTTAAACATCGAATTGTCAACATATATTTCATGGATTACGCCCTTTCGTTTTAATATAGCTCATATAGGCGGATATGCATATATCTCTATTTAACACTGTTAGAGGAATTTCTCAATGTGGTTCTATATCAACATCGATTAATAGTTGTCTCAAGTTACTTTGTGCCAAATTTGGTGCTTTCATCACTAATTTGCACAATTTTACCTTAATTCCCCTAGCTAATCAATACTGCTTGACTTTTGTGCGGTGATGAGGGGCCAAAAAACTGGAGTTGAGAGAAGAAAAATCACCCCATCTCCTGGATAAGACTCTTGCCATAATATTATGAATAATGTGGCAAAAAAATTACTGTGACCCTTTTAATGGATACCTTGAACAGTTGTTTTTAAATTTAAGTGGTGTTCAGATCAAAAGAATTTATTGAAAGAGCTTGGTTCACTTATGAACTATAATGTCCCTCAAATGTCTTCTACATCAAGGTGGATGTCATGTGATGACAGATCAATTGAAACCCAGTGGATTTTTGATGCTCTTTAAGTGTCTCCTTTTCATTTTTGAAAGCATGAAAAAGCCTTCTAGAGTTAAATAAAGAAAATTTTAATTTTTAGAAGTAGAAGACTATCTGGTCAGAAGAAAGTTTTTGAAATTTTATAAAATTTGCTGTGAAAACAGATGACCAAAAAAAAAGATAGGGAGGAGAGGATTTATCAGAAACTGTTTAGTCGAATCAAACTGAAGGATATTTGGGAATTTGTGCCTCTGTTTTACCAATCTTGAAGGAATAATTTTGCGTTTTCAAACCAAAGTTCCTATGGTGTACAAACTTTATGATGCATAGATATCTGCTGTAACCAAATTCTTGCAGTGCTTTGTTTGCCCTGAAAGAAAGACAAACATTGCCAAAATGGATATCAGTGATTTATCACTACACCTGCCCCTCAAACACATTTGATTAAATCCCCAAATAAACCTGTTGAGAAGACATTTCTCCAAGCTTGATTCGAAGGTTATGTTCAAGCAGCTCTGCAAATGAAGGAGTCATTGCTACAAAAACAAAATTCTGGAATTTCTCTCTGCTATCAACCCCAAGTTTCCGTAACCATAGTGTAATCAAAGAACGTCTTGAAAGACATAATATGTGAACACTTGTTGTTTATCCAGTTGACTATGTAACCATAGTGTAATCAAAGAACGTCTTGAAAGACATAATATGTGAACATTTGTTGTTTATCCAGTTGACTATGTAACCATAGTGTAATCAAAGAACGTCTTGAAAGACATAATATGTGAACACTTGTTGTTTATCCAGTTACTCTGGAAAAACAAGTATTTAAAAATTTGGACAGAAAACTTGTCCTTCAATTGATTTAAAGGAAGTGTTTTTAGGCAAAAACTCTCAAACCTGGGACTTAGCTAAAGGGCCTGATAGTTTGAGTGAACTTAAAGACGAGATAAGAAAATATGCCAATGACAGTTAACTGTGCCAATGTTAAACAACGGTGACAGTAGGCTAGACAAATGGTGGACCAATAATGAGTTGTCACTACCTATCCAAATCTTTCACAAATGCCCAAGTCATTTGTCACCATCTTCCACGAAGCACAAGTAGGTAAGATCTATATATTGTGATTTTCTCCGAAGGGTATACGCCACATGGCGGTGGTTTGCTAAAACTCAATCTGGTTATCTGCACACATTTTAAAACACAGTAAAGGATATCACTTTGTACAAATATTGTTCTTTTATAAAGTGGATGATGTCAAATACAATAGCATCCCAAATAGAAGGATGACTGAAATATTTTTATAAACAAGGAATGAAAACTGGTCTCAATTTGAGTGTCAAAGGTCAATGATAGCTTTCATATAACTAAAGACAGACTCCAGACAAACTGAACTTGATATGAACTACTATAAAACAATTGAAAAATTTTTAAAGCAAAAAAAATCATTGGTATTTAAATTAAGAGCCAAATAGAAATACTCATGACCATTGTTAATACTGAACGCATAGCAAATCCAGCCACGCTAATTTCGCTAGTATATATATACATGGACCAAAGTAATGACAACCTGAGCAATTGCCCCCAACAATTTTTCTTTTAAAAGTTTAATTAATAAAATCTGAGCACAATTTCTAGCAGCGTAATTCTAAATGCAGCTTGCAGTTTACAGATTAAACAGTCTTACAAAATATAGAAGCTGAATGTGTATATCTTTTTATGTTATTAAGGGTTTTACGACGCTTGAGGCACTTAAAGGACATTTCAAAAGGAAGAAAATGGAATAGTCAGACAAAACCAAGTAATTTCATGTTTGCTTTGTTTTTAAGGGTTTTACGGCGCTTGCAACACATTAAGGTCATATCAGCGCCAGTAAAAAGGAAGAAAATGGGATAGTAAAAAGTTCTAGAATTACAAGCACCCAAGAAAAGGTAAGACAAAGGGGAATTTGTTCAAATAGGAAACAGATGTAGATTCCAAGAGCAAACTATCAAAGTACTTAGTTTGAGATCACTAAAAGTCTCATCCAGACACAAGCAGAGGCCCCAAGAGGGATACACTCAAATGTTTACAAATCATATATAAATGTGTAAACAAAACAATACAGTGCACAACAGAGAGATAATTTACAAGATAAAAAATATCATCTCCCAAAACTCTAACTATACATTTGACTGTTTCCCTCTCAGCTAGGGTATCCAGCCAGGGCCTGGACAAAACCAAGTAATCTCAATCCAACACAGACAGAAATGTGGAAAACAGATAAGGGGAATAGAAGACACAGTAAGTGCCTCCCTCCCCACTATGGGAGGTAAGGAACTCCACCCAGAAGTAATTTCATTCCAAGACAAGGACATAAAACATCCTGGAAAAGGAAAACTGATACACGGGGATAGAAGACACAGAAATAGTAACCTCTCTGCCCACCTTGGGAGGTAAAAGACTCTAATTCTACAAGAGAGAATGTATTACAACATGGAATACAGATGTACACATCCATGCATCTCCCCCACAACAAGATTTCTGTTGTCTATCCCAGACACACATGTGGCTATATTAGACTGCCGATGCCCCACCATGTCACCAGTTTGACTGTCCCACCATGACACGGATCCTGTACTGCTGACAGAATAGATCTGGTTTCTATCTTTGTTCGTCTTCTCCGTACTGAGGATAGAGAAAAGAATCAACAAAATCATGTTATCGAGATTGTAAATAGATAAATGGGGGGAAAAAAAAGGGAAGCAAAAAACCCCAAACCCAACAAATGTTTAAATTGTCTTTGTTAGTTGGACTGTTTTTGCAGCACTTTTAGGTCATATAAAGTATGGATGGGGTCTTCTGACCTCCCACGGTGGGCAGGAGGTCATTTGCTGTGTCTTCTATTCCTCATATCTATTTTCCTTTTCCATGTTGATATCTGCCTTTGTTCTGGATTGTAATTGAATTACTCGTTTTTTTCCTGGTTCTGGCAGGGATCTGTAACTGGGAGGGAGACAGTCAAATGCATAATACCTTATTTGAGATATGATATTTTTCCTTGTAAATCATCTCTTTGGTGACTGTTATGTTCTATTATAATTATCAGTGTTGATCACTGTAAATTGTACTTTGTAACCATTAGAGTGTACCCTTCAAAGCGGAATCCTTTGCTTGTACTTTGATTGGACTTTTAGGGTAATATCAAAATTTACACATAGGTGGATTGCTGATGGAATCTTCTGTTCCCTATTTAACCCAGTCTCCTTTGACTTCCTCTTTACTTTTTATTGCCTATCTACAACTTTCCCCCATACTTTCCTTTTTACCTGTGCATAAATGACCTGATAGTGTCCCAAACGACATAAAATGCCTAAAAACAGTCATATTGAGCTTTGAGAAAAAACAAACTGAGCTTTATATAGCGCAATATCCACTAAATGTGCTCAAAGCGCTTTACAAGGGGTCCCTGGTCAATAGCAGCATTTAACGTAGGATGGGACATACCGCCTGTTAGGCGATATTACAATTTTTCGGACAAAGACAACGCTGTTAACGCCCAGGTACTCATTTTACACCCGAGTACGGTGAGAAAATGTGAGTAAAGAGCCTTTTCCAAGGACTCAACTATGCACCAAGCGTGAGGCTCGAACCCAGGACCTTCCGATCCGAAAGCGAGTGTCATACCACAAGACCACATAGCCGCACAATCATATAAAACATGTTTGACCCACTATCTCAATCTGATGTTATATGGTAGGGACAATGAAATACCAATAATCTGATTCAAAATCAAAATGATCAGAACTATCCAACCTGAGCTTTTACGGGTTGAGAAATTACCTACAGATTAAAATAAGTAAATAATTATATGAGTCGTAGCAGGAGGGTTTCAAAATTTGCTGTTGTGGCCGAACTCCCATTTCATCCCAGGCTGTTGTACCTCAGCTGTACTGTAATAGGGTCTATTTCAGGGAAAGATGGGAAAGGTATGAGCTGCAACGCAAAGTGGTTAAGTCAAGGTAACTCAAGATTACATAGAGCATTGGGAATCAATTCGGAACCTTCTGGGTAATAAGCAAAGACTATACCATACCGTTAAGTCATTTGGCATCACATCAGCTATGTTCTCTGAAACCACAATTTACTCTCAAACATCCCACTTTTTTACCCCTCACCCTTCTACAAAATATCATATCAAGGTTGAAGACAATAAAATCACAAACCTTCTCCATCCAACATTTGGAATGTTCCAGACTCTTGTTGTCTTGAAGAGGCACCCCGTCATTGGGTTCCACACCAGTATCCCTCCACAGTCCCCGATATCTTCCACTCGCCATGAGGCAGTCACAAACAGTAAACCCTGAGAGTGAGAGATGAGATCAAAGATAAAGGGAAAACAAACTATCATTAATACATTTTTGTTTTTAAATAAATAAAAACAAAATATTGTGATAAATACTAAGACTGTGGGGCTGACCTATTCCAACTGCAATGCTCGAATCATCAATTGATATTTAATTTGCTATTATCATTTTAGAAACGAAGTAGTCTTTTCTCACTTAGGAATAAAGTAAAGAAAAGAATATAAGGCAACATGATAATGATATGTAACTCAAAACAATTTACCTTTACAGCTCTTACATCCACGATGGCAGTTAAACACGGGAGGTCACTTGGAATGGACACTGTTATTATGGCTATTCTGTGTTCTGTATTCCTGAGGGTCAAATTTTGTGATAAAATGAGTATATTTGATATCTCATTTGATACACCAAATCTGATGCAATCCTTTCACAATAATGAAATATTCTATCAACATTTGGGCCTGTGTTTGGACCTGGACTCCAAACGCATACCATTCTGGTAATAATAATAATAATAATAATAATAATAATAATAATAATAATAATAAATGGCATTTATATAGTGCTTTACCCCGTTATCACGGACTCTAAGAGCTTTACAGTGATATAAAACAAAACATATTACAGTAAGACAAGTTTGATGGAAACGTGATACGAATTCAATTTAACAACAACAAAATATGAAAATAATATTGCAACATTATGACGTAAAAAGATAAAACTTTAAGAGAGATTTGAACGTTGTCAACGAATCCGAGCATCTCACGTGTGATGGGAGAGAGTTCCAAAAATGAGGGGCCGAAAATTGAAAAGATTGTTCACCTATTTTATGCAATGGCTTAGGTTTGACAAGGATTGATTGGTCATTGCTTGACCTCAAGTTTCTATTGGGGACATATATGTTTAGAAGGTCTTTAATAATATAGGAGGGACTGTTGGTGCTCAAGGATTTGTAGACAACAGTACAAATCTTATAGGTATTAGGGAGCAAGCACTGGTGTAACATAGATATCTGAAAAAACGTGTATGAAACAAGTGTCAGACAAAGCAAGAAAGAAAAATTACAGAGAAAAAACATCCCAAAAACCAGCCCGCCTCAAATGAGGAGTGAAACTCAGACATCCTGATTACTGTTCAGACGTGCTACAATTACACCACAGGGATTACCCGATAGTTGGGACAAGTTAATACCTATATTCTTCACAAGGGTATGTGACTCCGCTGTGAACACATATTGAACATGAGAGGATGATGACTAAGACATTACAGTAACTCCATTTTTATTTTTGAAAATTTCAAAGTGACAAATAAGGGAGTGGGCACTGCTATAACTGTTAGATAAAGATCTGAAAAAGTGTGTATGAAACAGTGCTAGACAAAGCAAGAAAAAAAAATATTCTGGTGATAGACGGCGATAATTATCTCTTCATCATTTTTTAAATCTGAAGAATTTTATTTTATACAAGACTTCTTGTAATTGTGATTTGGTAAAAATCATAAAACGTGTTCAACTTCCTAATACTTCTCTTGTAATGTTTGAATTACAAAATCGGATCCCTCACCATAGAGTAATCCTCTGATCCCAAGTGAGACTGGCACAAGCCTTTTCTTGACCTCTACAGATCAAAAGTGTGTTCAATTTACCCTGCAGAAAATATGCAAAAGTTGAATTTAAGAACAGGCAAGGTGCAGTTTGATTTGGACATACATCAGCTTTTGAGTAAAATAAACTTACAATCAATAATATTCCTCTAAACCTCTGGTAAAAAATACTTGAATCAGAGCTGATGGCAACAAAATGTGAAAAAAAAAGGAAAAACCTTTTTGAACGACTGCACTTAAGCCCCATTTTTACTGCAATAACCCCCCACCGCCATACTTTAAGAACAATTGAGATGATAAACTATCATTGGTAGTCAAGCTAACTTCTGGACAGTGAGAAACTGCACCTATTTGTTCCACCACACATCAAGTCTCTCACTGCCAGTACATTTAATTGGGAGAAATTGATTTTTTTAAAAGGAGGAAATTCCTCCTCTGACTCCAAAATTGCAGATTTCAGTAAACCATCAGCACTGTTTAATATAAGAAGAAAAAATAATAACTTAAACATCTCCCCCCCCCCCCCCCCCCCCCCTTTCAAAATAATTTGTTTCATTTTCAGCCAGGTTTATAGCACCAACAACATCTTTGTTCATGTCAGCATTAGTAAAAGGGAAGATGGTGAGATTGTTAAAAATTAATTGATCTACACCTTAAATCACCCAAACGGGAAGTCTGCGTGTCAAATTAGAGACCAGCTAAAGATGAAAGCTGTAAATGGGATCCAAATCAAAATGTCATATTAACATGTTCTCATGTTTCTTTCCTCATTATAGGTATCCAAAAATACATACCACGTATAGAGAGTGAAATGGCTCACTTGCTGCCACATTTTGAATGTCAGAATGAAACCTAATTTGGTGCAAGGTGTGTTGATCGTCACTACTTATGCCAAGGAGGAGGCTGGGAGGTGATGATGGTGTTTGCGTTGTCATGAAGGATGTCGATAGCGATGGACATAAATGGATTTCAGATATGCTGGGAAATAGAGGGAAAAAAAACACTCAAAAAAGTCACAATAATAAAAGCAAAATTTATCTCAAAATATCTGATTTGTTTTCACTCATCAAACAACTTCTCATGTCTAAAAATACACTTGATTTTACTCATCACACAACATAGTTGAACTCCCCCTCTTTAAAAATACACTTGATTTTACTCATCAAACAACATAGTTGAACTCCCCCTCTTTAAAAATACACTTGATTTTACTCATCACACAACATAGTTGAACTCCCCCTCTTTAAAAATACACTTGATTTTACTCATCACACAACATAGTTGAACTCCCCCTCTTTAAAAATACACTTGATTTTACTCACAAAACAACGTTAGTTGAATTTCTGCTTTTTATATATAAATATATTGTATCAAAATGGTATTATGCAGGAGTGAACCAGATGCCAAAAAATGATTTTAGTGTTAACATTAATTGCATTCAGATGTCAGACCTGCATATATGTACATATCCAGTAGGCCACATATTTAGATTTTAAAAAATACTTTCATAGGCAATTTAAGATACGCACTTTGACAAGTCTTTAAAATCAACACAATTATTTTAAAATCTGGATCTGAATCTAAAATTTTATTTTAAATTAGCAAATGCTAGTGAACTAAACAATTTGGGAAGTGTGACAATAAAGAGAAACAATTTAGCATTAACCCTCAGCATTTCTGATTACTCTTTTAATAATTACCTTAAGTTTGACTGTAAAAGGTCTGGAATGTTGAATCTAAGAGTGTCATCTTTGACAAAGTCGTAGACAAACACTGTGACTATAGGATGTCTTTTATCCCATCCACTGGCTGCTATGGCGATTTTGTTATTGACGGGAAGGATGCATGCATGAAGGATATGAATATTCTATAAGAATACAGAAGAAAAATAAAAAAGTGTAATAGTTATACTCATTTAACTAATGTACACCTAGACATGGAACTCTTTCCAACCCCCCCCCCCCCCCCCTTACCCTACAAATAAATTATGTATCTATTGATAAAAAGAAAAAGTAAACAACCCAAAAACAAACGATTTTGATGAATTTCATGAAAAAAATCTGTATCAATCCATAAAGTGTAATATCCACCAATATTTAATGAATTACCACAATTAAGTGGATTAAATTTGATATAGTGTAGTTGAAATTAGCCCCCCTTTAATCACGTTTGATTAATATAATTATTGTCACCTCTACAATTTTCCTCTACAACAGTTAAAAAACTTGAATTCCAAAAACTTAAGTGAAAATATAGAAACAAGTCCTTTAGAGTACCAAGATTAAGACTAATGTCACTGAGGTATACACAGAAGTTTCTGTAGCATGAAACAGATAGTAACAAGTAATCAAACAGTTAAAATCTGTAAAAGTCTGGCGTAGTGACTTATCAATGTTACATCCAGTGATCCAATCACTGATGATTAACTCACTCAACCCTAACACAGACTATATCCGTATTTTATCCAGGTTGCTTTTACCCAATGCCTATTCATTACATTTTTCTGAGACAAGTTATCAGCGTAGTAACAAAGTTAATTTTGTTGTTTTTATAGGTTAATGGTAATTGAATAAAAAAATGTATGCACATGCTCATTTTTAATATAATACTTTTTTTTTTCCAATTTTGAGAAGTAGCAAAAATCTCTAAGATTGAGTGAGTTAAACTAAAAGGTCATATTTCTTTATTCGGTTTGTAGGTGATTTAGGTGCTTTGCAGATTTAACTACTGGTCTTCAGAAGTCACTGAAATAATTTGTGAAAGATGCTTTTTTCCAAATAATAGGCAAATGAATAACAAAACTTACGGCTGACAATCTCCAATCCAACTCAGGACTCCAGTTATTATGATTGTTCTCATTTTGAATCCAAACAGTTAAGGCTGATGCCTGAATGCTGACCAAATATCTCTTCCACTTGTCACCATCGTTGTAATCACAATCAGCGACAGTCTCGTTTACAAATAATTTCCCATGCAGTAATTGAACCACCGCATCTTCAGAACATGACTAAGGAATTGGAATGTACAAGAAAAAAGTGATTGCTTGGTTAGGTAAGATTAAGATTTCAATTTTAACATTTGCAGACTTGTCAACTTTTTAGTGAACAAATACAAGACAATTAAAATGAAGATGTGATAATGATGATGAATAAGTGGTGGCGGTTTTTCTCAGATGAAGATGATAATGATGATAGTGACGATTGTTCTATAGATCTAATGTGGTTAGCTAATTTGAAAATGGGTGAATTTCATGTGACATTAAATTTTCAAACTGGTGGAAAACTTTTATATGTTGGAAACCTAAACAAAGCGTGAATATTCAGCTTCCCCTCCATCCTCCCTCCACCCCCCAAACTTTTTTTATAAATAACCTTTACCTGAAAGCAGCCTTCAAATTTCAATGTTCTTTTGCTCCTGTCAGTTGCAGAATGTGAGGAGGGTTTGCTTCTCGACCTTGATGTCCTACTAGGAGTAAATACTGGGGACAGCAAACGTGGGGAAGCTGTGCAACTTGTCTCAAAGATCTGGAGGGGTGTGGAAGCCGTTTTTGGGACTCTCTGCCATGGGGAGATGCGGACTGGAGAATTGAGCATTTTGGAATCATCATCGTTGTTTGTCATCTGTAACACAACAGACTCCTCAAGATATTTTGAAAAGGGTGACTTCCAATCAGATACATCAAAACGATTTGAATTATTAGATTCTGATTTATCATCTGGATAGATACTTTCCAGTGTTTTCGAGAGACTTGAAACCTTGTTTTCTTTCATGTTAGAGACAGATAGAGTAATACTGATTTCATTATCCCCACCACCAAATCGTGTCTCTGTCTTGCTTGAGGAGTTTGCATCAGAAATGGAGTTGGCATTGATGTTGGGTGAATGTTTTAAAACCATGTTGAGACCACTGCGATCTGAAATGTTATCTTTATTTGACTCACCAAAACCAGTCGTTGGTGTATTTCCATTGCTAACAAAATGAACACTATCATTTCCATCATAAAAGCCTGAAGTATTTATATCTTCAGGATGTACAGACTTCTCAATTGGTGAGAAAGGAAAGTTTTGTTGAACTTGTTTTGGATTTGGAGTTGATGTGACAGATTGCATTTCATAGAGTGATACATTTCCAGATTCAGGACTCATTGAAATTGATCTCGACAATTTTGTTGTAACTTTGGTTTGAAGTGGTGAAAAAAGTTTAATTATTATAGGACTCAGCCTTTCTTGTTCTGATAAAATTTTGCCAGCACATCGGTCTGACTTTGGTGTAGAGCTAGACACAAAGTTAGGAGATTTATCACATTTAAATGGACTGGCCATCCTTTGATTAATATCACAGAATGCTTCTGACATTTCTGAAGAGCACTTCAAGTTTATATCACACTCAGTTGGATCTGTTATCTTTTTAACATCCTGATATGCATGGACCTCATTCTTACTATTGTTATTTAAAGCAAGCCGAGCCAGTGAGTTCCCTCCTTGCTTCATTGACTTACTGAGAGATTTGCGACACTGTAGCAAAGTGATTTTGTTTCGTTTCTCACTTCCAGGGCGCTTGACTGGGGTGCTATGATAGCTGCTTTGAATGACTGAGTTATCATCCAGTTCTTTCACTATACCATTCCTAAATTCATTGTCAGCATCTCCACCACAAGCCTCTAAGACTCTTTCACCTTTAACATTCTCATTCTGCTCACCCCATGTACCATTATAAGGAACAGATTTGTGGTCATTACATCTACCATTATCATTTTCCCTCTCTTCAATCTCAAAATCAGTTCCTTGCAGGCATGATTTCCTTTCCTTTAGTTCCAGTAACTTCTCATCTCCATCTTCAATTAAGAAGTCATTGATGATTTTTAAGCCACTGTCACCAGCTGTAAAATTTGTTTTCTCTGTTTCCCCATCCAGCTCATCCATCTCAGTTTCCGCAATTATATCCAATTTTTTACATGATGTGTAACCTTCAAAATCTACGGTTATGTCTTGCAGTTCATATTTCTCTTCATTCTCCGACTTTTCTTCATTCATATCATCAATGCCTTCACTATCTTCAATAATACAAATATCTTGATGGGATAACTTTGTACAGACCTTTCTTTGGAGTGGCTTATTTCCACTTATGGCTATACCTTTTGTTTTTGATTCTAGTAATCCCAAAAATTCAACTGGTAGCTGAAAGTCCAAATTTGACATCTTTGCTTTATCAATCAAAAGTTGGAAGACTGACATGACTGCAACAGCTTTCTTCTGAGCAGGTAGATATTGTTTGCTTTTATTGTACCATGAGAGACTGTCAGTAGAACTTTGACTGTCCAAAGAAGGGCTTAGAGAATTTTTTTGTGGAAACAAGTTGGACGAAAGTCTTGGAGATTTTCTTTTAATAAGAGGTCCTGCTTGTCTCCCACCTCCTTTCCTCTTTCTGGAATTAGTAGTGGGATTTGTTTGAGAATTTGGGGTTTCGGATAGGAAATCCTCAGTCAGTTCAAACTGCGAGTATGGAATTACGTCAAGTTCTGTGTATTCTGCTGAGAGTGAAGGAGAGAGGGATGTTGGACCTGAGTCTATAATCGCCAGTGAATTAATGACTGACGAGGATGGAGTATGACAAATTGGCTTAACATTCGAAATAATATTATTGGTGACATCAGAGTTACTCCTTTGTGTTGCTGGTTTATCACTTATTGTTTGTGGATTGCATGTTGAATTTCCTCCCCTCAAATCATGTTTGGGTGTTTTACTATTATTGTTTTCTTTCCCAGTAGCAAAGTTTTCATCCTTGTGATCGATTTTCTCATAATTTCTTCTATAACCAATATGATCACTATGTATATTATGAGAACCACATTCAAATTTATCGGTATCATAATCTTTCTTTGGGATACCAAGAATATTTAAGAAATCAATATTAGACATGAGGCCATCATTCTTTTTGGAGATATAAGAAATGGTGGAAGTCCTGTCCAAATCTACCAGTCCCTTGTTGTGTTGTTTTCCACTTTGGAAGCTAGGTGTCATAGAATGCGCTGATTCTTCACAAAGTACACTATTACAACCGACCGATTTGAAATCTGTAGGAATAATGTTTGACTTCATAAGCTGCTTTGATTTCAAATCACAACCTTTTGAGCTACTTGGGACATGAGAGTCTGTTGATCTGATTTTGCCATTTTTGTTTCCAGTCAATGCTTGATTTGCCGATTGTATTAAGTACCCCTTAATTACCTCATTATCTTCTAATGAATACACTGAATTTGACACTTGATTTACTGAGATTTTCCTTTGTAAATCTGAAACCTCATCATTACTTGAGCATACTACATGGGACAATGGTGTTTCGCAATTTGATTCAATTGTGTTGATGGCTTCAGCTTCTGCAATCAATTTTTTTCTTACTTTTGATTTTGGTCTGGTCACGATTTGGCAGTCAATATCTATAATCTTGCTGACATTTTTATTTTCCACTCTGCTTTTCTCATCACCGTTCTTTATATTTTCACAGAAATTTATTTGTTGTGATTTTGATTTAGAAATTATTTTGTCTCTGTCAAGCAGAGCCACTGGTTTTTCTTCTGCAGACATTTCACCAATACACCTAACTTGTTTGTTAATTCTGTCGAGATATGACAAATTATTTTGGCACAATACATCGCCCCCTGAAACCTTGACATCAACTACTTTCATCTGCTTTGATCTCCTGTCCACATCATTGGACTTCTTTTCATTGTTTGCTTTTGAGCTCTTTTCATATGAACCAACCCCAAGGCTTTCTAAATCGTTGTGCTCTTTGACCTTTCTCCTCACATATGCTCTGACTTTGGCTCCATGCTTGGATTTCTGTGAAACATTAAAAAATTGTGTGAAATTGTGTCCATGAAGAATTAGATATAAAAACAAAATATGTAATGTATATCATATTTTACTGTAACTCAATGTGTTTAACAAGGCTTCAGAATTTTCTGAGCCATACAGATGCAATCAAATTTTTCTCTTAATTATCTTTTACTTTTGTGCACAAAAGCAAACTTAACGAAGTCTGTTACAGCATATAGCTAGATACTCTGAGCCAAATAGCGTAACACATTACTGTGAAACAATGAAAAAAATTGTGTAAAATATTGCCCATGAAGAATTGGATATAAAATCAAAATGTGTTATGTATTTTTTAATAATAATATTTTAACAAGGCTTCAAAATTTTCTCTGAGCATAAATAGGCAATCAAATTTTACTTTAATACAGAATAAGATGTCTATTATTATCTTTTATTTTTGTGTAAAAAAGTACACCAACGATACCTGTCACAGCATATAAGCCAGACACTTTGAGCCAAATAGCGTAACACATGCACAGAACCGTTCTGAGGGCATGACAAATGTCCTAGCAGTACTGTCCCCGCGGAAATTTGCAAATGAAAAACCCAAAAATTGCACCCAAAATTCCAAAAATTGCATGCAAAAAATGCAAAAATTGCAAGGAAAAATTACAAATTTGAGACGTTTTCAATAAACAGCACACGATAATTTATTCTTGCTTTAATTCTATGACAAGCACAGTTCACCAATTTTAGTTGGTATGTATTATACAGTATTGTGTCCATAAATAACATTAAATTACATTGATATTGATATTGTATACATAGAAAAGAAATAATATGGCAGGTATATACAGGGGATGCCACCAGGAGATTTTGAAAAAAAAACAAAAAAACAACAATTTTACACAAATGCATGGATTCCTAACAATTATGTGGTAGAAAAGCTCATAAATTAAAAAAAAAACATTATTATTATTATTATTATTATTATTATTATTATATTTCCATGTACATCTATACATCATAATAATACAGTGGAACTCGGGAGTAACGAGATCGAGGGGACCGGCCACAAAAACTTTCTAATTCCGAGTTACATCCAACAAAAGCCTACTAGAGGATAATAAATTGCCGGGATGAGTCAATCGATTGAAAACAATGAATTATCTACTTCCTGTGTTGTCAAAGGAAGCTACTCGCGAAATCTTTAATAGTTTTGTGTGACGGTGGCAGTAGTATTTTCCTATGTTTAGCATTATATGATTATATGTGACTCCAGAACACGGAAAATTGCAAAAAATGTGGCAATTGTCAAAAGTGCCGTCCTGTTGCGGTAACGGTGATAAATTGCTGGAAAAGCAAACACACAAATAAATCAACAGAAAGTAAAGACATAATGCATATATAGACGTGCTGCACTCAATTCAAAATATGCCACATAAACTACTATTGAAAGTAGATCTGAAAATAGTGTCTGACAAAGCAGCCGTAGAAGCTGAAAGATTTGAAAACTTACTTCTAGTTTTTTGCTCTTATCAGCAAGTTCCTTTTTCAATGCTTCTAATTTGAGCAGCATCTGAAACACCAAAACAAACAGGTAAATTTCATTTAATATTATTTCATTTCTAACCATTTATTTAAAAAAAAACAAACTGCTAGACAATTTTTTAAAATGTTGATAAACATGCATGAGGAAGTGTGTCTTTTGGGCTTTTTGTTTTATTGTCACGGATTACACTCTCAATTCAGTTGATAAAAAATACCAAAAGTAAATCAAAACTTCTTCTAAATCTAGAATCAGAATAAAATGACATTCCTGAAAAAAAAAAAAAAAGGGGGGGGGGGGGGTAGAAATGAAATTGACCTCTTTAATCAGCTATGTACCTGACAAATCAAATCAAACCTTCTACTTCTATAATAAAAAACACAAAAAAAACCTGTTCTCAGGGGAGTAAATAATTGAAAATCTGAGTTCTGAACTGAGCATTAAAGTTGTATGACTTTCAGTTTGAAGTCTTGTGGTATGAATGGTCATAGTCATATTCAATTATTCATTTTATTGATATCGCTGGGTATGACTTATTAGATAGCCTATCGACGTCGACCTTAGGGCCCAAATTCATGTCTGGCCCTGCGATCCAACGTCACCCCTAAATATTTTGGATGCGGCTCATATGGGATTTGCTTGTTCCAGACTAGGACATTCAGTTTACGGGTGTGCCATGCATAGGTGGAATGCAGTGGCCACGGTTTTTGAAGTGTTCATCTTCAGGTACCACTTGTCGAAGTAGGATTTGAGTCTGGTGACGTCCTCGCTGAGTACGCTCTCGAGACAGGTCCACACTTTACTCTGAGTAACGAGTGCCCAGTCGTCCGCGTATCCCAGCCTCAGGGAGGAAGTGTTTGGCATATCGCTAATGTAAACGTTAAACAACATTGGTGCAAGTACCAAACCCTGAGTGACCCCATTCTTCAATTTCCTTACTTTACTCGTAGCGTCTCCCAGCGCAACGTGGAATTGTCTTTCCCCTAAGATAGAAGAGAATAACTTCAAGGTCTTTTTGCACCTTATGATCTTTGCAAGTTTGAGCATTAACCCTTCGCACCAGACCGTATCAACGATAGGTCTATAAATACAGCACCTGTTTGCTGTTTTTTCTCGTACCCTTGCTCAATATGCTCTGTAACTGTAAGGTAATGACCTGTTCCATGGTGCACCTCTCTTCCCTGAATCCCGCCTGCTCGGGTGGCAGGGCAGCGTCTAGGACCGGCCCCCATTGGTTTAATAGAACACGCTCCAATAATTTGTAAAGACAGCTCAGTAGAGATATGGGTCTGTAACTGTCGGCCTCCCTTGCCGGTTTCCCGGGCTTCAGGATGGCAACTATCTTCGCATGCTTCCACACTTGTAGGACATTGCCTATGCCAGCCAGGCCCGTGCCCTGGGGCCCAGATGCATCACCATATCCGGATATACGAAATGGTAAAAATAGCTCCGAGAACCATCTTTTTTACACGGCACGGGACTGTAAAAATAGCCACTGCGTGCACTTTGATAAAATTTTCAAACTCAAAATATCTTGATTTGACTCAGTCAGGGACTTGGAAAAGACATAAAATTTGATACCTTATTTATTTCTCTACGACCTCGGTTCCAGAGTTATCTATATTTTTCTACTGAAATTTTTTGTCAACTTTACAGAGAGAATCTGTGATCTCACTGCTGCCTCAAAACCAGCATCTCGCGGCGCTCGGGAAATTTTGAGTCTTGCACTTGCAGTCAACATGGCCCACTTATTGTTTTCAGTAATTTTGTTTCAATTAAAAAATAAATGGCAAGTGTTAGATATCATTTTAAAGGTCAGAAAATAAGCTTTATTTTCATATAAATCATTTTCATGTATGAAAAGTATGGAAAAAATTAAGGATAAATGAAAATGGAAAAAAATATGAGTTTTTGTCCTAAAAAGTGGGGTTGGTGGCGGGAAAAATAAAATAATGAGCGAGTGTCTCAATTTTGATGAAATTTGGCAGAGATATTCTTACTTACTTACTTACTTATCCGAACCAGCGACCACCTGAGCTCTAGCCCTTCGGTCTTGTGCCATAACGTAGAAGTTAGATGTCTTTTGTAGTTGTTCCAGGTGACTATAAAGTGTGTTACTGATGCTTGGATTTGGTGGGAGGAATGTGCATCTCAGATCTTCAAGAGGTTGACATTCAAGCAAGTGGTGTGTTACTGTTTCATTGGGGTGTTGACATAGGGGCAGGAGGGGGATGTGTCTTTTGTAATTTTGCTTAAATGGTTGTTGAGCGGTATGTGTTGTGTTCTTAGTTGAAAGATGATGCTTTGCTGGTGTCTTCTGAGCTTATTTAGGCAATCAGTCTTTACAGGAGTGGTCATATGGGAAAACATACATCTACCCGTGGTGCTCATTGCCCAACTGTTCATCCATTCTTCTCTCTTATTTGTTTTGATTATTTGTTTCGCTGTGTCTAAGGATACTGGAAATGATGGTTGTAAAAGTGTTGATCCGAGTCTGGCTAGTCTGTCTGCATTGTCATTTCCTGGTATATTTGAATGTCCCGGTATCCACTGGAGAGATAAGTCTACTCTGTGTGTTGTAAGGAATTCATCTAGTTGAGATCTTAAACTATTGAACGTTGAGGAGAGTTTATCTAAATCGAGAGCTTGGAGAACCGATTTGGAGTCTGTGAAGATGACAGTGTTTTGAAGTTTTGAAGGGTTTAGCTGGAAAACAGAAGAGAGGTGTCGCAGTGAGGCTTCTATTGCAACTGCCTCTGCCTCGTAGTTTGAGCAGGAGCTTCCGCAAGAATTGTGGATTTTATCACAGGTTTTATCTGGGTATTCTACTACAAACCCATACCCAGCATTTTTAGTTCCTTTGTGGGCAGATCCATCTGTGTAAACATGTATCCAGTTGTCTGGGTATTCTTGTATTGTCTTCATTGCTAATGTTTGTATATCTGATTTGTTTTTATTTCTTGTTGTTTCTTCTATGAGGTTAGTCTTTATTTTTGGAAGTTTTAGTTCGGCGTATGGAGGTTTTTGACTGATTAAAATAGATTTTTCTCTGTTTTCTGGGAGTCTGTGTCTTTCATTCAAGTTGTTAGCAATGTGTAGCAGGGATTTTTGTTTTAATCTTGTTCTTGGTTTCCATTTCTCTGCCAGAATTCTGTTTGGATGGTTTTCCTCTTTTCGTTTGTATCTTTCAACCATTTCAAGCACTGCTGATTCTCTGCAAAGTCCAAGTGGTTCCACATTAGTATGTATTTCACATGCTGCTGTGGGTGTCGATCTCAGGGCACCGGAGATGAAGCGAAGGGCTTGGTTTTGTACTCTGTCCAAGGTTTTGTGTGTGTTTTTACTACCTACATTTTGGAGGGCTAAATTGTAGTCCATGACGGAACGCACATAGCCTAAATAGAGTTGTCGAAGCGAGTTTTTGTCTGCTCCCCAATTAGTACTGGCTAGTCGTTTTAGTAACTGGAGTCTCCTTGTGGCTTTGATTTTTACATTCTGAGTGTGTTTGTTCAGAGATAGTTGTCTGTCTAACTGTATGCCCAAATATGTGGGGTTTTCTTCTTTCGCGAGTCGATGGCCTTGGATGGAGAGTGTTATTTCTTTCTTGGAAACAGGATGGCTCTTAGTAAATATAGAGTAGACTGTTTTATTGCAATTTACTTTTAATTTCCATTTATCACAGAAGGTGTTTAAGCTTTCTAAATCTTCATTTATTCTATTGGAGGCTATTGGTAGGTGCTTTGTAGTATACCACATAACTAAATCGTCAGCATATAGGGCCTTTTCTGTCTGTAATACTTCTGGTAGATCATTTATAAAAATAAGAAAGAGTACAGCTGAGGCAGGATCCTTGTGGGAGACCTTCCTCTAATACTTCTCTGTTTGACAGTCCGTTATTAATTTTTGTTTGGATTGTTCTGTTACTGAGAAATTGTTTAATCCAGAAGTAGAGATTTCCATCAATTCCGTAGTCCATCATTTTTGATAACAACCCTTTCCTCCATACTTTGTCATAGGCCTGTTGGAGATCAACAAAAACCGCGACTGTATGTTTTCCATCTTGAAAGCCATCAATTATTTTTTGACTTAATCTAAACAATTGATCTTCTGTTCTTTGCCCTATCCTAAAGCCTGCCTGATATTTATTTAGTAGGCCACATGTCTCCAGCCACCAGTATAATCGGTTATTTACCATTCTCTCCGCGATCTTTCCAACACATGAGGTGAGAGATATTGGTCGGTAACTTTTCGTTTCGTCGGGTGGTTTATCTTTCTTTAAGATTGGAATTATAATAGCATTTTTCCATCCCCTTGGTACTATTCCTGTCTCCCATGTTAGATTTATAAGTTTGAGAAGCATCTGTTTACCTCTCACGCTAAGATGCAGGAGCATTTCATTGTGTATCTTATCTGGTCCAGGGGATTTCCTTAACTTGAGTTTTTTCATAGCTCTGTGAAGTTCTGACATGGTAAAGCCCTCTTTGAACAGATATGAGATAGCTTTTGGGGCCTTTTCTTGATGTTTAAGGTCTTTAATAAATTTTTTGTCCTTTTCACTTCTTTTTGATGCCTTGTTTACTGAAGCAAAATGTTTGTTGAAGATCATGGCTTTTTTTTGGTCATCTACGATTGTTCCTTCTGTAGTTTTCATGGGCTTTGGGTTGGTTTTCGGGGTTTCATTGTTAAGATTATTAAGTAAGGCCCATGCTTTTTTCCCATTTTGATTGAGGTCAATATTAGCGCATGTGTCTGCCCATTTCTTTCTTTTAGCGTTGTTAATAGTTCTTTTGACAATTGCCGATGCTTTATTGTACTCAATCTTGTTTTTAATGGTTTTGTTTTCCTCTAAGTTTTTCCTTGTTTCCTTTCTTGCATTTACTGCTTTTTCAATTTCTTTGCTCCAGAAGGGTTTGTAATTCTGTCGACTACCTCTTGGAATTCCTGCTTTTGCAGCTGCAAGAATGGCTTTGGTGAGGGCTTCGTTTAAATGTTCTACACTTGATGTATCTGTAATTTTTGGAAGCTGGTCATCTAATGTTGCTGTGAAAACATCCCAGTTTGCTTTCTTGAAATTCCATTTGGATTTCTGCTCAAATGTTTTCTTCTGTGTTTGAACTGTTATTTGTGTTAAAATTGGTTTATGGTCACTGCCTATTTCATCCAGGACTTTAATGTGACAAGAATTCAGAAGGTCAGAGGAGATGATGGTTAGATCGGGATGACTCAGGGACATATGAGCTCTGTGAAGAAGTGTCGGGACTGAGTCTGCATTTTGTAAAATGGTGAGGTTGGTTGTATTGCAAAGCTTTTCTAGTTCTTTTCCTGTGTTGTTTAGATTTTTGTATCCCCATAGTGGAGAGTGGCCATTGAAGTCACCAGCAATTATTGTGTTGTTGTATTGGGAACTGTTTTGATCTGTTAGGTTTATAGTACACCGTGGAGGGTTGTAAATGTTGTAAATGGTAAATTTCTTATTTAGGTGCCATAAGGTGACTTTCTGTACATCAGTTGAGTTCTGTGATGGTTTAGAAGTAACATCTCCCGTGATGTCACTTCTTATATAAGTAATAACACCACGGCAGTCGTCACATTTGCAGGTATAGTATGTATAACCAGCAATATATGGATCGCTATTTTTATACAGGGTTTCCTGAAGTAAAGCAATGTGAACTTCCTTTTCATTTAATAATTTCTTCAGCTCTGTCTTTTTATTCCTGATTCCACAAATGTTAATTTGTAAAATATTCAAATGTTTGTGGAATTTCTTTGTCCCAGTAGCTGACTTTTCGCGCAGATCAGCCTGGGTACTCACTGTCTGGCGCGGACCTTTTTCGAGGCGACGTCCGAGCTCGTATGCTTTCCTTTTGTTTGTCATGGCATGCTGGGGAGTCTCTGGTCTGTCTTCCCACCCTAACCTGTATTCCTTGTCAGCTGCATAACATCAGGAGTTGAGCTGCAGATGCATGTTCCTCATATAATTAATTTTTATAGGGTCTAGTCAAGTAGCCTTCATTTCGTCTTTCCCACAGTCTCTTTCATGATTGACGGTCGCCCATTCCCCGCCACCTACTGTTTCCTGGCTTGCAGTTATCTATTTCAGTTATTCTTTCTGCTTAAAGGGCCATATTTCATAAACAGAGGATCGTCACGTCCTGGGTCATTTGTGTCGATGAGAGATTCTGTGGGCCTAAAACAAAGGGATACCAGCCCTTTCCCCTAAAAATCTCAATTTTTTAAGAAGGATACATGATTACAATCAATCACAGATAGTCATACAGAAGACATGGGCCACAGGTCGACCAAAGAGGGAGTATAGAAGTGTTAAAGTTACAGCACTAGGAAACAAGTATGAGCTATAGGGGTAGATTAAGAAAGTAAGGACATACAGAGGACACCACACTACAGAATGAGTGTGAGGTGGGTGGGTGAGGAGCAGAGCGTGTACCACTCATCGGTGGGTTCTGTCTCCTGCACCTTAAGAGGAAGGGGTCCCACCTACTCCCTAGCCCGGTTATACCGCCGGGGACTCGGTCGCACCCATAACAAACTCAGTAGAAACGGGGAACACCACGGGAAGGTGCTGTTATGGACACAATAATGCATGAGAGGCCATATGCAATAATCTCTGTCAGACAGGATTACGCGGCAATCAATGCACCTGGAAATGAGAGGTGTTGGGTTCGAAATGCACATCAATTTCCTTTCAGCAAGCGGGACGTCCGGCCCAGACCTTGCAGCTCCCCAGAGATATTCTTCAATTAATTGTCTATCGATGTATGAAGTATAATTAAAATGTATTCATAATTTAAAAAGTTCTTATAATTCAAAAATTTATAAATTTTTATTACATAATAAGTTTTCTGAGAAATACAATCAGGAATTGAGAATGAAATACACCGTTAGAAAGCTTGTTTTGTGCCCTTTATAATGATACCAAAATTAGTCACATAGGTTCACAAATAACTCCATGGTGACCAACACAGTAAAGGGTCAAAAATAAAGTTCCAAAAAACGAGTTTCACCTTACACAGTGAGCCTATCGGCGGCCACTGGACTGGAGTTGGAGTTATCAAAGTGCCTAAGATAATTATTCTTGTTATGTATGGCCTGCAAATCATTTTATGTATTACAAACCTGTGTTTTTTCCTCCATTTCCAACGTGATCTACAATGATGTTCTCAAGTTCTGGACGTCATGTTTGTTGTGAAGTTAGTAGGGACCGTGTCATGACTGTCATGTCTAAAGTCTAGGAAAAGAAGGAAAGGAACATCGACGAAACGTCATAGTCTCCGGAGTTCAAAACACCGACACTGGGACTGCACTGAAATACATAATGATCATTCTACTATTTGAGTCTTGTCAATTTGATTCCTTTTTAACTTGAAAGTTAGAAGTGAGATTCGGATTATATCAATAATTCGTCAACCAATGTTCATGGGTCAGCTTTTTAACTTTCGTTTTCGCCGCCGTCTGCCGTCTCTTCTCTCGCCTTTCGGACTTTCCCGGGAAGCTGAGTTAAAAACTAGGATCTTCGTAGCATTAACATTTCGATCCTCAGTTTGATGATTATCGTTTAGAGAGAGTTCACAACGGGCTTCTTGGTTCACATCCAGGTGAACAGTGTGTGTAAGTGCTCCCTGCTTCATATTCATCTTATAATATTATCATGTAAATTACACACAAAACATGGGAAATAATATGATTGCAAAACTTTTACTCAAATATGAAGTCAATACATATTATATTTGACACAGTTAAGAAATAATCATGTTTCCGTTACATGTTCCCACAGGGAAAAATATGTTTTTTGATCTTTGTAATTTTCTTGGCAGAAAACAAACAAACATTTGCGTCAAAAAGTAATAAACAAAAGTGAATATAACAGCTTTAAAAAAAAGAACAAAATACTGTGTTTGGCATATTTTCTATTAGAAACTGTTATATTCATGTTTGTTTAATTACTTTTTACGGTTCACAGCTTCTAGCAGCTTAGTACCTATCATTTTTTTTCGTCACTCGTAGAGATAATGACTTTTTAAAAACCGGGTCATTAAACCATTGATACTTTCTGCCATAAAAAATTGTACAGAGTTAAATTTGGCATAATCTAAAAAAAAAAAAGAAAAAAAAAAAGGGGGGGGGGGGAGGAGGTTTCAGCATTATTCCAATACCATTCCAACTATTTGTTTTTAAATGGCAATAATGTAGCAAAATGCAGTTTTAAAACTTATAACTTCGAAAAATGTCATTTTATTAGTAATCTAGAACCGAGTCTGTCTTAAAGACAAAAATCTTATATTGTATGTATTGGTGCAATGACGTCATGATTGGTGCCATCGTCAACTAAACCGCGAAAGCTCAATGATTTGTACTAAATTGTTTTAATGGGCGTTACATGATGGCCGAGATATCGCATATTTATTGAAAAGCTCATCACATTCTTGTTTTCAGCTTTGAGTTTGATGTGTGATCAAAATTTTGACACTTGGCTGGACCATGTGACAGCACACTATCTAGTGGCGATGAGAATGAGGTCTCAAATGAATTTACTAAACACAATTAAGTTCACGCAAAACACATGAATGATTTCTTAAGTACCATTATATTTTATGTTTTAGATAGTTTAAAACAATAATTAACACGATAGATATTGTTATTTCAATTGATATAATTCGAGTCGTTAAGTGTATGTTTTAATGATGGAACAGCTGGGGGGTAAACCCTCTCATTTTTTTCTGTTTTCACCAAACTGTAATTTTTTCTTTTGGTGACTTTCCAGCCTTGATTTTTGTTTAACAAAGTCATGAATTTATAACAGTATCCATTTGTTTTATTTTAGATTTCATTTGTCTCTTGATGTCTATTAATTGCCAACCAAAAGACCAGTGGCGAATTTAAACACTCTCTAACTCTTGTTGCTATGCTAAACTGAGTGTTATCGTCCATCGTGACCAAGTTACAAACTTTTGTATGACTTTTACCGTCGAATATGTGATGTTGTTTTAAAAATAACCGCATAGCCAAAAGACACACGGGCATTCGTCTCAATGTGTTGGAAAATTGAAAAATTATGACTATTGCCTCTTTAGGGGAAAAAGAACTCGCAATGGATATAATTTGGAGATTTGGATATTGGAAAAAAAAATAAAAAAGACTTCGAAGGGCCACTTTGTTTCCTAAATTATTCAAATAATTTTTTCTAATGCTTTCGATATAGATAATGTGCAAGAATAATAAGAGTTACTAGTGGCTAATGAAGCTGTGTATCCGTAGAAGGTAAATAATCATTCTTTGCGCCATTATGACTGGATCAAAATGGATAATAGGGTGTCGTTCTTGCTTGTTTGTGTATTAAAAAAAAAAATTAAATCGGGAAGCGATGGAAATGTAAGAGGAGAGAAGAAGAGAGAGAGAGAGAGAGAAAAAAGCGATGAGTGTTTATTTTGGCGAGGTTTGCGACAACTCAGTTTGTCGGATACTCGCCCCTAAGCAAAGAGAGTGTTCATTATCAAGTAAATTAACCTATGCTACAACCACAAGCCATTTAGGTCCATGCTTTAAGCTTAACTCAGGCTATCTCTTTGGTAAAATTGATCCACACATTATGTGCTCATCAGTTTGTGTTGAATGTCGTAAAATCATGTGATTCTTTTACTTTATTTTTCTTTTCAAGTTCAACTTCTTGGTGTGTACGACACAATTCCGCATGGTTTCAAATTTTGGAATGCAACGATTCAATCGGAAGTTACAAATACCAAAAATCTCTATTAAAAGATTTTAAAATATAAATAAATACGACATTAAGTACATTATATGATGGGCATGAGTGTGTGACTTGAACCACCGTTACTTTGATGGTCTTTTCTAATCGGACTTGTTTTGAGACAAGTCAAATTATTATTTTTATTCCCTTTCTGGTTGTCATTTCATCGGGCTCGGCAGTTACTGGGTAACTTGGGAATGATCGTATATTCTATCATGAGGAATCTGTACTATACGATTTTCCTTATTAGCCTTCATCCATCAACCATACTCACCTTCATCTTCACCACCGGCAAGTCAACTAAAATGACCGCCAATACCATCGAGATTGCCATCAACACCATAACAAGCTGCAACAATAGGTACCATCTCCCGTTTTTTCTTCCAACCAGCACCGCCGCCACCACCACCACCTCCAAGAACAAGAACAACAAGAACAAGAACAACAAGAACAACAACAACAACAACAACAACGTCATCATCATCGTCATCATCATCATCATCATCATCATCATCATCATCATCATCATCATCATCACCATCATCATCATCATCAACATCATCATCATTACCATCAACACAGAAACGATAACACGCATAAGAAATAAATAGGCAAAAGACAATGGGTACAAAACAACCAAATAGAGTCATTTGGAAACATTGCAAAGTTTATTAAGGTATACCAATAAATCATAAAAGCCCACCCCCATCAATTTCGTATTAAGTGGAGATGAACCAGATACCAGGAACAAGATTAAACAATTTGAAGTAAAGAATTAAAAAATTCAATTGAAAAAAAAACCAAAAGGCATACTCTAAAAACAAAAACAAAAAAACAAAAAAAAAAAAAAACAAAAACAAACACATATTTAAATTTTGGCCAGAAAACTCGCCCATCAAATATCGATGACTAAATTAAAATGACCTTCATCTTGGGAGACACACGTCATCCCAATAAATGTAAATAACTGAAGAACACAATATTAATTAAGGACGAATGTGGTATCATTCATTTACTTCAGCACGACATAAAACTAAATGAAGAAGGTGTGTCCTATATCATATCCTCATCAATATAATATGTTTTTTTAAAAAAACAAGTTTCGGACCCCTTTTGCATGGTTTATAATATCAAGGGAGATTGAGATATAAAACCCGTAGAATATATTAAAAGCAAGTAGATTTGATAAAAGCATATCTCCTGTTTACCCAACTTCCTTACATAAGACATTATTTTTTTTATTGCCTCATAACATTTTCATTTTGCTAGGTGTTAACATTGAACACACTAGGAATTACAATGTTATCCTGTTTAGTTGGTCTCTGTCTTTTCATCCAATCTCTTAACGCCTGTAAGAACAATATCGTTCTTTTCACAATCTTCTTGATCTCTACCGTTCTGTAGACCAATCTCTTCTTCCTCTGCTTTGTTTTTCTTGCCGTATTTCTGTATTGGAAACAATTATTTGAATGGTTTATTTAGTTGATTAACAGTTAGTATTGATGTAGAATATGGATAGATGAATCGATAAACGAATGCATACGTTTATATTGAGTCAACAAGTTTTATATTCTTGTTTTTATCACTTTAAAGGAGGTCTTCAGGGTCATGGGGCCCAGTAACAGTTGCTTGCTAGCCTTTCGATAGGACGCTAAAAATAAGTAGATAAGACCCATGGGCCTAGAGTTAATCTCCGTTTCTGTAGCGTCAAAGGGACAGTTTGCTAGCCTTTCGACAGGACGCTGCTAAATCGGAGCGTAATCGTAATCACCACCAGATCTAACAACCAATGCTAACCAGTTAACTGCCAAGATCTAGACCAGTATTTAAAAATTTGTCCACAAAACTCGTCCTTCAAATATGGATCGATTTAAATGATCATTATTTTGGCAAAAACTCTCAAACCCGGGACCTCATAATGTGGACATTTTGGGTTTTCCCTTTGTCAACAAAACACCAGGAATGACTTTGTTTTATTCATCGTATTTTATTGACAAAAAGAAAAACTCCTGAAACGTTCGCAGTATATTATGTATTTGTGAATTAAATCGACGCTTCCATTCTATTTCCTATTGCCATTCACCAAATAGCGCAAATTGCACATACGTATTTGCTCCTTCATTATTTCTTAACGTTTGTTATATATATGTTAAAGAAAGTAAGATTGTGGCTATTTATATGTCAATGTGAAAAAATGTAAAAAGATAGTAAAACATGTTACCGATGGATATAACGTGTTACCTATGGATATAACGTGTTACCTATGGATATAACATGTTACCTATGGATATAACATGTTACCTATGGATATAACGTGTTACCTATGGATATAACGTGTTACCTATGGATATAACGTGTTACCTATGGATATAACACGTTACCTATGGATATAACACGTTACCTATGGATATAACACGTTACCTATGGATATAACATGTTACCTATGGATATAACATTTTACCTATGGATATAACATGTTACCTATGGATATAACGTGTTACCTATGGATATAACATGTTACCTATGGATATAATGTGTTACCTATGGATATAACATGTTACCTATGGATATAACATGTTACCTATGGATATAACATGTTACCTTTGGATATAACATGTTACCTATGGATATAACGTGTTACCTATGGATATAACAGGTTACCTATGGATATAACATGTTACCTATGGATATAATGTGTTACCTATGGATATAACATGTTACCTATGGATATAACATGTTACCTATGGATATAACATGTTACCTATGGATATAACGTGTTACCTATGGATATAACGTGTTACCTATGGATATAACGTGTTACCTATGGATATAACGTGTTACCTATGGATATAACATGTTACCTATGGATATAACGAATGGAAAGATAAAGTATTGTCTTACCCCCTCGTGGTTGATGCCAAACCTAAAGGACTTTCTCCACGCCTCGGGCAAACATGGACACAGAGCATCGACCAGGGGGCATATCAGTCGAGGATCTAACGTTGATGGGCGGGTGTAACCTGGTGACAATAGACGATGACGATGATGATGATGATGATGATGACGATGATGATGATGATGATGATGATGATGATGATGATGATGATGGTGGTGGTGGTGGTGGTGGTGGTTTTGATGTTTGTGCAGATTGTGATGATGATGATGATGGTGATGATGATGATGATGATGATGATGATGATGATGATGATGATGATGATGATGATGATGATGGTGGTGGTGGTGGTTTTGATGTTTGTGCAGATTGTGATGATGATGATGATGGTGATGACGATGATGATGATGATGATGATGATGATGATGATGATGGTGATGATGATGATGATGATGATGATGATGATGGCGATGATGATGATGATGATGCTGGTGGTGGTGGTGATGGTTTTGATGTTTGTGCAGATTGTGATGATGATGATGATGATGATGATGATGATGATGATGATGATGATGATGATGATGATGATGATGATGATGCTGGTGGTGGTGGGGATGGTTTTGATGTTTGTGCAGATTGTGATGATGATGATGATGATGATGATGATGATGATGATGATGATGATGATGACCACGACGATGACGATGACGATGATGATGATGATGATGAGGATGCACATTCTTTTCGTAGGATGCATATAGCTGTAACATTCAACCTTATTTCCATACATACCAGTTAGAAAACTAATGGGTAATCCCACACCTTGCACGATGACCATGCCCAATGCGGTGTAATACATGTATGACATTCGATACAAATTCATCAGAGGGGAGCTGTTGGAAGAGAAGGAGCATAGAGAATTATGCAAGCATTACGATATCAGTTATTGTTACGTTTCACTGTTATGTATTTGTTCACAGATGATGCCATTGTCTTTCTTCGATATTCTGTATCTCTGAAATAAAATTGAGATTGAAAAAGGACAAGGCCGTATTCATGAGATGAAAAAAAATAGCTCATGACAATTTGCCTAGATTATAAGTTTATCGAGAACTAACTCTTAATAAAAAAAAAAATAGATAGGAAAAGACAATTAATTAGTTTTCGATTTAACTACATATCTATCATTTATAGATAGTATGCGCTTGGCTGTGAAGCTCATAACATTGCCATCCGGAAGTATAACGGATCAACTCACAAAACTGTGTGTAACAATGAAAGTTTATAGTCTGGTTAATACAGTTTAGTGTACTCATGAACGCGGATGGCAAAAAACAATAACAAAGAGCTGAGTGACGTCAACTTCGTTCTATCTATCGGACACCTCAGGGTCACAAGAGAAAATTAGAAATTTCAAAACATTCAGTATATTATTATGTTGTGTGAGGCAAACAAGAC
>NC_088364.1:78404510-78412010 GCF_034508935.2 Berghia stephanieae | reverse complement strand
GGGCGCATAACAAAGATTAACTTAATAATGAAGCCCTAACACAGTACACGAACAACGCTAATTATACACATAATCAAAAGAAAGCCTGTCGGAATAAGAATGTCTTCAATCGACGCTTGAATTCCTCTAGTGAAGACGAAGAACGTATCTCTAGTGGTAGTAAATTCCACAACCTTGGACCAGAATGCTGAAAGGCGCGTTCACCAGCCTTCACTCGACAGCGGGGTGTTTTCAATTTGAGGTCGTTCGTTGATCGAAGCGATCGCTGTGGGTTATACCGTTCAACGAGGTTTGAGAGATATGCTGGTGACGAGCCCTCCAGGCATTTGAAAACGATAGTTGAAGATCTATATTTAATCCGCTGGTCCACTGGCAGCCAATGCAGCTGCTGTAGTAATTCGGGAGCTGCAGTTTTTCTGTCTTTCTGTAGTACAACGCGGGCTGCCATGTTCTGTATTTTCTGGAGTTTGTTTATTTTGTCCTTTGTTAGACCAACAAACAGTGCATTGCAGTAGTCCATTTTCGGGAATATCAAAGATGTTACCAATTTGTTGCAAGTTTCCCTATTAAGAAATGGTCTGATTGTTCTGATATATAATAATGATAATAATAATAATAATAATAATAATAATAATAATAATAATAATAATAATAATAATAATAATAATAATAATAATAATAATAAAAATAATAATAATGAAGATGATGATGATAATGATGACAATAATAATAATATAAATAATAATAATCATGATAATGATAACATTAACAATATTAATAAATATCAACTACAACTACCACATAATCCAAAATTTAACCCGACCATATTGTCGTTGAGTCAGCTATTTCCCAAAACCACGTCCGTACATCCTTGTACTTACCAATCAATTTCGACAAGATTGTAGATTTGAACTCGGACAGTTTTGGCAGACATGTTGGTTCTAAAATATCTCTCAAAGACACGGCAGACAGAGCGTTCAGGCCAGATGACAAAGAGCTGAAGAAAACAAATATAAATATAATTCCCTTTATTCGTCCCCAAGGGGAAATTTGTCTTTAGGGTCTATCCTAAGGGAAGACTTGAGGAATAACCCAGGTGTCAGCCGCAGTGCAGCGTCGCAAAGTGAGCTAGGGCGAGGTGACTTGCTCAAGGCCACACAACGAGACGGGTAATCGAACTCCGTACCTTTTCGGTACGAGGCAAAGACCGTACCGCTGAGCCACGCTTCCCCCAATCAATGCAAATGGTAAACTATAAACGCCACAAAAGGATATTTAAGCGTGTCTATAGAATGAATGGAATTGACCCCACTCAGCTCTTTGGTATTGTTTTTATCCAGCCATTCTTATGAGGGGTTCTCAATAAATTGTATTAATCAGTCTATACAAGTTTAAGATTACACAATGTATCCGGCTGGCGGATGTTGTGAGTTTTCAGCTAAACGCAAAGCATCAATATCTTTAAAGAGGCACGGTCCTTGGACGATGTTGCCAAATTTGATGTCGCTGTAATACCAGATTATTACAAGGTTAACGAATTTCTCGGCTCACTTCTGTTCGAATTATTTGTACAGTGATATCTTGAAAATAACAAAAAATAAAAAAATAACAAACAAAAAAAAAAGAAAAGAAAAAAGAACAACAACAACAATAACAAAAAAATAAAAATGAACAAACCAAAATATACAAATTATGGTGAATAGAAGTACTAATAAAACACGTTATATTTCTATCGTGCAATAACACATCCTCGTCAGCACGATAAAAATAACTCGTTTAATAAATATAAAGAGACGAAAGAATATATCTATACTAGTTTATTTACTTCGTTTCAAACATTCGTAACAATTTTTGTTTGTTTTGTTTGTTTGTTGCTTTACGTCTCTTCCAACACAATTGAGGTTATATGAGAGACCGCTGAAACAAAAAACAAGCAATCTAACAAAAATAGTACAAATGTAAATCAAAATCATAACCTAAAGACATCATAAGCTAAATTATAAATAACCAAGAACAAACAGGCAGAAGATTTACAGAAAAAAAAATATCCCCTGTCAAAAATACAATCACAAACCAAAGAAGCAGGATAGGCTAGTAAAGAGAAGAAGAAACGACATCACTATCGGATCGTACACCCATGCGAACATCATAGGTATATGATTCAAGGGTGATGCTCCCATCCAACCACCCGCCATTCGTAACAATCTATCTACTTGTCGTCACACAATAAAAAAGAAAAGAAAAAAAAACCTACAAAAAATAACGATTCATTCAGAGTTGAAGAAAGATATTACGACAATTATGTCACATACATTTCTGACTCGGCTTGACGACAGCTGGTTGATTTAAACTCAAGTGAAAAATCACAGTTCTTGGAAAACAACACTAAAATAAAATTAAAAAAAAAAGACTTGACTATCAAAAAAATCAAAATATAAATGATTTAAGAACTGAAAACTTCAATAATTTTATGAGTTCTCACCTCATGCTACCGCTGACCACACAGGATACGAAGATCCCAGGGATGCCAGGGTATTCTCCGAGGATGTCCATCACGTACAAGGGGACAAGCTGGAAATAGACGGGCGATGAAATTATTATAACATATTGAGATGAAGGTATTCACTTCATCATAAAAACAAACCTCAGCTTTTATATAGAACAATGTCCACGAAACGTTCACAAAGCGCTTTACAAGAGATTTCTGGCCAACAGCTACAATTAACATGTAGGACGAGAAATGACGCCTATTAGACGATAATAATATTATTACAATTTTTTTTCTCCGACGGAGACAACTTTTTAAACTGCCAGTAATCCCATTACACATGGGTATGTTGAGAGAATGTGAGTAAAAAGCTTTTTCCAAGGACTCAACTATGCGCAGCTCAGAGCGGGACTTGAACCCAGGACCTTCCGATCCAAAGGCGAGTGTTATATCATACAACTAGACTACATATGGTAGCGGCCATCTGGAATTTTTCATTCATACATTGAATCATCTACCGATCGATATGACCGTCCTTCTATCATCCAATAACCCATCCGCTCTTCCAACCCTTCAATCCACCCTTCCATCCATCCATCCATCCATCCATCCATCCATCAACTGTTCACTCATTATACACTCCGTCCGACTACTTATTTGCCTATTTATTACTCGTACCTTTCATCTTTACCAAGACATACCTACCTGGTCAGTTTTCTTGACCAATCCGTACCGGATAGGGTCGCAGTCCTTGTAAAAAGCAAACATGACCACTCCAATCATACAACACATGCTGACAATAAACACCAGGCCTGGGTAGCTGATCCACATAGCACTGGGGACAGGCGATATCAAGTTAAGAAAACGTCAACTACAACTACAACTACAACGATGGCATTCAACAATAACAACTATAACAATGACAATAACAATTTGACAGTTTATTCATAAATCCGTGGCTCATTTGTAACTTTGGTGTCCTTAAACCAAAGGGCAAGTTTACGCTGAGCAGTCTCGATCCAAAGCACGACTTCCATGGCAGCAGCCTCTTATGGTTCACACTATTATGTTATGACGATCGACCCAATCAGCAAAGTCCGGTCCGCATTCGTGCACCGTCGCAAACCCGCCGGGTAGCATCGTCACAACACACCTTTCGACTAGATGCTCTGCCGTCTCGGGTTCTTGTCCACAGCGTGGACATATTGGACTTCCATGGCATATATTGCGGCTTACATCAATGCAGAAGTCACCACGGTTTGTTCCTGGAGCTGACTCTTTCGGTTTTGTGGCTCCAAGCATTATCCCATTTTTACATCTTTTTCTTTCCACACCATAGCAAAGACTGAACAACAACAACAATAACAACAACAACAACAACAACAACAACAACAACAACAACAACATCAACAACCACGACAACAAACAACTAATGTCATTATAGGTACATATGTACTTACATTTTGGCGGACCTGACAGACTTACAACTAAGACACCGCTGAATCTGGGCTTGATTTACTCCGTACAGATGCATCCAGAACCCCCAACCACCAATGATCATGGACCACACCGAATGTCGGGTCTTTGGGTCGGCACTGAAACTGGTAATCAAACGAAATAATGGTGGGAAATTAATGAGAGCCTCTTTGGCACCTGGGAGGGGGGGGGGAGATAACACGAAAGCTCAGTTGGTAGAATACTCGCTTCCCACGCAAAGGGACCGAGATCGATCCCCGGTGAAATCGACCGACTCCCTTTCCACCCAGCAGTGTTTGATTGGGTCTGTTAGAATTGGCAGCAGCCTCTTATGGTTCACACTATTATGTTATGACGATCGACCCAACCAGCAAAGTCCGGTCCGCATTCGTGCACCGTCGCAAACCCGCCGGGTAGCATCGTCACAACACACCTTTCGACTAGATGCTCTGCCGTCTCGGGTTCCTGTCCACAGCGTGGACATATTGGACAGGAAGTTAGACCCCACCGATGTAACGCACACTTGCCGTTAGGCAGATCCTCGACCGAAGCCGATTCGCAGCTACCCAGTGTCTCCTCTTACTGGTATCAAAGCCTGGCAACTTCTCACCAAGCTTAGAGGAGTGTAGGTCCCCGCCCCCACGAGGGAGTGAATTCGTCCAAACCGACTTCCATCTCGTATGTGCAGCTCTGTCCTTAGAATTGGCGGAAAGTACTTTGTAATAGACTAGCTTCCTATCCAAAGGGTAGTAAGCAATTGTTATTTTCCGTTTCACGTAATAGAAATGGGGATAAACTCCTTTGGCATCTGGTGGATCAAGTGGGACATTATATGACCAATGGTATCAAACCCATATGTGACCCATCGTCTCAAACGGTATTATGTCGGGTATACCAAAAACCAAAAAGAAGATTTTATAATCACGATGGCAAGAATTGCGAAATTTTGGTTTTGTCCTCAATGAAACGTAAAAACCTAACCCAAGTCTTATAGTTTTTGTCTTTTTATAGTTTTTGTGCGGCTATGTGGTCTAGTGGTATGGCACTCGCTTTCGGATCAGAAGGTCCTGGGTTCGAGCCTCACGCTCGGCGCATAGTTGAGTCCTTGGAAAAGGCTCTTTACTCACATTCTCTCTCCGTATTCAGGTGTAAAATGAGTACCTGGCCGTTAACAGCGTTGTCTTTATTCGAAAAATTGTAATATCGCCTAACAGGCGTCATGTCCCGTCCTACATGTTAAATGTTGCTGTTGACCTGGAACCCCTTGTAAAGCGCTTTGAGCACATTTAGTGGATATTGCGCTGTATAAAAGCTCATTTTATTTATTTATTATTTATTTAAATTCAATTGTAGAGTCTAAGCCATCCCGAAATGATCCCGTTTTGAGACGATGGGTCACATATTTTGTCGGGTTAAACCTGATGCTTGGAATTGAATTTTGTAAGCTTAGAGTGTAAAACTTGAGTCAAAGCAAATACCAGAATAAATACCGCAAAAGGGAACACAAAACACAGTTTCCAATCACACTCGCGCTGGAAGTGTAAAACCAATCTTCCAAAGGGCTGGATCAATGCTATCTATAGATAGAATGCGCTTGGCCAAGGAGTTCACAACATTGCCATCCGAAAGTATAACGGACCAACACACAAACTCTGTGTAACCATGAACTATTATAGTCTGGATAATACAGTTTAGTGAGAACAACTCACAAACGCGGATGGCAAAAACAATAACAAAGGCCTGAGTGACGTCATCTGCATACTATCTATACTATATCTATAGATTGCTATGAGTTGGATACATACACTGTGTAATTGATCTTCTGGTTTGTTTGTTTGTTTGTTTTTAAGGGTTTTACGGCGCTTGCAACTCATTAAGGTCATATCAGCGCCAGTAAAAAGGAAGAAAATGGGATAGTAAAAAGTTCTAGAATTACAATTAAAGCATCCAAGAAAAGGTAAGACATAGGGGAACTGGGAACAAATAGGGAACAGGTGTAGATTCCAAGAGCGCACTATCAGTGTACTTAGTTTGAGATCACCTAAAAGTCTCATCTAGACACAAGCACACTCCCTACTAAGAGGAACACACTCAAATTTTTACAAATCATATATAATACATAAACAAAACATAATACAGTGCATAACAGAGATGATTTACAAGGAAAAAAATATCATCTCCCAAAACTATCTATAAATTTGACTGTTTCCCTCTCAGCAAGGGCATCCGGCCAGGGCCAGGACAAAACCAAGTAATCTCATTCCAAGACAAAGACGGAAAGCATGTTGGAAAACTGATATAGGGGGATAGAAGACACAGAGGTACCTCCCTGCCCACTATGGGAGGTCGGAACCTTACCCAGGATCTTCTGGTTTCAGAGTGAAGGCATATTCTTGTCTACATGTCTGTTGGTCGTCAATAAAAATTATCCATCCTTTCTCTTTTACGTTCCGTGATTCTAAGAATATGCCTATGCACTCTGCTACTAAAATAGTTATGCCATCTTATGATTCAATATGTAACTTATTCATTATTAGTCCTCCGAAGGACTGGGTACATAACACCTCCAATGAATTTGGAACCGGAAGAGTAGAAGGTGTGACGTCACGAGTTATGTGCCCTATTTATTAAGAATCGTTTCATGGTGATCGATTATCATTTTTACTTCAAACTAGGTTTGCTTCGTTTTATTAATTCCAAAACCATACCAGCATTACGCGACGGGTCATTAAATAAGATCATAGCTAATTACCCAAGGGTTTGGGGGGAGGGGGGGGTAATTGATAGCCGAGTAGCAGAGCACTCGCCTAACCGGCAAGGGGACTGATGTGGAGATATTTTTTTTACTCACTCAATCCTAGAGATTTTTGCTACTTTTCAAAATGGGAAAAATGTATTTAAAATGAGCATGTACATAGATAGTTTTATTCAACTACCAGTAACATGCAAACTACGACTATAATTTGTCTCAGAAAAATGTAATAAATAGGCATGGGGGTAAAGTAACCTGGGTAAACTACGGATATAGTCGGTGTTAGGGTTGAATGAGTTAAAAGTCCGTTGTCCTTCCGTCAATGATTAGGTTAAAGATTATGTGAGACCTGGTGGACAATATATTCGGATATACATACTTTTATCCTATCAAAGGGTAACAAGTAATTTACTGTTTGTTTAGCGCCGTAGAAATCAGGACAACCCATGACTTTAGCAGACTACAATAATCCAATTGATCTGACTGTCAAATGGAACAGACCCGATTCTGAAAATTTCGGATCATTTAAAAGCTCGTATTTTCACCCAGCAGTAAATGAGTTACTTGATTTTATATGTACATGGTGAAATGCACTTTACCACGGACAACAATTTATACCAAAGGGTAGCAAAAACATCTAGGAAATAAAAAAAGATTAAGCTTTTATTATTTAGCGCAATATCCACCAAATTTGCTAAAAACGTTTTACAAGGAGTCCCTGACCAACAGCAACATGTAACATGTAGAACGAAACATGACGCTTGTTAGGCGATATTTCATTTTT
>NC_088364.1:78389510-78397010 GCF_034508935.2 Berghia stephanieae | reverse complement strand
TTTACAATCTATCCCTCGGTAAAGAGGAGATACTATTTAAATAAGGTTGATTTGATTATCGGATTCCAATTTGGGGCAGGTTTGGTGAGAAACGAAGTAATCTAAACCTGAGCTTTACACTTGAGCTTTTATATAGCGCAATATCCACTCAAAGTGCTCAAAGCGCTTTACAAAGGATCCCTGACCTACAGCAACATGTAACATGTAGAACGAAACATGACGACTGTAAGGCGATATTACAAATTTTTTTCAGACAAGACAAAGCTGTTAACGACCGGGTACTCAGTTTTCACCTGATTACGGTGGGAGAATGTGAGTAGAGGGCCTTTTTCAAGGACTCAACTATGCGCCGAGCGAGGTTAGAACCCAGGACCTTTCGATTCGAAAGAGAGTGTCATACCACAAGACCACATAGCCGCAAAGTCATTCGTAACGCCAGAGTGTTTGAAGCCAGACTTGCATCTATTGATGTTTTGCGTTTATGTATAATTCTCACAACATGCGTCAGCCGCATACAATTTATCAACACACAAAAATATGTGTAACATTGAACGTTTATAGTCTGGTTGATATCATTCAGTGAGAAGTAATCATCAAAATGGCTGTCTAAAAACAATAAGAAAGAGCTGAGTGACGTCAATTTTGTTTCTTCTATAGATAGTATGCCCTTGGCCAAGAAGCTCACAAAATTGCCATCCGGAAGTATAACGGACCAACACACAAAACTATGTGTAACCTTAAACGTTGTTTATAGTTTGGTTAATACAGTCGAGTCCTTGGAAAAGACTCTCTACTCACATTTTCTCATCGTACTCAGGCGTAAAACAAGTACCTGGCCGTTAACAGTGTTGTCTCTGTCCGAAACATTGTAATATAGCCTAACAGTCTTACATCTTAAGTGGTGCTGTTGGCCAGGGACTCCCAGTAAAGCGCTTTGAGCACGTTAAGTGGACATTGCTCTATTTAAAAACCCAAATTAAAAAAAACAAAACGCATAGAGCACGGCATCGTCGTGGTTATGCGCTATATATGGAAACGCTATTTAATATTGTTTATTACATATTTGCCGGTCTGAAAACCGAACGCGTTTAATTGTAGGGTTGTTTTAACATTGTTGTAATGGAAGATACCTTTCGTTGGTTTGGGGATTATTTCCATTCCAACAATGAGTCAATATCAATATGTGTTAACGACCTGTGGATCTCCGACCTTTACGAGGTGGGGGAGCTTGAGGCATCTATCGGGGGCAAGGGGAAATTCCAGTTGACCGTCACGAGACCATTCCGATTGTCGCCGAGCCGATAGTGAGCCAAATGACCGGCAGCCCCCTATAGATAGTTCGAAGACGACGTCACTCCGGTCTTTGTTATTGTTTTTTGCCATCCGCGTTTATGAACTGTATTAACCTGACTATAAACGTTCATGGATACACACAGTTTTGTGTGTTGGTCCGTTATACTTCCGGGTGGCAATGTTATGAGCTTAGCCAAGCGCATACTATCTATATGTGACTAATGGCCATCCCGGGCCCACATAATACTATGTTCTATGACATGACGGCGAAAACGATGTTTGACATCATATCCGGTTGGCGGAAAATTACAACACATCTTGTAGAGAATTAACCTACCGTTTGGAGGATGAGAGCAGCACAGCCAAGAATTCTTAGAAGGCGGTTGAATCTCATTTCGAGGTACTGTAGATAAAGAAATAAAAGGATATCCATTTTTTAGGTTGATTTTTGGAGAGTTTTAGAGCACGTGTGACAATTAAAGGTAATTCCAGTGAAAAAAAGTTATTCTTAAAAAAAAATAATAATGATAAAATTGTTTGGGTCAAAATTGTTCAGTGAAGCTCATGTGACTTGTTTGCCAACGAGGACATAATGAAATGTTTGTCAACGAGCACATAATGAAATGTTTGTCAACGAGCACATACTGAAATGTTTGCCAACGAGGACATAATGAAATGTTTGTCAACGAGCACATAATGAAATGTTTGTCAACGAGCACATAATGAAATGTTTGTCAACGAGAACATAATGAAATATTTGCAAAACGAGCCCATAATGAAATGTTTGCCAACGAGCACATAATGAAATGTTTGCAAAACGAGCACATAATGAAATGTTTGCAAAACGAGCACATAATGAAATGTTTGCAAAACGAGCACATAATGAAATGTTTGCAAAACGAGTACATAATGAAAGGTTTGCCAACGAGCACATAATGACATGTTTGCCAACGAGCACAGAATGAAATGTTTGCCAACGAGCACATAATGATATGTTTGCCAACGAGCACATAATGAAATGTTTGCAAAACGAGCACATAATGAAAGGTTTGCCAACGAGCACATAATGAAATGTTTGCCAACGAGCACAGAATGAAATGTTTGCCAACGAGCACATAATGATATGTTTGCCAACGAGCACATAATGAAATGTTTGCAAAACGAGCACATAATGAAATGTTTGCCAACGAGCACATAATGAAATGTTTGCAAACGAGCAGAAAATTAAAACATTATAAAACTTTTTATACAGATTGATTCTACGAGTAATTTGCAAACCTCTTTTAACAATAAAAACTTAAATACGTAAAACGTAAACGAAGAAGGGTTTTGACCCAAAAACTTTCCGTGTTTGGTAATTTCTTCTTTTTTTTTTAAAGCTATTGTATTATTTTTTTGTTTATTACTTTTTACAGTCCACAGCTTCTAGCAGCTTATTATCAATCTGACACGATACTAGTTTGTATCATTAACCTCAGACTGAGGTTGACACAATTTTGTATCATTAAATAATTAGAATACATCCATATCCCCAGTGGGACGATAATTGTAATTACTTACGACATATTAATGTTCCACTGGTCGTAGCTGAGTCGGAAAACACTTTGGGAAATAGTTGATATTATTATTATTATTATTATTATTATTATTATTATTATTATTATTATTATTATTATTATTATTATTATTATTATTATTATTATTATTATTATTATTATTATTATTATTATTATTATTATTATTATTATTATTATTATCATATATTATTATTATTATATTATTATTATTATTATTATTATTATTATTATTATTATTATTTATTATTATTATTATTATTATCATTATTATTATCATTATTATTATTATTATTATTATTATTATTATTATTATTATTATTATTATTATTATTATTATAATGATGATAATAATAATAATAATAATAATAATAATAATAATAATAATAATAATAATAATAATAATAATAATAATAATAATAATAATAATAATACTTATTATTATCACTGTTATTTTCCGTTTCACGTAATAGAAATGGGGATAAACTCCTTTGGTATCTGGTGGATCAAGTGGAACATAATGTGACCAATGGTACCAAATACATATGTGACCCATCGTCTCAAACGGTATTATGTCGGGTATACCAAAAACCAAAAAGTAGTAGTAGTAGTAGTAGTAGTAGTAGTAGTAGTAGTAGTAGTAGTAGTAGTAGTAGTAGTAGTAGAAGTAGTAGTAGTAGTAGTGGTGCTGGTGGTGGAGGAGGAAGTGGTGGTGATGATGGAGGAGGAGGGGGTGGTGGTGGTGGTAGTGGATACATAACATGCCGCTTGATTTGTATCATTTTATTTATGGTATGAAAAGTAAAATTGTGCTTTTTAAGTTTTTCTATAACTTCTTGACTTCTCTTTATGCCTCATATATCATTTAGTCATCACCATCGTTACAGAGCGCTTCAGTTATTCATTTCTGCTGACCTCAACGTTTTAATGACTCCACGAGAAGAAAAAGGATGCTATAACCAAATTAGTAGTATGTAGTATCAGGCATATTCTGTACTACTGCAGTTGAATTGTAGTTCAAAAGCCCGTACCTACATGTTATTCCGGAGTACGACAGTTAATGGCTTAACAACTGTGCTGTTTTGAAACGGATCGTATTTAAAGAACTGTAAAAGCAAGAGTCTATTTGTGACTCACCGTCTCTAAACGATGTTATGTCGGGATGACTTGGGTGGAAAAAATTGAATTATTAACAAAAACATGAAACTTGGGGTTTGTTTGGATTTGTTATATTGCAGAATGAAGACAATTTCTCACAATACAAAAGCTCAAAAATTGGTATTTACTATCAATTTAACTCTGAAGTCACTTTTCGGGGTCCAATTCATTCCGACATAATACCGTTTCGAGACGAAGGGTCACATTTTGGCTTCAAGATAAAACTCATTTGGGAGTTCTCGAGAGTTGCCACATTCTGGATTGGAAACTAGTCGATTTCAGAGTACTTTCCATCAGATCTAATAGATCCAGCCACAAAATCAAAATGGGTAGATAGAGTGATAAGAGAAAAACTTTGACCACACTTGAGTAGCGATGCCATTCCATTTGCTAGCGAAGAATACTAATTAAGCTAACAGGTTCCCTTTAACACATGTATACATGTGCGGCTATGTGGTCTTCTGGTATGACACTCGCTTTCGGATCGGAAGGACCTGGGTTCGAGCCTCGCTCGACGCATAGTTGAGTCCTTGGAAAAGATTCTTTACTCACATTTTCTCACCGTACTCATGTGTAAAATGAGTTCCTGGCCGTTAACAGCGTTGTCTCTGTCGGAAAAATTGTTAGATATCGCCTAATAGGCGTCATGTCTCGTTCTACATGTTACGTGTTGCTGTTGGTCAGGTACCCCTTTATAAAGCGCTCTGAGCACATTTAGTGGATATTGATCTATATAAAAGCTCAAGGATACATTTACATATTGAATATATTCTCGTCTTCTGCCTCATTATCTGAATTAACTATGTTCCAAGTACACGGCATCATATTGTTTCCCATTACTTTGACTTTGAATTTTTTTATCACCCATTGAGAATACTGTGATTTCAAACTGGATTTCATTGAAAAACTAGAGAGCAGACACCGGTGTAAGATAAAGATCTGAACAAGTGTGTATGAAAGGTGCCAGACAAAGCAAGAAAGAAAAATACAAGAAAAAAAAAACCATCCCAAAAAATCAGTCTACCTCGACTGGGGATCGAACTTCGGTAATCAGAAGGTCTGAGGTTCGATCCCCAGTTGAGGTACACTTATTTTTTGAGAAGTTTATTTTTCTTGTATTTTTCGTTCTTGGTTTGTCTGGCACCTTCATAAACAATTGTTCAGATCTTTATCTGAATTTCATTGACCTGACTGAAGTGATCAAATAATCCTCTTCTTACCAACTATAGAAAAATCGTCACATTCGTTACGATACAACCAACATTTTTCTTATTCAAAATTCTTTTGTACATCACAAAATTTAAAGAAAATGAGCAGTGTGTTGTAGTGCATGTTTTGCTAAAGAAATTATATATCGCAAGAATTTTACTGCTCTTATGTCTGACTCACATCTCTAAAAAAATTCCGCCCTTCAACCACGTCATCATAAGATACCGTCACCTAGGCATTCAATGAAGGAATATAGATATTCCATCAAACAGGAAGTCTGATGTCAACAGAAATCACCCATGTTGTCCAAGTGAGCAAATTGGGAGTTAATAATCTTGCCCAAGGAAAAAAAACGAAAGTGCCTGAAAAGGGGCTCGAACAGGGACCTTCCGGATCACAGCGCAATGCCTTAACTACTCGGCCACTTCGAAATCTTTAAAAAAACATTGCTAGAACAGTGGAAAATCCATTAACTCTCTCTTTTCCAACCATAGGGAAATCGTCACATGTTTGCGGTACATCCAACATTTTTCTCACTCTAATTTTTTTTGTAAATTATGATATTTTAACAAAAGAATTTATTACAGTTATTAGAATTTAACACTGTATATTAGAGCTCGTTTTGCTGTAAAAACTATGTTTAACAAGATTTTACTGCTTTTGTGTTTGAGTGAAAACAGAATATTTTTGTGCTGGTTGGGTGTGAAGTTTTTTGGAAAATCCTGAACATGGCTGGTAAAGAGAGAGTTAAATATCGAGAAAACTTAAAATTGCGAAACACAATGTGCATGGTCATATTAACGTGGTTTTTTTTTTTTTTTTTTTTGTTGTTGTTGGTATACCTGAAAGACGCTGTCATTTCCAAGTAGGTAGAAGAAAGGTATGAAGACTCCGGACACCCACCACATGGCCAGCACCATCCCCACTATCAACCACCACCACATAGTGTGGTAGTTGTAAATCTCAGCTGGGTTGCCTAGCAACGTCATGGCCGACATGAACGTCACCGTCAGAGAGAATGCCACGGGTACGGGATGCATTTTCTGTCCTCCCAGAAGGAAATCTTTTGTGGTGTTCCTGTTCCGGTCCACAATGGCGTACACGATCCCGATGCCGCAGGATATGAGCAGTGTTAGCACAAACATGACGTAATCTGGCACCCTGAAAAGCGGGATGGTTCCTGTCTCGGTACTCCGTGTCACCATTTTGGGTTGAATCGATTTTAGAATAGTTTTGATGACTGGCTGTTAATATTTTCGATGCCCTCTCCTGCAATGAAATATAAATAAACCATTGAAGGGAAATATTGATAAACATAACAGTAACATGAAACCAAAATAAAGCATTCATGCACGACGCACACAGAGTAAAAAGAAAAATATTTATATAATGTTAAAAATAACAACAAAAAACAGTATCAAGAAACTACAATGGAACAAAAGGAGAAAGTCTTCAGAGAGGACGCTCTCCCCCCTCGGATATGTATTGCACGTATTCTGTTTTCCTCCAGTTTGCCCCATTTCGATTTGGATGGTAGGAGGTCAGACACCGATTTCAGAATGAGGCTTTTCCTGAGTGGTGCCATTTACCACAAATCGTTCCAACTAAGGCATGTTACTTAAGTCACGGTGTCGCTCTATATTGGATAAAACGCATTCCAACTTGCTTGCTGGATTTTCCACAATCCCGCTCTAGACTTGATGTAGTAAACGTGTGTGAAGCATAGAACAAGTGAAGTGGTGGTTTGTGTTTGAACAAAACCAACACCATCGCCGCCACACGTCTAAACCGTGGCCATTCAAACGACTCTTTAACGCGACCAGACACAAGAAAATTACAGAAAAAGACATTTTGTTTTAAATATTGAATTAACTAAAGTGGCAATAATAAAAACCAAAATACTACAACAACTACTACTAGTACTACTATTACTACTACTACTACTACTACTTCTACTACTACTACTACTACTACTACTACTACTACTACTACTACTACTACTACTACTACTACCCTTAATACTACTACTACACTACTAACTACTACTACTAACTACTACTACTACTACTAACTAACTACTACTACTACTACTACTACTACTACTACTACTACTACTAACTACTACTACTACTACTACTACTACTACTACTACTACTATACTACTATATCTACTACTTACCATACTACTACTAACTACTACTACTACTACTACTACTACTACTACTTACTACTACTACTACTACTACTACTACTACTACTACTACTA
>NC_088364.1:78357010-78374510 GCF_034508935.2 Berghia stephanieae | reverse complement strand
ATTATTAATAGGTTATAAAAGAATCACCACAGTTAATTGAAAAACAAAAACGTTGGAGAAGTTCTATTGCAACATGCGAAGATTTCAAACATCAAACCCAAGTTGATTGGTGTAAATTCTACCCACATAATTTAGTGTTGTTAATAGTCAGTCGGTCCACCATTTTTGTTCCTTCAAAAATCTTTTCTTCCAAATTGAAATTTTTTTCCAAACTCATTTTTAGTGACCTGCTCCCACCATACTTGAATTCTTTCCTTTATGGTATTCTCAGTAAAAGACTTGGTTGGCTGCATAATTTTTCCGTCAACAAATTCCTAATTCAATAATCCATGGGATCCCTCACAAAAATTCTTTTGAAGATAATTTTACTAAGAATAAGAAATAAAATACGACCTGAAATTGGGGAGATGCAATTTGGTTTTGTTGAGGACAAGGGTACCAGAAATGGAATATTCACATTATCAATGCTGATGGAAAGATGTATTGAAGTAAATAAAGATCTGTATATGTGTTTCATCGACTATTCAAAAGCCTTTGATAAAGTACAACACGAAAAACTATTCAAAATTCTATCATCCTTGGACATTGATGGTAAAGATTTAAGAATATTACGGAATTTGTACTGGGAACAAGAAGCAGCAATGCGTGTTGACAACGAGCTAAGCAGTTTTACACCTATTAGAAGAGGAGTTAGGCAGGGGTGTGTTTTGTCTCCAGATTTATTCAACCTCTATAGTGAAATGATATTAAGAGATATCGAACACAAGAAGGGGGTGTGTATTGGAGGAAAGAATGTAACAAATCTGAGGTATGCAGATGATACGGTTCTACTGGCAGAATCTGAACATGAACTACAAGAATTACTGGATGTTGTAGTCAGGAGTAGTGAAAATATGGGACTGGAACTGAATATATCTAAAACAGAATGTATGACGGTATCTAAAAATAATAACCCACCAGCCTGTGTAATAACAAGCAGAGGACAAACAATACAACAAGTTGAATGTTTCAAATATTTAGGCTTCAATGTAACATCCAATGGAAAATCAGATTGTGAAATAAAGAAAAGAATAGGTATGGCGAAGAATGCATTCAACCAGCTGCATACAATTATGAAAAACAGGAATATTAGCATGAAAACAAAAATCAAAGTCCTGGATTGCTATGTACTGTCTGTGCTGCTATATGGTTGTGAGAGCTGGACCATAAACAAGACCATGGTTAAAAGACTGGAGGCAGTGGAAATGTGGTTTTACAGAAGAATGATGAGGGTGTCATGGATGGAAAGGAAAAGAAATGAAGAAATTTTAGAAATGGCCAACAGAAAAAGATCACTGATAACAAAAATCATCAAACGCCAAATGGAATTTTTAGGACACATTATCCGCCACCCTGGTTTGGAAATACTCGCCTTGACTGGAAAGATGAATGGAAAAAGAATAAGAGGAAGACAAAGAATAACGTATTTGAAAGGGATAAGAACTTGGACAGATGAAGCTGAGAAAGGTGGCGCTGCTTTAATAGAATTGGCAAGAGATAGATCAGCTTGGCGGAAGATGACCTCCGACGTCTGCTTCAGATATGGAACTACATGAGATGAGATGGGATCCCAGTCCAGTGATTGAGATGACCACTGTTCTCTTCTGGTAAAATCAATGTTGTTTGATATCAAAAACTGTCGTGTGTGTGTGTGTGTGTGTGTGTGTGTGTGTGTGTTTACTGGTAGGTAAGGTTGCTCTATACTGTTATTATATGAAATTGTCTTGTGAGTTTAAAGCTCGACAGGCCCGCAGAAAATTGTTTCCAAAAGATGGATGTAATAACACATCAACATTACAGTGCAGTATAGTAGTAAGCCTCGCAGTCCGAATGACGCTTTCTGAGAATTGAGTGATTCAGTCATAGTCGATGGGTTGAGCTGCTCTCTCCATCCATGTTGTTAATTGTTTCCGTTGGTCACCGTCCTGGGCCAGGGTTTTGAGACTGTCAAGATCTTGTTGTGACTTTAGTACGGATGGCATTGCAATGTTTCTTATTTTTCATAAACATTATTAATAATTAGAGGCGACAAAAAAGTACAATTGTTTTTTTAACCTCAGGAATGGGAGACACCCTATGTTTGTCGTTGCTTTGCCAATTTAGATTTATCTCCGTCTTTTAAATACGACAATAAACAGGTATAGGGATATTGACCTTAAAAAAAATTGATATTGATCATAATATTATTATTATTAATAATTATGATAATAATAATAATAATAATAATAATAATAATAATAATAATAATAATAATAATAATAATAAATAATAATAATAATAATAGTAATAATAATAATGATATTAATAATAATAATAATAATAATAATAATAATAATAATGATAGTAGTAATAATAATAATAATAATAATAATAATAATAATAATAATAATAATAATAATAATAATAATAATGATAATAATAATAATAATAATAATAATAATAATAATAATAATAATAATAATAATAATAATAATAATAATAATAATAATAATAATAATAATAATAACAATAATAATAATAATAGTAGTAGTAGTAATAACAGTAATAATAATGATAATAATAATAAAAGAAATAATAATAATAATAATAATAATAATAATAATAATAATAATAATAATAATAATAATAATAATAATAATAATAATAATAATAATAATAATAATAATAATAATAATAATAATATATAATAATAATAATAATAATAATAATAATAATAATAATAATAATAATAATAATAATATCTAATAATAATAATAATAATAATATAATAATAATAATAATAATAATAATAATAATAATAATAATAATAATAATAATAATAATAATATATAAGACCCATCACCACAAATGTTTCAAAATGCTACAATCCCATATTGGGTAAATATAAAAAAGTAATCAATTAAAATGATAATGCAAAAGATATATGACCCTAGTACACTCAAAGAAGGAGCAAAAGTAAGAAAGTGAGACAAGAAAAACATCGCCGCCTCTGAATTATAATATTAATCGTACAGTCAAATGCAATGCACTTTGACATATGGGGCACTTGGAACGAGGCCCGAAGATGCACATATTACATACATATGCATACATACATATCACATACATGCACCTATGGTGTATGTTTAGTGACCGTACGTATATGGAGCGTACACATAAAGGCAGGCGACAAAGGCTAAATAATATATATATATATATATATATATATATATATATATATATATATATATATATATATATATATATATATATATAGGATTGCCAATTGGTGAGCAAACTCGGGACCTATTTTCAAGGTCAAATTGAGTTCGATGCAAGCCCTGTACACTTCCTAAAATAAATAAGTAATGAGATAAATAAGAAATGCGATCGCAGCATAATAATAATAACAAAAATATTGTGATAGCAGGGATTATGGTTCTAAAATAGTCATAATAATAATAATAATAATAATAATAATAATAATAATAATAATAATAATAATAATAATAATAATAATAATAATAATAATAATAATAATAATAATAATAATATAATAATAATAATTAAAAAAAACAAACAAAAAAACAAAGGTCGTTGATTCCGCCTGTCGATTGTGCATATAGATAAGTGTATCTAGTTGTGCATTCCCATGTATTTGTGATGTCTTTACTTTGATTATTATTATTATTATAAAAGCGGATGCCAACAAATTGAAAGGCATTGGAATATGAGATATAACGTCTCCATGTTCATCACAGGTTTTTTTTATTTTTAAAATTTTTTTTGGCGTTTTTTTTTTTTTTTTGTTTGTTTTGTTTTTTGTTTGTAATAAGATAAGATTGCTTTATTGCTTTAATGTAACTGATAGTTTTTTCATAACGATGTGTATACAAATTGTATAATCAATATACCCACCTTCAGAAACACAGGTCCAAGTAATTAATTATAGTAATAATAATAACAATAATAGCAACAATAACAACAATTACACTAATAACAACAACACCAGCAACAATAATAATAAAAACACCAACGACAATAATAATAATAATAACAACAACAACAATAGAAATAATAATTATGATAGAGCATATAAACTTAGTGATAAAACTACTAACAAGTATTATAACAGCCACGTTAGCAAAAACAGGAGCCATAATATCTAATAACAATAACAACCATCATAACTACAACTACGATAATAACAACTAGAAAAACAGTAATAATATTTTATTTTATTTTATTTTATTTTATTTTATTCGATTTTATCTTATATCAATTTTCTGATCCTCATATCGGTTCTTAATATCGCTGATGGATATTTTTTTGGGCCATATTTGATTTTAGAGATAACCATTTTTCCAACGAGAATCAAATGATTTATCCACATACGATCCGATTCATTGATTCCGGGATAATCAATCAATCCCACCATTACTTTTGCAAATCTATATGTATTTGTTTCCCTATCTTACTGTTAATTATGCTTTCTATCTCCCGCCATACAGATTTTACTGATTTACGATAAAAAAAGAAATGCTCCGAATAGTCTATTCATCACAATATTGACATTTATTTGAACTTGCAACTTTCATTTTATGAAGCAATATATTGGTAGGGTAAATATTATGCATAATCTTCCATTGTAAAATCCTTAATCTTGATTCTTTTGTACAAACATAAGGTAAAATCCAATGTTTTGCTTGTAACTCTACGCTTCCCCCACCCCCCCCCCAAAAAAAAGCCCTTAACATGTTCTATTGATCCTTCTCCTCTAACATTTTGGTACAAATCTTTTCTGGAAAGATTTTGAATAATATTTTTGAAATTTTATTAAATCTTCTGATTTCGAAACTTTTAGGCGTGATAAAGCGCTTTTGACTACACTATAATCAAGATCTATTCCATTATAATTCCCATATAAATCTTTGAATTCCCTAATTGACATTATACGTTTTGAATTGATGTAGATTTGCTTAACGTAAAACACTTTTTTTGCGATTAGATTAGTTGAAAACAGTACTTTACCCTTGAATTTAATTTTATTATTGTTAAAAATTGGTTCAGCTGGGTGAATATTCATATTTTGATCTTCATGAGGAAAGTTAAGATAAGTTAAGATTAAAACATTTTTCCAAAATATGTTTTTCACCAATTTTAACCCTTTGAATTGCTCACTGTTTATATTTGCTTCCAATGCTTTTTTCCCCCAATGCGTCTAAAAAAGTAATTAGATACTACTTTCCAATCGCAACTTTCATCTGAATAAAACTTTTTTCCCCATTTAATCAGAAATTATTTTTGTAAAGAAATTATGTCAATCATGTTCAGGCCTCCATTATTTATATCGTTACACATGGTCTTTCTTTGTACTTTCTCAAAAGCTCTCCTATTTGATGTTTTCTTTTGCCACAAAAATTTAAAGAACAGTCTATTTATTTCCTCTAATACAGTCAACGGGATTGAAATACTCTGCATAATATAAATTAACATAGAAATAACAAAGGTTTTGATTATGTTTATTTTTCCTATCAAAGAAAGGTCCCTTTTTTCCCATAACTTTAGCATTTTCTTTATGCTATCAATTTTATGTATCCAATTATTTTTATTTTCCGTAGCTGTCATTTTGAAACTGAATATTACTCCTAAAATTTTTAGATCATCAACAATTGGAATGTTGAACAATGAATCTTTCCTAAGGATTTGATTTTTGTTCAGTTGCATAATTTTAGATTTATTCTTATTCAAAGTAAGTCCAGAGAATATCGAAAACTCATTAATTTTCTGTAACACATGTTTGAAGTCGTTTTGATCTTTTAGAAAAAAAGTTGTATCGTCAGCATATTGTTTAATAATAAACCTTGTGTTATCTATTATTATTCCTTGAATGTTTTTCTCCTGTCTTACTTTAGATGCCATTATTTCTACTCCTAGAATAAAAATTAAAGGAGATATTGGACAACCTTGTCTAACGCCTCTTTGCATATCAAAATCCCCCGATATATGTCCCCCATTTTTGACACAAACCTTCCTATTATTGAGATTGGTGATAATACAACCTTTGAAATAATTTCCGAAACCAAAGTAATCAAAAGTTTTTAATAGAAATGTTGTTGATATAGTGTCGAAAGCCTTTTTATAATCAATTCATAACATTAACGAGGATAAGTTTATTTCTTTTTCATATTCTATTAAATCATCAATTTCCCTCAAAATTTCTATAATGGTTCTTCCACGAATAAATCCTTTTTGGCCCTTACTAATTATATTACTTATAACCGTTTTAAGTCTGTTTACCAAGGTTTTTGTCAGTATTTTAGAATCTGCATTTGTTAATGTTATAGGCCTCCAATTCCCTAGATCTTCCCTATCGATAAATAGATTTTTTAGTATTAACGCTATTACCCCCCTCCTTTGACTGTAACTTAGCATATTTAAAAAAATACTAAACTCAAAACAGTTGAACATCGCCGTTTTGATCTCATCCCAAAAAAACTTTGTAAAATTTTACTGGAATTCCATCTGGCCCTGGGGAGGATTCATTTTTCTTTTATTCCATAGCACTCCTAATTTCATCTAACGTAATAAATCTGTCACAGAATTCTTTCTTTTCATTTTTAATTTTAGGTATAGTGATATTTTTTACATATTCATCACTCAACATTTCTATTGTTTCGTCTTCTTTCAATTCGTTGTAAAGTTCTGAATAATATTTACTAACAGTTTCTAGAATTTCCAATTCATTAGTAACATAATTATTTTCAACACTTTTCAATTTATAAAAGTACAAATTGATTAAATAAATAAATAAACAAATAAATAAATAAATAAATTCAGAAAGCGATCAAATGATCGGAGAAATAAAAAAATGATTTTTAAAAATTCTTGCTTATAAACAAAATAATCAATTCAAAAAGTGAAAAAAAAATATTAAAAAACGAGGGAGTCGATTCGAATCAGTCCTAGGAAAACGAGATGAAAAAGTTGTAAGATTATCTAACCCTCTTCACTCTACACAGTCCACAATGACTTCTACGTAAGTTAAGGTTAGAATGTTCTTGAAAGATTTCAATGTAAATGTTGCTGCTCGAAGCTCGAAGAAATAAATAAAAATGTGAAATTGAATGTAAGCTTCAATTTAATAACAAAAACAGATAGATTGGACGTTTCGGGTTTCCCCTTTATCAACAAACAGGATAAATGAAACACTACAGATGAATGAGTTGATGTGGTAGTGGCGTTGTTAAGATAGGGAAACCTGAAACGTCCATTTTATCTGTTTTCGTCATTAAATTGAAGTTTACATTCAATTTCACATTGTTATTTATTGAAAGATTTCAACCAATTTCAAGCAGAAATTTTGCTTCACTCGTTTGATGGGGATTTGTGTGTGTGTGTGTGTGTTTGTGTGTATGTGTGTGTGTGTGTGTGTGTGTGTGTGTTTTGTTGTTTGTTTTTAATCCATGTAGCTATGTGATTAAGTGTTGTTTATTTCCAAATGTAATAATAACAGATTTTATTGAAAACTTGATATCGTGGTAGACAGCCAGACCATATGCCGACGAGAACAACCCACTAACCCAGCTTACACCAATATAAGTAAATAAATAGATAAATAGATGGATATAAAAATGATAAATATATAAATAAAAATGTGTTCTACTTATTCTATAGACTGTTCAAAATTTAAATCCCCACCCCCCAGCCCCCAATCCTGGTTATTTATTTTTATTGTTGTAATAAACTATATTTAATATGAGAAAGAGCAATAATTAATTTTTAAATATTTTTCTCCCATAATTGGCTATTACAATTTGCAATATTTTATAGAAAGCAAATGAGAGAGAGAGAGAGAGAGAGAGAGAGAGAGAGAAAGAGAGAGAGAGAGAGAGAGAGAGAGAGAGAAAGAGAGGGAGAGAGACAGAGAGAGACAGAGACATTTAGAGAGAGACAGAGACAGAAAGAGAGAGAGAGAGAGGGAGAGAGAGAGAGAGAGAGAGAGAGAGAGAGAGAGAGAGAGAGAGAGAGAGAGAGATTTAAAAGAAAGAAGGGGGTGGGACATTTATCATTTGCAACATTCTGTAGAAAGATTTTTTTTTAAAACAACAACAAAACACTGATAATCATAATAGAAAAAAAAGTGGCGCAGTAAGGAATCGAACACACAGCGCCTATACTCTTCAACAGTCGTAACGTCACTTCCCTCGTAATGACGCGTGGTAACTTTGTAACTGGCTCTAAACTATAAGAACAATGGCGGACGCCCTTATAAAATAATTCTCTGATGAGCATAAAGGCGTATCCAGGGTGAAAACAACATTATAAATCTGATCATGTTTTGACTTTTACGCATTCTGATCACAAGACATAGTCTATGACAATTTCTAGCCAGCGTGACAAATAAAAAGAACCGATTTTCTTTGTTTAGATCGAAGATGGCCGTCGTTGTTCGGTGACCTAACATCAGACTTTTGAATCCAATGCCAAGCCTTCAGAGACGGACGTCTTAACCAATCGGCCACGCCATCCACATAAATGATGACGTATATTATGTATTTATAGTTAGGTACTATCCCTCTACTGATTTGTTGCTTGTGTTTGAGTTTTCTACTTGTATTGATATTTTACTTACTTTACATGTGTCTTTTCATATTTTCATGTGCAGTACGAACTTTTTCGTATTCTTGAAAAAATGCGTCTGTGTATGATCACCGTTATATTATACACAATATGTCTGGGTATTTTCATTGTTCATTACACTGAGACGCGTCTGTATATAATCCAAAGTGGAAGCGAAGCGAGGTGCACACGACATGTCGTACAAACTAGACGATATAAAATGATATTCAAGAAATAAATAATTCAATAACACATCCATTTGTCTACTTAATTCATTTTTTAAAATGATTTGCGACAAAATGGAGTTTCAACCGGTAACCGAACGGCTTCGGCCATCCCGGGCTCCACCCTACTACATTATTATTTATCTGTCTAACTCTCAGGCTCAATTGCGAAGCGGTCAGCTGCTTAGCCAAACACTGCCGCGATCATATCGCCAGGGTCGTCGGCGCGGTCGAGAAATCAACGAACGTCCCAACATTTATTATTTTTATTAGGTTTCCCTGGAAAATGCGATATCGGGATCAGCGACCAAACAAGCATATTGTCCCTCAATATCGTCCCTCAAAATGACCTTTCATCAATGCTACTGGCCGTCCATATTATTGTTGACGTTCTCCTACTACAGGAGACCCATCATTACTCAGGTGCGCAGTCTTCTCAATTTCAGATACCAAACTATACGGTGAGCAAGCGAGAGGACATTTCAATGATTAAAGGATGTGTCAGCGTTGACGCAAAAGAGCCTTCGATTGTTAGGGTCATAGAGCGCGTTACTGACAGCAACGAGGTGAATAGAATATCCGTGGAGGTGGGAAGGCTGTATTTGCACAACATCTACAAACCACCAGTAGCAACTTGGAATACACAACCGGTTCCAGTAGTTAGTCTTCCCTCCATCTATCTGAGAGACTTTAATAACCACCACTATGAGTGGGGCTAACGAGACTGCAATGAGCTAGGTAGAAAACTTCACTCATGGACGGACTGTAATGAGCTGCACCTAGTATGATCCTACTACCAAGCGTCCCTTCAGGGGCACCCGCCATAAGGAGTATACTCCTGGTATCACCCTTGTGACGACGGGAGCAAACGGGAAACCGTTACAGGTTAAGCGGACAGTCTTGGCGACATCTCGCATAGCCGCATAGCACAGCATAGCACAGGCTGGTACTTGTCACAGCTGGGATGACAATCCCTTGGGTGCAGTCACTCCCACTCTGCAGATGGAATTTCGGGAAGGCTAACTGAGAGGATTTTATTTCCTATATCGAGCTGGTCTGCCCTGCTCTCCCTCCCAAGTCCAGTAATACACTTCCAGCCCCTAACAGCTTGGTATTCACTATTAAATATTACTTTATACACGCAGCGCCTAGCAGCTTACTGTCAACCTATCACCTCTACATCAGACAAAACCTACATTTCTTTTCCAAGGCTATTCAATATTAGTCCTCTCACCTTTTTTGGGTAGACTAACAGTCTCTTTTCCGGAAAAACTGTCGCTCCACCCGCCTCTACATCCGTCAGCTGTGGAATAGGAGGAATTGAAACTATGATAGTTCTATCACTAGTAACTTACATAAAGAAGACAATAATGGTTAAAATGACTGGAGGAGGAAAGAGTAGGAGGAGGAGGAGGAGGAGGAGGAGGAGGAGGAGGAGGAGGAGGAGGAGGAGGATGAGAAGAAGAAGAAGAAGATGATGATGATGATGATGATGATGATGATGATGATGATGATGATGATGATGATGATGATGATGATGATGATGATGATGATGATGATGATGATGATGATGGAGAAGAAGAAGAAGAAGAAGAAGAAGAAGAAGAAGAAGAAGAAGAAGAAGAAGAAGAAGAAGAAGAAGAAAAAGAAGAAGAAGAAGTAGTAGTAGTAGTCTGTATTGGGATGTTCAAGGAAGTTAATGACTAAAGGGTCCGTCACTCTATTGAGAACATCGATCCACAATGCCATTTCTGTTAGCTGTCTTTTACAGATCCAAAAAAAGAGCTTTTATATAGCGCAATATGCACTAAATGTGCTCAAAGCGCTTTACAAGGGGTCCCTGTCCAGCAGCAACATTTAGCAATTAGGACGTGACATGACGCCTGTTAGGCGATATTACAATTTTTTTTCGGAAAGAGACAACACTGTAAACGGCCAGGTACTCATTTTACACCTAAGTACGGTGAGAGAATGTGAGGAAAGAGTCTTTTCCAAGGACTCAACTATGCGCCGAGCGAGGCTCGAACCCAGAATCTTCCGATCCGAAAGCGAGTGTCACACCACAAATCCAAATACAAAATGCTTTCGCACAAAGTTATTGTGCGTCAAGAACAGACGATAATAGTCATCGGGTGGGAGGGAACATAGCCACACCACTCGGACAGTCGTTTGTACATAACTAAACAAACAACAGATCATCGTATGCGTTTAAGTTTAATTCTCAGTTTAATAGTTCAACACGCATGATTAATCGTAACATCACAGAAAACTGTGTGTAACCTTAAATGTTTATAGTCTGATAGAATCTGGGGAGAACCAATCACACCACCAGCTGCCGAAAACCAACAACAGAGAACAGAGAGATTTCCACTCATGTCATTCTACTGTTTGTAAACAACCTGCTATTTTTGCCCGAGCCGGTTAAGGGTATGTCACAAATCCCGAGTTTTGATTGGTCAAAAATCTACTGGTTGATTCTTGCTGCTTGCGCATCACTTTACCCTGGTTCCCCGCGTTCAATAGGAAAGAAAAGTCGTGAAATCAAACCCTCCACTCTTTTGGTTCCTAAATCCTTGTGAGTTTGTATGTAACCAGTCCTTCGGAGTACCAATAATGAATACGTTACATAAAGGTGACAAAACTATAATAATATTATCAGAAGCAGGATTACAGTTAGATTATTAGGATTACGGGATGTAAAAGAGTGAGGATGGATGGTTTTTATTGAAGACCAGCATATAATTAGGCTAGAAAATGAAATGTCATCACTCTCTCTTTCACCAGGAGATGAATTGTACAACGTATGTGCTCAGTCCTCTAGAAGAGTGATTTTCAACTTCCCATAAAATAGGAATCATGTTTTTGGACATCACACACTTTCTTACCTATTGATCTGGCTCTACCTTCAATGTTCAAAGCAGACCAGGCGTCGATCATTTCATCAAATGAATGCTTGTTTGTTAAGGTCAATGGTCTTCAAAGTGGGCGTTAACACCCCATACGGGTGGTGGCTATAGTTTTGGGAGATTAGGCGGCGGTGTGGCAAACTTTGTAATTAGGGGACGCTAGTGGGCGGTATGAAATTTTCAAAATAACCAAAATTATTAGACATGTGTTTAAATGCTTTATTCAGGAGTAAGAAGGGGAATAGACATTCTGGGAATAGACATTCTGACAAAAGCTTTTAATGTCTTATCCGAAAAGGGTGAATTGCCTAATGTCTTAAGACAATCGGTATTCATTACGATACCCAAAAAAAAAAACAAGGAAGTATTGACTGTGACCAACACAGAACAATCAGCATAATGAGCCAGGCCACAAAAATTATGTTAAGAATACTTATGAAAAGAATGAGGAGCAAGATCTCTACAGAGATAAGTGACGAGCAGTTTAGTTTAGTTAAAGAAAAGGGTATGGTAAATGCAATCTTTACATTGAAAACATTAATGCAACGGTCAATCGAAAACCAAAAATCACTTTATCTATGCTTCATTAATTATTCCAAAGCTTTTGATTCAGTACAGCACGATACGCTATTCAAAATCCTAGAAAAGGTCGGTATAGACAGTAAAGACTTTCGACTTGTGAAAAACTTATATTGGAATCAAACAGCGTGTGTCAAACTGGATAATGAAACATCGGACTTCTTTAACATGGAGAAGGGAGTAAGACAAGGTTGCGTCTTATCACTTGACCTTTTTAACACATATAGTGAAATAATATTCAAAGAAATTGAAGATATGAAAGGCGTCGTCATTGGAGGGCAGAATATGAATAGTATAAGATATGCAGACGATGGTACTCTGATGGCCTACTCTCCAGAACACGTGCAAATAATTTTAGATATAGTGGTGTGCCAAAGTGAAGAGATGGGCCTGAAACTAAATGTTAAGAAAACCGAATGCATGGTGGTCTCAAAGAATGACAAAAACATGACCTTCCACTTGTCAAGCAAAGGAGAGACCATCAAACAAGTAAAGAAATTTAAATATTTAGGCACTATCATCACCCATGACGCACGTGACATAGAGGATATAAAACAAAGAATAGCAATAGAAAAAAACGTGTTCAATAAAATGCTACCAGTTGTGTGAAACCTAAACTTGAAGACCAGAATGAAAGTAGTAGAAACATTTGTTATAAGTACCCTTTTATACAGTTGTGAAACGTGGACGCTTGACAAAGAATGTACGAGGAGGTTAGAGGCATTTGAGATGTGGGTGTATAGAAGAATGTTGAGGGCATCATGGACAGACAGGTGTACGAACGAGGAAGTGTTGGAGAAAGTGAGAAAGTGAAGAATACTGATCGATATTATCAGAAAGAGGCAGTTACGGTTTATGGGACATGTGTGGAGAAGAGACTGAATAGAAAAGTTGGTAACATCTGGGATGATCGAAGGAAAGAAAGGTAGAGGAAGACAAAGAATGACTTATCAAAATAACCTAAGAATGGCCAAATGTGACTTAAAAAGCAACACAGATTTCATGCGCACCGTAGAGGATCGTGATTTGTGGAGACAGCTGACCGGCAAAGTACTCAAGAGTACAAGCCACGATGGATGATGAGGAAGAAGGGGGCGAAGTGGCCGAGTGGATACGCAATTACTCGCCTAGCGGCGAAGACCTAAATTTCACACCTACATGAGAGCAAACCCTAATCTATCTTCATCTCTCAAACTCCGCCAATACCGGACAATGTAAAATTAAGTGTGAACACCTGGAAGACACACCCCACCACCCTATCTTCAAAACAAAGACTCATATGGGAATGAAAAAGACGCGATGATCTTATAAAACCATCAACTTACAAAAAGACGGTCTCTTCGACAAAGATACATTAAAGAACGGACGTGTTTTTATCCTGTTCACTTGTGTGATATCCATTAATAAGGGGTGAGTTAATTACATTAAGTTAATTTTCTTAAATTTCTTTCTGATCTACAGTCTGTATTAACAGCTTTTTCTGCATACTTTTACGACGTCTCTATTCATATGAGGTTGATATAATATATGTCATTATGACTTGGTTACGTGTAATGTGAACATATTTTTCAATACCATGGTTTAGCCACTTTGTTTATCTAGTGCAGTTCGGTACTTCTTGAGGCCATAATATCTATCATTTGTTTATTTCATGCTATCTGGGCGTTAGAGGTAGAGACTATCATTCTTGGGTCAATGCTTGAAGACTGGCCCTTCATCGAAGCACTCAGCCGTTTTGCTTTGGACAACGCTACAATTCTGTGGCCCATGATCACCCCAATGCTCCAACTTCGGCAACTATACAAACTGATATTATTTCATGGCTCCAATCAGACAACCTACATATTCTGACTATTTATAAAAAGGCTCAGCTATACTCAAAAAGATACAAACCAGAAACAGTTTTCAAAGCAGACTGTCTAATCAATGAGTTTTGACACGAGGTTGCGCGACTTCCACCCATATCACTGTGAGCGCATTCCAATCGAGCTCATTTGGACCCAAGTAAAGGGAACGATAAGAGGTGGAACACCAAATTTACTCTCACCAAAGAGCAATAAATGATATAACAAGGGAAGACTGGAAACAGGCATGCTCCAACTTTAGCAAACTGGAGGAAAATTATATTTCATTGGATAGAGTGATACCACGAAATCATTCCATAGTCGTTTCATTTCTCCTTATCCTCATCCTTGTCATTAGAATGTGATGAATGATGTATCCAGCATGTCTTTGTTGTTGGTGGTGGTGTTGTAGTTGTTGCTATTGCTGAACACATGTACATATTTATGTGGAAACCATGTATAATAAATTGATGAATTTCTACTTTTGACCAGTTTACATTAAATTTATATAATCCTCTTTGGCAAAAACACAAGCTATTTCAATAAATTTTGCAATCAAAAAGATGTTGAAGCGTTTTATGTTCACTTTCATTTGTATTCATCAGTAATGTGTATTGATAGCTATAAAAGGTAGATGTCTGATAGTTACAAAAGTGTAAATTAAATAAAACCAAGTTTGGAAAATGTCTTGTAACCAGGAATGTCTTATGTAAACCTCATAACGTGGTTGTGTGATCAGCACCTTTCCTCCTTAGCAGGGCTGAAATTGATACCTCATTACTAACTGTGCTCGTAATAAATACCACACCATTTTTATGAAAATAGAGAGATCCATACTTACATACAACATAAACGTTGCTACTCTGTTTCCCCTGCCTTTGAAAAACAATCCGTTATCATCCTATACTCAAGTGAAATTAAAAATAAAAATACAATAATCATTCTTCTTCTTCTTCTTCTTCTTCTTCTTCTTCTTCTTCTTCTTCTTCTTCTTCTTCTTCTTCTTCTTCTACTACTACTACTACTACTACTACTACTACTACTACTACTACTACTACTACTACTACTACTACGGCTACTACTACTACTACTACTACTACTACTACTACTACTACTACTACTACTACTACTACTACTACTACTACTACTACTATTGCTGCTGCTGCAGCAGCTGCTGCTACTACTACTACTATTATTATTATTACTACTACTACTACTACGACTACTACTACTACTACTACTACTACTACTACTACTACTACTACTACTACGACTACTACTACTACTACTACTACTACTACTACTACTACTACTACTACTATTACTACGACTTCATCTTCTCTTTTTTCTTCTTCTTCATCTTCATCTTCTTCTTCTTCTTCTTCTTCTTCTTCTTCTTCTTCTTCTTCTTCTTCTTCTTCTTCTTCTTCTTCTTCTTCTTCTTCTTCTTCTTCTTCTTCTTCTCATCATATCATAAATGCAAGTTTGTTTTTGTTTTTCCCCCATTATACCGACTTCCCTAATCATTTACCGGGCCAATTTTGATTTTAAAAACTTCGTGACATTTTTTTGTCTTTATTCAACGTGTAGCTTTCGAGTTGCTATATTAGATTTATACAATGGTTTGTTACTCTTGTCTCACGGCAAATGACATATCGCTTCATATATTACAGAGGAAAAAGCAGTTCCCTGACGCACACTCTCCACCACGTAATATAACCACGTTTATGATCCGCTAACACCAATCATCACCTAATATTCACCTAATATACTACATTTATGCCTCTACAGGTTGCACATCTGGCAAATGAATCTGAATGGTCAGTCTAAATAGACGAGTCTCTAAATAGGATTCAATAGTCTGATAGTCACTATGGATCAAGACTGAGTCTAAGACTTCTATGACCAGATTTTAATATTACATTTAGCGGTATTTCCTGTGTGAGCACGGGTAGGAATTAATTATGACTATTTAAAGAGATGTGTAATTTAATTGCTTTAAAATAATTTAATGTCATATAGAATTAATATGTAACGTGAACAATATAAGTTTTGTTTCGACTGTATCGGAAGTTCACGCCAACCTGTCAAACAATGGAAATTAATAAACCATGTTTGTTATAAACAGCATATTTTATTCTATCATATAAATAAATATATATATATATATATATATATATATATATATATATATATGAGTACATTCAGACTTATCGGCCACACAAGTCTTATCTGTGGTCCTCTCAGAGAATGGAACAGAAATATGTCCAATGCTGTATAGTGATGTCGTAAAATGTAACGCTCAAGTGGCCGGTGAATCAGCCGATTTTGCACCCTAAGCAGTCTTATCCATATTCTCCACGCAAAATGTTATCGGTGACATTTTGGTACTACCGGCCACTTATGGAACTTTAAGGTCCAACCGGCCACCCATCTTGGGCAAACCGGCCACCCTTCACGGATGTTGAAAAATACTGTTTCCTTTTGTTTTTTAAATAGTTTTCAGTTCATTAACGGTTAAAACAGATCCATAGGCTTAGTTGGTAAAATAGCTGCCGGGTCATTGGTCAATTTAGGGTTCGATTCCAGCATTCCAAGGACTTTGAAGGAATCTTTCCATAAATTGACAGAATGTTTCCTTCCCCCAAGACGACTGCCATATATTTTCATAAGTAGCTAGACTAGATCTAGACGTCTAGATAGATAAATAAACCCGTTTATATTCATTTTCAACAGAGAAGGTCAAAATTAATTTATTCAAAACAATTAATAGGGTAAATAATCATAACGCAATAGAATAACATGTCACTTGCACAATTTACACACAAACGTGAAAACACTGATCTCCTCCTCACTCACCCCCAGTATCTTCTCTCTCTCTCTCTCTCTCTCTCTCTCTCTCTCTCTCTCTCTCTCTCTGCCAGTACATCCTCTGTGGTACCACCTCCAACACTTGCACCCAATCCATCCATCCAGGTCCCGATCACTTCCACAAAAATCACATAAACTTTCATCTTTGTCATTCATACCACACAACGCACCGATATCCATCTCAACGTCCGACCAGTCTCGTCACAATTGAAGACGTTGTTGGGGGGGGGGGGGGGGGGGGGAGAACCTTGGTAATGTCAATGCCATTTGACATTATTGATGTCCGTATGGTGTTGAACCACCCAATGGACATGGCTTCCTCTCACGCACCTCCTCCTTGTGTCGCTCCATAAATGCCTTGCACCAGTAGTATCCTGGCTTGTTGTCGGTGAAGGGGGTCTCTCTGCCTTCAGCATTTAGTTATTCTCTGCACCTC
>NC_088364.1:78347010-78352010 GCF_034508935.2 Berghia stephanieae | reverse complement strand
AATTTAAATATATGATAGTAATTTTATTTTAATAAATATTAATAGTAATAATGTATTAAATATTAGTAGTAATGATTACTAAAGAAAGGATTAAAAATTATTAAAATATGATAATTTTAAAAATTAGATTATGAAGATATAATTATTTTAAAAATATTAATTTCATAAATAGTAAAGTATGTAATTATACGATATGATGTTTAATCAAACATTAAACGTAATTTAAAATTTACTTATTAAGACATACTACTAAGAATTACATGACACATTTACATTATCATTATATTATAATTTTTAATTTTTAAAATTATGATTTTGTACTTTATTAAGATATTCATTATTAATCGTATGTAATCTTTTATTATTTTAAATTTTTTTTTAAAGAGATGTCATGCTTTCAGTAAACTTTTTATTTCATGTAAGATTTTTAATTAATTCATATAAGATTATTGTCATTAAGACGTAAGCAGACTACATTAATCAAATGATATATACTAAATTAGAATTAACTGTTAGTAAATATGTATAATTAAAGTACTACTTTCTACTTAAATTAAATTAATTAAAAGTACTTTTTAGATATACATTATAAACGATATTAGATTAATAGATTCATCATTGTAAGTACTTTAAAAAAATTTGATTAGGAGTTGTATTATTATTAATGTATGTTAGATTATTAAATAGAATGATTGTATGAAAGTAAGTATATATTATTATGTATGTAGTTTATTATATATTATGTTGTTATTTATTTATATTATAGTAGAAATGTATTACAGTCATCCTTTTAAATTTTAAATCTTTTTGAATTTTTTTTGGGTTTTTGTTTTGTGGTGGAAATTGTGTTGTTTGGGAATGATTGGTTTATTATAGTATTTTTTGAAATAATTATATAATTTTAATATCATCTGATGATTACATGTTTAATCAATAAAAAAATGCTATAAAATACTATTTCTTCTCAGATTTTTAAAAAGACTTTATTAATTGATACAATGCAGACATTTCATACGACTACGTAAAAATATTACATATGATCTGATGACTGAACATAAACATAAAACCTAATACATAACTCTATGTATATCTAAAACTATAATTAAAATAATAGTACTGACATAAATGAACTAATTTGAGACAGCATGAATAATGTAATTCATTACAATTTTTTACATTAGAAAAATATACAGTATAATGTACTTTATACTTTCTACATAATGATTATAATTTATATTACTACTACAAGTTTTATATCTTCATCTAAACATGCATAACATACTGTCATAATCATCAGTAATCATAAATAATACATTTACTGAAAAAATAAGTACACACTTAAATTACTTTCGTACTACATAATCATCAAGACTTCTTCAACAGACAGTCTATAATTCGTCATAATTAAAAATAATACGTACTAATCAACTAATGACAACAAGACATTAAAAACAAGATAAGACATGCTAATATGAAACCAGTACTTTTAGTACTGATACATAGATAAAATTCTTATACTGTCATACAAACTACATCGCTAGTATGTTTGGCATACAGTAGAATATACATAATACTAAAATTTTAAACTACTAATTAATTAGTATCTACTTACTTCTTAATTATTAATAAGACAGAATTAAATTTCTAATCATCTACAGAACAACATACAATTAATTCAAATGACTCAGATACAACCTATTACAGAAAACTTATTATACTCATACGTCAAGATTGTACTAAAAATTATAATTTCCTTAAATAATACAGAAACAACAAATTATTCTTAGTACTGAAGTCATTAAAAACCTTTATATGAAGAATATACAATCGATAGAAGAATATTTTTACATACAGCTATTATCAGACTATGATGCGATTTGAATATAATTTTCATATATAAAAACTACTCCAAATACATTAATTACATCATAATTTTAAAACATATTTTAATTTACTAGAAAAACTGACGTTTAAAGTAATTAATGAATTCTATTAATCAGACATCAGACTGTAAGAAAGACTGTAATAAACCCGACAACTACTCTATGAATAACAGTTAACCATTAAAACATTTTAATATATGAAAAATTACTTTATAATCATAATTTCAGTATATAATTACCTCTAATTTCATATGACATAAACAAATTATCGAAATACAGAAAATAATTTAAAACTTACAAAACATACAATAATAATGATCAAATACATCAGACTGTAAATACATACATAAATACTATATTAATAAAATTATATGAAGATCTAATTTAAATACTTCATGCAAATGATAGTTTTTATTCATACTTTATACAGTATTCAAATTTCTTTTAGATTAAATTTTAAAAGTATAATACTAAACGTAGTTAAAAAAAATTATTAAAAATTAATATGATATTATGTAGTAAAGTTGATTATAGTAATTAATTTAATTATTTATTATTGGGTATTATTTGAAGTACATATAAGTAATACACAAAAACGACAGACATGAAGTCATAAGATTAAAAATTTAAAATTTTAATCAGTTAGAAGATAATACGTACAAATCATTTTAGACAGTTATTATGTAATATGTATTTTATGATAATATATTTGTTAAAATTTAGTATTATTGTAAGTTATGTATGTTGAGGTGAGATTTATTGATTTTTAGTGATGTTTATAAAATTTTTGATTTTAATTTATTATGTTATATATATTTATGTATTTGATATATGAAGTAATGTTTGTAGAAGTAAGAATTAATTAGTATTAGATGTTATATATGTATGAAGTATTTATGATATATGTAGATTAATATTTGTAGAATTATGTTGTTTTTGTTATGTGAGGTTTGTTGATAATATTGAGGTTTGGGGGTTTGGGTTAATTTTTTGGATTGAAGTGTTGGAGGGGTTTTAAGGGATTTGGTTTTTTTTGGGTTTGATGTAGGAAAATTTGGGAATTTTATTTTTGTTTTTTATTTTTTTTGGGTTTTTGGGGTTTTGGGGGTTTGATGTTTTTGGGGGGTTATTAGAATTTACTTTAATAGTACATTAAAAATTTTTATCATCATTCTTACAGACTCTACTATAACATTCATACTAGTCTACAGACATCTTCTTCGTCATACAAATTCTGAAAGAACGTAGGGCAACAACATATTCTTCCAGACTTACATTACAGTTATCGTATACTTCGACTTACTTATACGTAATAGTCATTATTCCGTCTTAAATTATTAATACATACAGTTACATCATCATATACTATTTCTACTTTTAACAAACTTCTAAATGACATACATATCAGACATACATAAAAATATATAATACAGATAAATTTTTCTTGACATAATTATCTTACAGAATACGAATACTTACCATTAATATTATATGAAAGAAGACTTACTGTCATTAACATTTCATAAAGCTTCTTTCAATAAAATAATACAGCATATATTTAATAATATCATTACTAATCATTAAAGAATCAATATGAAAGTACTACGACAAACAATCGTGACTAATCATCATTAAAACAATAAGCTTAATACATCTAGAATTTCTCTCTGCAGACTCAATAATGTACGACTTCAGATATCAATGATATGTAATGAATAATTTGAAAATAATAATCATTTCGATACTACTTCATAAATCTACATTTTTATAGAAGTCATAATGATCCACATAAATTAATTTATGAAGAAAAAATAATACATGATATGAAAATTTCATTGATAAAGCAACGTCGACTTCTTTTAAATATTAAATGGCATAAAATTTTTTATAAAAAAGTATAATAATAATAATAGTTAATGTACATATAATACAAAGTTTAGTATCTGCATAATTAAATAATCATACCTATAATACGACAAATTCTCATTACAGACATAACAGTAATACTACTTAATCTAGAATTTCATAGATATAGATCTACAATCAGTAAGACAGTTTCAGTTCTATCTATGTAAATTCTACAAATAATCAAATAATACTACTAAAATCTTACTGCTGATATTTCAGACGTCTTATAAGTAAACCATACATACACCCTCCCTCCCATACCCAAAAAAACCCAACTAAGAAAACCCTTTCCTATGATTTTGCAACCATAACAACCCACGCACACCCCCCCCAACCCCCCGACCCCCCCAAAACAAAACCAGACATACCACTTACTCAAATAAAAAACTTATTTTCGCTTCGCAGACACACAGACCACTAAAAATACACAAAACGCACATCCCCAAACCCGACCGACTCTCGACTCACTATCCTAGAGCTATTTCCTCTTGGACCATTACCGCCATCAACACCCAATTTTTCACCCCTTAACATTACTCATTTCCCCTAAACCTTGTCGTCAAAGGGATCTCCAAGCCCCCCCCGAACCACACCACACACTAACCACAAAACTTATACAATTCTTATACCATCCTCCCCAAAAAATTTAAATTTTCATTAAATATTATAAAGGGGAAAGGTTTTCAAAAGAACTAATTGATATGTACTTTAAAATTTTGTAATAAATAGTTATCTAATACAAAAATGCTCATAATTTGATCCGTTTTTACTAATTGAGTGCATAAAATATAAAATCCTTCAAATTCCAAAAATCCATCAAGGAATACCCCATCTCCTTACTGTCTAATAGTAGTGTTTCAGTTAAAGATTAACCACAAAAAAAATATCCATTAAAAATATTCAAATTTTCCTTGCCTCAAAAACTAAATCGGGGGACAGTATTGAATTGGGATTTCGGAATGGTATTTGGGTTTTTAAAAATTAATTGAGGGGATGGACATTATATTGTAAGCCCAAAATTTTTTAAAACCAATTTTTAAAAAAAATTCCCTTTGATAGTTTTGCTACCTAATTTGGAGTCTGGGAAAAAATAAAAAAATTTTTGGCAAATGGTTAAATAATATAATCCCATTATTTTTTAAATAAATTAAGTAAGTCAATATTAACATGTACAACCCCTGTAAAGCCACGAGAATACGTCGTCATACG
>NC_088364.1:78332364-78334864 GCF_034508935.2 Berghia stephanieae | reverse complement strand
AAAGTGTGTATTTAATCAATTTATAAGAGGTCTCAAATTAACAGTAACGTTTAACATGTACGCGAGACATGAACCATGTTGGGTGCTCTTATATTTTTTTTTGTCGACAGAGGCAGGGACGTTATGGGAGAAAAACTCATTCTACACATAATGGCGGCACGTCCGATCTCTCTCTCTCTCTCTCTCTCTCTCTCTCTCTCTCTCTCTCTCTCTCTTTCTCTCAGCCAGGCGGTGGATGTACAATCAGTTTGATACCGGGTTTATCAACCTAACACTGCAATATTTTTATTTTCTGTTTTCATCGTCACTTCTCCTTACTCTTTATTTCCCACGGGGTAATGTAAATGTTGCTGCTCGAAGCTCGAAGAAAGAAATAACATTGTGAAAGTGAATGTAATATTCAATTTGATTTACAAAAACAGATAAAATGAAATAATGCGGTATTGTTTTATTCATCTTAACAACGCCACTACCACAACATCTCATTCGTCTGTAGTTTTATTGCTAAAGAGGAAACAAGAAACTCCATTTTATCTGTTTTCATATATTAAATTGAATTTTACATTCAATTTCACATTGTTATTTATTTCCCACCAGGCATTACCTGGGATTCGATCACGGGACGTAGACGATTGTAGGCTATTATTGTCCTACTTCAAGTCCACAAATCAACACAAAAAGTAAAAAGCCTTCTCCAAAGACTAGTGTATTATCCAAAGCGATGCCAGCAATTGCTTTTGTCCGTTTCAGGCTATAGAAACCGGGATTAACTCAGGCTCCATGAGCCAAACAGCGCTAAAGACTGCTTTCATCTTTGTTTTCAGGTTGGTAATTATGGACTAGGAGGACATTACCATTTCCACTTTGACCATTATAATCAAACAGTAAGAGACTCTTTTCAATGAATACCCTTTTAATATATATATATATATATATATATATAACTTTGCCGAGTTAACTGCATGAATAAGTCCAAAAAGTTAAACGGTGACAGCGTAAAGGGGAGCATGTTTTCACGAAAGACTGCTGCCTCGCTCGGTTGGGAGCGTGATGTTCGTCAGGTCACACCAAACCGTCAGCCAGTTACTAGGCGAATAAATTTAACAAATGTGACAAAACCAAAATTGGGACATGGAATGTCAGGACCTGTGCCCAAAAAGGAAAACTAAACAACATTCTAAAAGAAATGAAACGGCTCCAAATAAATATTCTTGGCCTGGCAGAGATGAGATGGAAAGAGCAGGGAACCATGTCAAAACAAGAAAACAACACGACATATAAGATCATATGGAGTGGTGGAACCTCTTTCCAAAAAGGAGTAGGGATGATCTTAGACCAAAAATCAACCAAATTTTACAAAGGGCACGTAGCAATCTCAGACAGAGTTTTGCTGGTTAAGCTAAGAGGACCTGTAGTTGACACCAATATTATTCAAGTTTATGCACCAACAGAAGAGGCGACAGATGCAGATATGACAGAGTTTTACCATTCACTAGACAAAGCAAAACGAATGTGTAAATCACAAGAAGTCCTTATGGTAATGGGGGACCTAAATGCTAAGATTGGCAGAGGCAGAGATGGTGACATAATCGGACCACATGGACTCGGAGACAGAAATGAACGAGGAAACATCTGGGCAGATTGGTGTAGAACAAATAAATTAATGTTTTCAAACACCTGGTTCGACAACACCCAAGAAGAACCTGGACATGGCAATCACCAGGGGACAGAGCAAGGAACCAGATAGACTTTATAGCAGTATCATCAAGATTCAGAAATGGCATATTAAATTGCAAAACCTACCCAGGCGCCGATGTAGACAGTGACCATGTCCCAGTTGTTTGTACAGTAAGGATAAAGTTTAAAGCTATTCAGAGAACAGCTGGTAGAATAAAGAGGGATTACAGGTTATGCAAAGACAATGGCATACAAACAAAAATGAGAGAAGAATTTGAAAATGCACTCATGATACAAAGCCAAAGTGAACCTGATAACGAAAAATGTGAAAAACAATTTGATATATTCCAAAAGTTTGTTAAAGCAACTGCAGAAAAGCATTTACCAATAGCTCAAATAAACAGCAAAAAGGAATGGATGACAAATGAAATTCTAAACCTATTTGAAGAAAGACGAAAATGCAACAGAGGGTCTGCAGAATACCAAACTTTGAACAACCACATTAAATCCAAATGCGTCGAGGCACACGAGAACTACCTAGACTGGAAATGCTGCGAAATCGAAAGAGAATACAAACCCAACCCCCAACAAGCTCACCAAAGAATAAAAGAACTATCAGGGAAAAGGAAAAGCAAAGCAGCAGGAAGTTGTATCCAAAACAAACAAGGGGAACTGCTATTTGAAGAACAACATATAGAAAGCCGATGGGTAGAATACATAGGCGAACTGTACAATGATCCAAATAGAAATGAACCACCACTGAAATTCAAAGAACCATTAAGCGGACCAAACATCACCAAAAGTGAAATTGAACATGCCATGG
>NC_088364.1:78327644-78332264 GCF_034508935.2 Berghia stephanieae | reverse complement strand
GTTAATGGCCAGCTACTCATTTTACACCCGAGAACGGTGAGAGAATATGAGTACAGAGCCTTTTCCAAGGACTCAATCGAGGCTCGAACCCATGACCTTCTTGATACGAAAGCGAGTGGCATATCATAAATCCAAATAGCCCAACTTAGAAAAACGACATAAATAATTTATTATAAAATTTATTAATGACGTCAAAGTCTAATTTAGAATCACAACGTCATGTGGTTGGACACTTTCAAGCAGACGCTTCATTTTGTGAAGTGGCAAGACTGTTAATTGTTAACAAATAGATAATTTAATCATTGATTTCTAGCAGGCTGATCTCAGTGACTTTGTGAAAGTTCACCAAAAATTGAATTATCCGTTTGGTAAAATTTGATAACATTGTTACTTTAGTGACTGAGGTGCCTGCTTCAAGATGCCCAACCACACGACAACGTGCTCTAAAATAGCTTTTTGGCATTGTCTGTGATGGTTGAAATAAATGAAAAGTGACGTGTTTTTTTGGTGGAAGGTAGGAAAAGCAGCAAATGCAAGATTTTCCCAACGTTCTTGTTGTAAAAAGTGAGGCGACAAAAGGTTAAAACAGCATCAAATCATAGAGAAGAAATAAATCCTATTTTGTCTCTAGTTATAACATTTATGGAAAAATCAAGAAGATGGAAAGTGTTAACTTTTCTCTTTTCCCTAAATTCCTGTCTTTCTATTATAACCTCTCTCTCTCTCTCTCTCTCACTCTCTCTCCCTCTCTCACTCTCTCTCTCTCTCTCTCTCTCTGTCTATCTCTCTCACCCTCTCTATCTCTTGCTTCACTAAATCATACGGCAACATGCACAGAGATAATGTAACATATTTCTCAGATTCCAACATAAACCATGTTCCAATAGAAGCAGACACTGTTTTTAAATGATAGGACGAAAACATTGTTCGACTTCGGGCGTCATGTCTCATCCTATATGTTTAATTTTGCTTTTGTAAACCGTCTTGAAATTTATAGATATTGTTCTATATAAACGCTCAGGTTTTCTTTTTACTAACGCAATTTCAGATCCCAACAATGAAAAAGCCCTCCGCGACAAAACGTTCTTCAAGGGATTACTGGAAAGCCAAAACCGTAAAAAGAAATTGTCGAAAAGAGAAATATTAGAAAGAAACGATCACAATAGAGTATCAAATTTTTCTTCTTCATGCAGGGGAGAAAAATTGGAGGTAAAGTGAAACTTTTTGTTTGAAGATTTGAAAAGACTTTTCTCTGAAAAATCATGTTGATAATGTAGTGTGTCCCAGGTATGAAAAAGTGTGTAGGATATAGTATCAGAAAAAGCAAATGGAAAAATACAAGAAAAAAAACAACATCAGCCTATTCAAACAACTCGGGATCAAACTTCAGACCTCCTGAACCGGTCAGACGTGCTCCATTTACATCACAAAAGATAGTTGGGTCGAAATTTAATGCCTGTATTCTACTAAAGAGTACTTGTTTCCGCTGTAAACACTGGCTGCATCACGCAAAACACAACATTTGTTTTTTTTAAATTGTCATTTTTCTTAATTTTTCCTATTTTTGTCTGGAGTGTTTCATCCAGACTTTTTCAAATGTTTATCTAACACCAGTGCCTACTCCCTAATTTATCATAGTGTGTCTAAGTAAAATTGAAGCTCTTTAGTATTCGAGGTGCATTAAAACGTATCTGTACTCGTTCCACCACAAACGCACCCGAAACACCATCAACGAACGCTAAATTTCAGTGACCTAATCAATATGGGCACATGATTTGAAAATTTCATTCGCTTCTGCTTAAATTACTCATACCATTTTTTCCTTTATCTCTTTGTGTTGGACAAAGTACAACATTATAATCAATGAAAACCCCAGACATTTGAATACAAGACAGATCTTGTTAAGGGATATCTAAAAGTAATTATTAGAAATGTTCAAATAAACGTACTAAAGACCAAATATACATGACTCGACAACCCCGGTACAATTACAACGCCAGATAGACCACCACCAAACTCAACGCAAAACTCATTACATTCCAGGGGGGGGGGGGGAGAGAATTCCACTGAAGACGCCTTACATTGACACTACAAAACTCAGACCGATGACTTAACACAGACCTGTCTGGAACACCCGAGAGTGACACCCCAACAAATTAGTCTTTTCATATTCCTTTATCAAATTATGATTTCGTTGTCTTGTATTATTCTAATGTCGATAGCTTACTTCACAAACGATCAAAATTAAAATGTATGATACAGAAACATAATCCCATGATAATGTGTCTTACTGAAATTATGCCAAAGATTGAACTTGAGATTGATTTAGATATTCATTTTTTTATCGATGGATATAACTTATTTTTGAATGATTACCCGAGTCGAGGTGTTACTATCTATGTTTTGGATTGTATTGACCATTCTATAATTAGTGAAAGTGTATGGTGTGATTTTGAATATAATGATTTACACATACTTGTAGAACAGACAAATTGACTTTCATTGGGGATATGAAAAAAACGTTATTGTCAATACGTTGTATGAAATTTAATTGCGTGGTCATTGTCGGAGATTACAACTTTCCTAACATTAAATGGACATAACGATACCTAAGTTTTCCCGACTCTATTTTTGTCGAAGCATATGGAGGCTTACTGTATTCAGCTGGTGTCAGTGTCTTACTGAAAGATGGTGGTGCCAAGGTTACTTTGGATATAGATAAAGCTAATGTTTTAAATGATTATTCTTTATCTGTGTTTGTTTAAGAAGATTCTACAAATATACCAGCATTCATTGTTACAAATCAATTAGACGTTCCCGATTTCTATATTACACAAAAAGATCTACTTGCCAAATTGTTGAATTTAGACGTGTCTAAAACCATGGGACCCGATTCCCTTCATCCGTGTTTACTGAGGGAAACGGCCTTTGAAATATCAGCACCGTTATCAACAATATATAATAAGTATCTTGAATCTGGTACCTTACCTATTGAATGGAATCAAGCCAATGTTACTACCATTCATAAAAAGGGCAAAAATTGGATGCTGCAAACTACAGACCCATCAGCTTATCATGCATATTCTGCAAGATTATGGAGTCTTTCTTGAAAGAACGAATAATGAACTTTCTTGAAAGTCATACGATGCTAAACGATAACTAGCATGGTTTTAGATCAAAGAGTGTCATTAGCGGTGTACCCCACGGAAGTGTATTGGCACCACTTTTATTTCTTTTATATATAAATGATTTACTATTTGGGATAAATTCAGCCTGCAAACTGTTTGCAGAAGATACGAAGATCTATAGTACAACCGAGCATCATAACGTTCTACAAAATAATATATATTCACTTTTCAAATGATCTACAACATGGCTTTTACATATAGGAAAAATGATCCCTGTCATAATTATTTTATGGATACGTCTATGTCATATCTACTTTCCGTTGTGCCTTATGATTCATTTTTGAGTTTTGATGTACAAATTGATAATTGTGTAAGCCGTGCAAACAGAATGATGGGAATAATATATAGAACATTTTTAAGTCTTGATAAAACCATATTTTTTGTATTTGTATAAATAACTCGTTCGGCCAATTCTAGAATACGGAAATTGTACCGGGATCCCATTATATACAAGACAATCTATTAGTATTGAAAGTGTACAGTGTACCAAAAAGATTTATGCCATGCATTATTTATCTTATGAGGAAAAGTTAGAACTTCTTGAGCTACCAAATGTGACATATTATAGAAGAATTTGTAGGGATTTAATTCAGGTTTATAGATTAGTACATGGTCTAGATAGGATAGATTTTTTTCATATTCTAATATTGTGTTACTAGAGGGGACAAGTTTAAGATTTTTGTCACTAGATGCAAAACAAACATAAGACAAAAGTGGTTCAGTATTCGTATTGTCCAGAAATGGAACAATTTGAAATTTGAAACAAAGAATGCAAAATCTATGGATTATTTCAAGGTGTTAGTAGACAGGGATTTATATGATGAGATATTTATATATGACAAATGATACGTGTTTTGCACTGGTGTTGACATGCCTTTCAATCTTGTTTGTAAATATCATGCATTATTACCTTATTATGGTTATTTTCCATATGTATGGATGTATGAGTATGTGTGTTTGTGTGTATGTGTGTATGTGTGTGTATACGTTTCATGTCAAGGTTAAAGATATATATTTGTACATCTACCACACATAAATGTACTCATGTTTAGTTAATATACGATCTTTACCACGTGTGTCATTATTGTAATCTTTCAATCAATAGATTTGTAGCATTAATATTAATATTAAGGGCATTCAATGTATGTTATCCTATTTCGCCCTATACTATATTTCATGCTATGTTAAATGAATCTAAGATAACGACTTATAGTTCTTTAAAAAATCATTTGGAGCATAATCTCAGGGGAAATATTTAAAGCAAAACGCGCATAATTACAGGCATTAAAATAGTTTTGCCTATATGGGAAAGCTCTGTGGTTTAATTAAAGGAAGCGTTGTTCGATCCGCAACAGAGGAGGAGGGTTTATTTTTTGGCATGTTTAGTTCCTTTGTTTTTCAATTTCTGCTGTGTCTGACATTGTTACATTCA
>NC_088364.1:78302888-78322888 GCF_034508935.2 Berghia stephanieae | reverse complement strand
CTATCTATCTATCTATCTATTTATCTGTCTATTATCTATCTATCTATCTGAGTGTCTCCTTGCCCACCTCTCTCTCTCTCTGTCTCTCTCTCTCTCTCGCACTCTCTGGCTATCTCTCTCCTATTGTTTCTCGACGCTGACTTACAGTCCTACTCAATAGAACACATACTTTATAATTCAAAACATTTGACTTCATTCACTCGCATCCGTGAACGCGCAATATAAAAACCATAGCTCGCTTCGGAATTTATTCATCTACCTATTTAGGGCTTGAGAGAATGAAAGAATAAGATTTAAATTGAACAAAAATTCGACTTAAAAATGCAAAACCCAAATTAGATTTTAGACGATTGACGGACTACTAGCTACTATAAATGTTTTGAGACACATTTTGAATGAAAAAAAATATAGATATCTATATGTGCACAAGTAAAAAGCGCCGGGGAGCTATTTTACGACGTTAAAAACGTAGTTATCTCATACAACAGACAATGAATTAAGTTGTTATTTTTCAACAACACTTGAATTTTAAATTGTTTTTTGAAACTGGCACCTATGCGTGTGGGATTATAATCGCCTGTGGTTATAGTTGGGTCGACGCTTTTATGTTAATGAAAAGAAAGCAAGCAGATGTTTCGGCAACGAAAACGCTCCCATAGCATTCATCTTGTTCAGTAATGATGCTTCTTAAGTTGTTGATTCGTTGGAGCGATTCTATTGCTGCAGTCTGCAGTTTATAATTTAAAAATATACAGCACTCAAAAATCACCGGCAGAAAATCACAAAAAATTCATTCTTTTGTTACAAGAACTCGTGAAATTATGGAAAGATAATCCAAAAAAACTGTCATCAAAAGAGGGATTCTGGTCATTGTAATTGAAAAATCTGTTTATCTTCAAGAACGAAATTACGATAAATATCTGACTTGAAGATGCCCCAAGCAAAAGACATCCAAAGCAAGATGCAAAAACAACCTATAAATATAACTTACATTCTACCACTGACGAACGCCATCACCAGCCAAAAGACAGAGGCACTTTAATATCGACAATAAATTTGGTTGTGAATTTATGCATGCTTGTGTCATCATTTTCATGAGTAATTCTTATATCTGGTTCGTGTTCCATGTTATTTTAATTATAGTTTAAATTTCAATCCGCCGCAAAGATAAAGATTGAATTCAGCTCCAAGAGTCAAATGCCTGGAAAGGAATACAAACCTGAAAAAGGTGTGGATAAAACAGTCTCAAACAAAATAGTCAGAAAAAATACAAGAGAATACCATCCCAGAAAATCAGCTGCCTTGATGCAGGTGGATGTTTCAGGGTGATTTTTGTTCTCTTGAATCTTATCCTGCCTTGTCTAACAGAGTTTCATGTACACCTTAGGCATCAATACCAGCTACAAATGCTATTATTTTGAAGGATTAATATAACAGCTTTAAAAATAAAAAGAACAAAATACCAAACACGGAACGTTTCGAGCTCAAAACTCTTCTTCAGCCAACAACAACAAAAAAACCCAGTAAAAACATAATACACTACTAAATTCCAGATAGACGAAAGAGATATCTCTGTCGTCTATCTGGAATTTAGAAATCTATTTATGTCTTTACTGTTTTTTGTTGTTAGCTGAAGAACGGTTTTGAGCCCGAAACGTTCGGTGTTTGGTATTTCGTTTTTTTTAAAGCTGTTATATTCATTTTTGTTCATTACATTTTACAGTCCACAGCTTCTAGCAGCCTCGTATCATTTTGAAGGATCCATTCTTCATTAAATTTGTTCACATGTTGTCCATTATTTCAAACTGGTATCATATCGAGATGAGTGGGTGGACAAACCTGAATATAATCTAAATTCACCAGAAATATTGGACTTTGGGTTCACGCCGACGTGCACATATAAGCAGGTCTGATAACCCAATTCCTTATGGGCTCAGTGTTGTAATGGAAATCTCAAAATATGACGCAAAATATTATCCATTACAACAATGTTAAACTAATCCCATAAGCAGGTTCGAATGTCAGGCTTGCTTATATTTATATGTACACGTCGGTTCATGCACTTTGTGTAACTATGATATTTATTTTCATCTTTTAAACCAATAAACTTACCCCAAATGCGATATTTTTTACTATTTTCCATTTTCAGCATCTCAGACAGGCGTGCACTTATTTGCAGGTCTGTGTGACGAACGATTTTCTTTCACTGCGTGTTTCTTTATCATTCGTCAGCGTCTCGTTTAAAACCACTTCAAACCTAGTGGACGAGACATATATTTGCCAAGGCAGATTAACACCTCCAGTAAGATAATCAAAACATGGACAGCCTTTCTCCAATAAAGCTCTAAATCTTTCTAACGGAAATTTTGGTCGTTAGGTGGGGAACCTTTCCATTGTATAACGGAACACTCACTTTCAGCTTAAGGCTTATTTACCTGTTCAAATTGTCTGCCCATTGTACCCATACCTTCTGCTAATTACCTTTTCTACACAAGACTCCAACGTGCATATGCCCTGAGGTCTTGTCTCGTTCAAGAGTAGCTAAAATTACAATTAAGGTCTATCTCTCCGGTAATTCTCCGTAACTCCGTATTAATCAAAGCATATGAATATCATTGGCTATCTAAAACAGGAACATTCTTCTGATTGGCTATTCCCATAATTCTGACGCGCTCTTTCATTTCACAAAATCAAATTCATCTCTGAATTTAATCACACACACGCTAAGAATCCCAAGAAAGAAGAGCTATCTCTCCAATTTCAAACTTGTAAAATTTTCTTCTATCTCGGCTGGAGGTAAAATGAATTATTGGTTAACATTCAAAGTGGAACGAAATATTACTGTGAATTCAATTTAATCTATTATTAATATTATAGTTTGTGTATATATTTTAATTGTGCTATCCCATGGATGTTCGTAAGTTGGAATACCTGTACAAAACTATATCTATATGTATCTTATACTATAGTTAACATTTGTTTATGATCTATGCTATTATTTCATTTATATTCAATATGTATATTGCTTGAATGTCTGTACCCTACCGCCAATCGCCGGCCACTCATCATAACCTCAATTATAATTAATAAAAATAAATAAAGAAATACCAGGGACACAACCCTGTTAAATTCTCATCATGTAAGATAGCTCGACTGTCAGTTGATTTTTAATACACATATACTAACCACCATTATCATGGAGTTACTGCTTCTCCTTGCCTTTGTCGGCAAATAAAGGCTATTAGGATGTGTCACTCAAGGACGATTCGGTGGCGAAAGACAAACTCGATTGGCTCTAAGACCTTGTTGTTTTAACTCTTAATTGAAGGTCCTTTTCCGTGTTCTTGGAGCACCCAGTCGTGCCGAATCCCTGCATCCCAGTCCGTGAATAGGGGTAAACCCCTGATGTCAGTCGCTACCAGAAAACTCTGCAAGCAGTCGCCAACCCTGGAACTAGCTGATACATTTGCCTCAGTCAAGCAAGCCGGCGGGATAAAGATAAGCCAAACGGGCTTATACCATTTTCAAATTTATTTTCCACGGACACAAATGATTAGAAACTAGCTTAATCAATCAATCATAATGAATCGATTAATAAAACAATAGATAACTAAATAATAAAATAGATCCACTCAATTAGAGCTATTCTTCCTGATATTAAATAAATACTTATTCTTTCTATCTTTTCCTGTAACAATCTAATTAAACTTTATGTATAGAATTGTTATTATTGCATTGGGCGTTACTATTGTCTTGACTCACTTGTTATTAATACAATTAAGTTATAAGGGACCCTAAGGCTATTCTTGATCTCCCCTAGATTAAACCTGAGCCGTTTGTGGTATAGGTTGAGTGGCGCAGCTGGTAACGAGAGCCATAGCGCGCATACTAGTTCGAATCAAGACCATTGAGCTATCGGTTGGACTCGATCCCACAAAAATAACACACAACCCGCCACAGTCTGATAACCCAATTTATTATGGGATCATTGTTGTAATGCAAATCTTTAAAAAGTATCGCAAAATATTCTCCATTACAACAATGTTAAACTAGGTACATAACTGCGTTTGGATGTCAGACCTACATATATATATATATATTCACATCGCCTCAGACACAATTCCGTTTTGGTACAATGAGTCTCATTTGTGCGGCTATGTGATCTTGTGGTATGACACTCGCTTTCGGATCGGAAGGTCCTGGATTCGAGCTTTCCTCGGCGCATAGTTGTAAAATGAGTATCTGGCCGTTAATAATGTTATATCTGTATGTAATATCGGCTAACAGGCGTCATGTCCCGTCCTACATGATAAATGTTGGTGTTGGCCAGGGACCCATTGTAAAGGGCTTTGAGCACGTTTAGTGGATATTGCGCTATATAAAAGCTCAAATATTGTAAATATTATATTAAGAAAAAGAATAATTGAGTAAACAATGCTTGGAGCTATCAAAATATATTTTACATATATTTACTTTAAAGAGAACATCAGAAGCGTTTTATTCTTGTTTGACTTTTTATTTCATTTTTAATGTACATCGACATTTCTATTTCAATGATAAAAGGGAATAAAAAGGAAAGAGATAAGGAAGGGGGCAGGGGATTGTGCGGAAACGACGAAGAAGGAAAGGAGGAGAATAGTTGGGTGAGTTAAAGGAAGATGTATAGTATTAGTAGAAGAGTGGAAAGAGCAGGATGAAGAAAAGGAAGAGGAGGATGTGGAAAGAGGAGGAGGTGTAGGTGAAGGAGGGGTAGATGAGGAGGAGGGCAGGAGGAGGAGGAGGAAGAGAAACAAGTAGTAGTAGTAGTAGTAGTAGTAGTAGTAGTAGTAGTAGTAGTAGTAGTAGTAGAAGAAGTAGTAGTAGTAGTTGTTGTTGTTGTTGTTGCTGTAGTAGTAGAAGTGATAATACTAGTAGTAGCATTAGTAGTAGTAGTAGTAGTAGTAGTAGTAGTAGTAGTAGTAGTAGTAGTAGTAGTAGTAGTAGTAGTAGTAGTAGTAGTAGTAGAAGAAGAAGAAGAAGAAGAAGAAGAAGAAGAAGAATAAGAAGAAGAAGAAGCAGAGTCTTGGAATCTCTTCATCCCCTTTAATGATGCTGGCGGTTTAATCAGTATCATAGAATTCTTCTCAAAGGTTCATACATTTTCCTCCTTCTCTCTCAAGGAAACCACCAACCTATTGTCTTTTCTAGTTCTTTCGATAGGGGCCACGTTTCTATCCATGTTTCTATCCATGTTTCTTTCCACGTTTCTTTCCACGTTTCTTTCAACGTTTCTTTCCACGTATCTTTTCATAGGAGTAGGAGTCGCAAGAGCAACATTCTTCGCTGGACCCTTCATGAGACAGCTCTGTGTGAAAATAAATATTACTTGCAGTGTTAAAATAAGCGACAGAGAGAGAGAGAGAGAGAGAGAGAGTAAGAGAAAGAAAGAAAGAAAGAGAGAGAGAGAGAGAGAGAGAGAGATAATCTATGAGTTCCTTTCTGGATTTACTCTGCTATTATGGGTACGATAATAAACATAATACATATATACACATACACACACACACACACACACTCACATATATATATATATATATATATATATATATATATATATATATATATATATATATATATATATATATATATAACTCCATCCTCTTCCTTTATCGTGGTGTTTAGTGTATTATGTCTACTCAACCCACAACATTTGTTGTTTATGAGTAATGAAAAATGATTATAATGAAATTAATACAAGAGTTCTGTCTTCGTAAATCAATTGTTGGTTAAATAAATGGGCGAAACCAAGAATACAATCAGCTATTATTTGCCAGAGTTTATTTCATCACATTTTTATAGACCGCCAAGTTGCGAGAAATTAATATTTTTATTATAGCTTTATATAGCGCAATATCCACTAAATGTGCTCCAAGCGCTTTATTTCTATTTTACTCTCGAAAAAGAATCGTTTATGTATCATACTTAAAATTTAAATAACAGCAGGAAATGAAATGGTAACTTTAATTTAATTAATAAAGGCAGACAGTGTGGACGTTTCTGGTCTTTCCTTTATCAACAAAACTAATCATTATGCCTATGCAATGATTGAATGGGTAATTTCTTTAATATGCTACATATTTGAATATGGCATTGTATGTGTGTTGGTATCAGTAAATGAGTGTGTATACTTTCGAACATTGCAAACCAAACAACTAATTGTCTATATGAACAATAAAGGTCATATTATTATTATGATCATCATCATCATCATCATCATCATCATCATCATCATCATCATCATCATCATCATCATCATCATCATCACCATCATCATCATCATCATCATTTTCATCATCATCATCATCATCACCATCATCATTATCATAATTATCATTACTATCATTATGATCAAAATATTTTGATTGAATCATTAAAGACGAATGAGAGATGAAAGAATCACATTCGTCTTTAGTGTTATATTCATCGTGTTTAGTTGATGAAGTGGACATCCAAAACGTCTGCATTATCTGTCTTCGTTGATTAAATTGAAGATTTCATTCCAATTTCCTAGCGTTATATATTTCTTCGACTTCAAGCAGCAATAATTTTGCTTATCCACTTAAAATATAAAAGCCCAAAATATAGCATTAAAATTGGATTCTGGATTTATTATTTAATTGTGGGACATGCGGATAAAGAATGTTGGACAAGCCCAACTTTATGATCTTTTGTTGATAATGTGAAGAACAAAATATGCTTGTCCAGGGTAAAAAGATCAACGCACACGCCTGTACGATTTATAGATAGTATGCACTTGGCTAAGAAGTTCACAACATTGCCATCCGGAAGTAAAACAGGCCAACACACAAAATTGTGTGTAATCTTGAAGGTTTATAGTCTTGTTAATACAGTTTAGTGAGAAGTACTCATAAACGCGGATGGCAAAAAACAATAACAAAGACATGAGTGACGTCATCTTCGAACTATCTATGTACGTACGTACACATATTTATACAATCGGTAGAGAATGTGTGTAATTGTACGGCTGTACGTACACATATTATTTATACAATCGGTAGAGAATGTGTGTAATTGTACGGCTGTACGTACACATATTTATACAATCGGTAGAGAATATGTGTAATTGTACGGCTGTACGTACACATATTATTTATACAATCGGTAGAGAATGTGTGTAGTTGTACGGCTGTACGTACACATATTTATACAATCGGTAGAGAATGTGTGTAATTGTACGGCTGTACGTACACATATTTATACAATCGGTAGAGAATGTGTGTAATTGTACGGCTGTACGTACACATATTATTTATACAATCGGTAGAGATTGTGTGTAATTGTACGGCTGTACGTACACATATTTATACAATCGGTAGAGAATGTGTGTAATTGTACGGCTGTACGTACACATATTTATACAATCGGTAGAGAATGTGTGTAATTGTACGGCTGTACGTACACATAATATTTATACAATCGGTAGAGAATGTGTGTAATTGTACGGCTGTACGTACACATATTTATACAATCGGTAGAGAATGTGTGTAATTGTACGGCTGTACGTACACATATTTATACAATCGGTAGAGAATGTGTGTAATTGTACGGCTGTACGTACACATATTTATACAATCGGTAGAGAATGTGTGTAATTGTACGGCTGTACGTACACATATTTATACAATCGGTAGAGAATGTGTGTAATTGTACGGCTGTACGTACACATATTTATACAATCGGTAGAGAATGTGTGTTATTGCACTGCTGTACGTACACATATTATTTATACAATCGGTAGAGAATGTGTGTAATTGTACGGCTGTACGTACACATACTGATACGGATCCCATTAAGAGGTTTTTCTTTTTTATACTTTTGTTTAACCATTAAACTGCGTACTTTGGATTTTAAAAAAAAAAAACTATCTAAAAATTTGGCCAGAAACTCGTCCTTCAAACATCAATCGTTTTCAATTACCCTTCTCTTGGCAAAATCTCTCATACCTGGGACTTCGCAAGAGAACTTTGTTTAATATGGCACGTAGTCAGACCAAATTCTATATTTAATTCATACAATTGATTATGAAGACCGCGTTATTGCGTTTCTTCAATTCTATGAAAGAGTGGTTGAAACTATTGGAATATAAATATAATCATTCTGCAAGTTACATCGGCCACACTGAAGTAAACTCTGATTTACCTTTTGAGACATCTTGGTCTTTCAGCCAATTCACAGTTTCTCTTAATTCCTCGACGTGTTTCTCTAGTTGGGCGACTCGGTTTTTTAGGTGAACAATATAATATGGTTGCTCGTATTTGGAATCTTTCATTTCATATAGTTCTTTACCCAGTTTCGTGAGCTGCGCCTTAAACTTACGGAGTTGGTATTTTTGCGATTTATCAATTGTATCTAGCAAAGCGTATATTTCTGTTCTCTGTTCTGCTATTTGTTTTTTTGATTCTCTTTCTACTGGGCCTACTATATCTAAGAACCGGTTTTTTTCCGAAAGGCGTTTTATTGCCGATAATATTTCATTAAGTTGTTCCTTGATTGGTTTTAGATTGCATTTTCCTTTTACTTTTGGATTAGAGATCTGTTGTTTCAAATCCTTTATACTTTCCTTGATATCCATAACATGGAAGTGCATATCTTTGGTTTCAGCATTTTTGTTTTGGTGGATATGAAATGATAAAAACAATATACGATTACAATAATAAATAATAAATTGCGTTTATATAGGGCATATTCCCGTTGGAGGGCTCTATACGTTTTACAATAAAATATCCAGAATAAAAAGAAACATGAAAAAAATGATATAAATTTAGCAACAGGTCTATACATTTATGCAAGTAAATATATTAATATATATATATATATATATATATATATATATATATATATATATATATATATATATATATATATTATATATATATGTATGTATGTATGTATGTATTAACTAAAGATAGGTATATAGAGAAATCATAACCTTTGGTTGGACTTAAGTGGGAGGGGGGGGGGGGGGGGGGGGAGTCAAAAGCTGACAGAAGATAGAGTCGCTCCCGCTCCTTACTGTCGACCTTATATGTTATGAAACACCACAGAAAATAACTAAGTAATTCAACATATTATAGCCCATCAAGCTTCACCACATCAACAAACTCCATCAGATTTTTGCAAGATCAAATACATAGATACCGATTTTTCATTTAGAAAAATGCGCGAATGAAATGAAAAACAACTTTCCATAACAGACATTGAAGACCCCAAACTATTATAGCGCGTTTTACTGTATCCGAACACCATAACTTGTTAAATTCGCCAAAATGAAGCAGTAACAATGGTGTATCACATGCCTCATTGCATTCCGAGTAGCTTCGCTTTCATTGCTTTAATGGTAGAAATGGTAACAAATGCAATGATAACTGTATTATATGATGGGTCAGATTGCGATATGAGCAAAGTTCATGTCACCTTGCTCAATGGTTCAATACAAACAACAAAAAAAACAGAAAGAAGAAGAAGCGTACCAGTCACAGAAAGGGTGGCTTTTATACGGGTGGTTTCACTCCTTCCATTTTTCTCCCAGTGCCATCTACATGAGTAGAGACCAGAATCAGTGGGAGTCGGGTTAAGCAGGGTCACATGTATATAACTTTTCATGTAGTTATCAATGTTTATGTATCCGTCTGTCTGCAATGAAATTATAAGATTCATTGATTTTCTAAACCAAATTGAGCACGTATTCAAATTTAATCAAGCGTGCACAACTAACTTTATAGAGACCCCAGCCAACATCAACACTTAATTTATAGGAAGAGACATGGTGTCTGTAAAGCAAAATACAATTGTTTCGACAGATACAACGCTGTTAACGTTCAGGTACACACACTACATAGTTACCTAATCCTCATCGAGCTATCTGTCTGTCACTTCATGGACACTAATTTTATCCAAAATTAGGCCAGCCTCTTCAAGATATTTCTCCATGGATCCTCTCAATGTTTCTTTGGGCCTGTCCAGTACAGAATGAAAATTTTGTGACAATATTGGTAGCACAGTTTGAAAGAAACTTGATTGCGATGAATTTCTTGATAGTAACCTTTCTCCAATGCGTGACAGTTTTGGGGGTTTTTTTGTTGTTTTTTTTTTGGTTTTGTTTTTTTGGCCCGAGAATGGGATTTCCTAAAGGATCCTATTTTCACTCAATTGGTGATAGGTCAAGAGATGATTAAGTTGATCATCATCATCATAGCGTGTCGCTCCAACACCGAACCCACACCACAGCATCGGGGGGAGCAGACAATTAGATCATGATCAGTGCAGCTGAGTCCGTTCTGGTATTATTTATGGATGTACTTCATAGTCTGCTCTGGGTATCCACATGCATACAAGCTGGTCTCGGCCAGTTCCCATTTTTATGCTTCCAGCTGTTCTCCCAAATTTTGCCTGTGCACTGTTGATGTGTGCTACCCATTCATCCCTTGGGAGCTCAGTTCCGTATGGCATTTCTTCTATTAGATCTTCATTTGCGTGAGTGTCCCACTCCCTCCATTTGGCAAGTCTGTAGTTGGCTGCATGGTCAGGGTTGATGCCATCTTCCACCATGAAACTCTTTCTTGACTTCAGTCAATTTGTCGTTGTGTTGTGGTCATGAAAGGTGTGCCCTGTGTCCATTTCCTGTTTATATTTCTGGGCTTTGGAAGAAGTTGAAGGTGTGTAAGTGCAATGCCAACCCGCCGATGGTGGACTGGACTGGAACTGCAGTTGGTTTCAAGTTACCAGTAATGATTCGGCAAGTGTTATGAAGCTCAGGGTCAATCTTTTTGGCATGGCAAGTTCTTGCCCAGATTGGTGTGGCGTAGTCGGCTGATGAATCGCAGAGGACTAGTGCGGTTTCCTGACTGTTTTTGGATCCGCTCCCCATGTAGTGTTTGTCCGTTTTCTAAGAAGCGTGTAATAGTAGAAGTAGTAGTAGTAGTAGTAGTAGTAGTAGTAGTAGTAGTAGTAGTAATAGTAGTAGTAATAGTAGTAGTAGTAGTAGTAGTAGTAGTAGTAGTAGTAGTAGTAGTAGTAGTAGTAGTAGTAGTAGTAGTAGTAGTAGTAGTTGTAATAGTAGTAGAGGTAGTAGTAGTAGTAGTAGTAGTAGTAGTAGTAGTAGTTAGTAGTAGTAGTAGTAGTAGTAGTAGTAGTAGAGTAGTAGTAGTAGTAGTAGTAGTAGTAGTAGTAGGTAGTAGTAGTAGTAGTAGTAGTAGTAGTAGTAGTAGTAGTAGTAGTAGTAGTAGTAGTAGTAGTAGTAGTAGTAGTAGTAGTAGTAGTAGTAGTAGTAGTAGTAGTAGTAGTAGTAGTAGTAGTAGTAGTAGTAGTAGTAGTAGTAGTTAGTAGTAGTGTAGTAGTAGTAGTAGTAGTAGTAGTAGTAGTAGTAGTAGTAGTAGTAGTAGTAGTAGTAGTAGTAGTAGTAGTAGTAGTAGTAGTAGGTAGTATAGTAGTAGTAGTGTAGTAGTAGTAGTAGTAGTAGTAGTAGTAGTAGTAGTAGTAGTAGTAGTAGTAGTAGTAGTAGTAGTAGTAGTAGTAGTAGTAGTAGTAGTAGTAGTAGTAGTAGTAGTAGTAGAGTACTAGTAATAAGAAGTGCTAGCTTTTGTTGCAGCAACAGCGGGTAGTGATGATGATAATAATAATAATAATAATAATAATAATAATAATAATAATAATAATAATAATAATAATAATAATAATAATATAATAATAATAATAATAATAATAATAATAATAATAATAATAATAATAATAATAATAATAATAATAATGATATTAATAATAATATAATAATAATAATAATAATAATAATAATAATAATAATAATAATAATAATAATAATAATAATAATAATAATAATAATAATAATAATAATAATAATAATATATTAATAATAATAATAACAATAATAATAATAATGTACTTTATTCATCCAAATAGGAAATTTTTCTGCAGACGTATAAAATACCGACAAGGATACATACATAAAATAATATACGTTAATAAATGTGGTGAAGTAAAATATTGTAAGCTGTAAGAATAGTTATCAGCTGTAAAATTTCGTTTCATTTGGGCCAAGCTGTAAATGCTAATTCTGGGGACAAACCTTGAATTTTGATTCTAATCCTTTTCTTACGTATGCTGGTGAGAACCCTTCAGTCGCGGCAACGAAATTGTTATCTTTATAAATCTCGATCCGAGAGACGTTGACATCTGAGACATTCATTCTACAAGATATTTGAACTTTGTCTTCGTCTTCATTCATGAACATTTGGAATGCAACAGCTGCAAGATTAGTTACGAAGAAGTTAAATGACAAAATAATATGTTTATATGTAAAAAAAAAATAATTAGCTTTTATATAGCGCAATATCCACTAAATGTGCTCAAAGTGCTTTACAAAGGGTCCCTGGTCAACAGCAACACGTAAAATGTAGAACGAGGCTGTTAGGCGATATTACAATTTTTTTCCGACAGAGACAACACTATTGAAGGCCAGTTACTCGTTTTACACCTGAGTACGGTGAGAGAATGTGAGTAAAGAGTCTTTTCCAAGGACTCAACTATGCGCCGAGCCGCGTTTCAGGTAATTTCGTTTATTTATTTTTTCTTTGGGCAAGATTATTAACCGCCAATTTGCTCACTTTGGACAAAAAGGATGATCCTTGTTGACGTCAAACTGTTATTTGATATGCTTTAAAGTGCTTCTGTCATAATTTCTAGGGTTCAGAACGAGATCAATGACCGACCATCGCCATGATAAGTAAACGAGTCAGCCATTAAGCTTTAAACTCTCTTCTCAATATAAACAAGTAACAAAAGGACGAATGGGGTTTGGACAAGCTCCGATAAATAAATGTTAAGTGAATTGAAATTAATAAAAGAGACTAAAATTATTTTTAAAATGAAAAGGGTAGAGAAGGGGTGGAAGACGAAAGAGCAGTAACCAGGCGGAGGACACCTTACCAGTCATACCCGGGGTTCGATTCTCATCAAACAAAACGTTTGTTTTCTGTTGTCTTCTGGTACTTTATAACTCTTCCGATTCCGTGTTTATGGATGGATCATAATATGTTATATGGTTTATTGGCGATCTGAATAAAATTCAAAGTCTTTAATGCAAGACTCATAAATTCATTTTTACTAGCACACCAACGGTAATATATAATATAATTAACTCAAGTATATTTACAATCATTTTGTTTACTATCTAGTTATTATGTTTTGATTTGTGTTTTGTATTGGCAAACTGCATAAAATAATCTTTCAATCTTGGATTATAAAAATTCCTTTCTTTTTTCCCCGCAAATGATATTGATATAGCTATCTACAGTTTGCGAAGAAAAAAAATTGAGAATCTCTAGATCTAGTGTGTGTTTTTTTTTTTTTTTTGTTTTTGTTTTTTCAAAACAATGTCATTTTTCAAGATTTTGCTTTTGTTTTGCTGAACAGCATATTTGGGGATGCCTTCCGAAAGCTCCTCCTCCTAAGGGAAATAACCCAAATATTCCCTGAACTAATCCTAAGAAAAAATACAACCTAGTACCTTTAACTAACCCTAATAGGAAAAACAAACCCCCTATTACAGTTACTAAGACGTATAACTAACCCTAATAGAAAAAAAAAATCCTCCGACCTCGACCTAACCCTATTAGAAAAAAAAATCCTAGGACTGCTTTGCACTTGCTTCCAATACTTCACAAATCAAAATGGCGGCCGAGAATCACAACAATGGTCAGATAAGGAAATTTTGAACTTTCATAAATATATCAAGGTTTGTTCTAGAGTTTTTAAAATGCTTCTATGATGGCAAATTGAATAAATAAACGCATGACATAAGGTACACGGTGAAAATACAAATTGAAACAAATGTAAGAACGAGGAGCTTTCGGAAGGCCTCCCCGTATTTGGCTTAAAATTGATACACGTTTGAAATCTCAAGCAAAATTACGTTGTTTTCATGGATTCCGCGTGCAATTCCTTGTCATTGATGTTAAAAAATAACGGACTTATGCCCGTATACTGTAATCATTTCTGGTTGAAAGAATTATTTTTGAAAAAAAAATTAAAATACTTTAATTGTTGCTTGCCTTATCTTAGATAAATCGAACGTTTGACAAATTGTGCACAAATGATTTTCATTTTTTTAAATTGAGCTTTATACAGTGCAATATCCACTAAATGTGCTCAAAGCGCTTTACAAGGGGTCCCTTGTCAACAGCAACATTTAACTTGTAGAACGGGACATGCCGCCTGTTAGGCGATATTACAATTTTTCATTACCTTTGTATCTCGACGTATTTCTAAGAAATGAATTGTACTCACAAAAGCCATTGTTCCAGCAAAGACAGGCTAAGAAATGAATTGTACTCACAAAAGCCATTGTTCCAGCAAAGACAGGCAGCGATGAATACCAGAAAGTCAAAACTTGTAAGCCTCATCTTGAGCTGAAAAACGACATCGATTGTATGAACCATAGATTCTTATTACAAGATGTTCAAAGAACCGATCCACATGTACACAATTTACACAAATGGAAGCACGTCTCACCGGTAATCAGAAGGTCCCAGGTTTGTTCCCAGTCGAGGAAGACGGATTTTTTGGGAAAGTTTTTCTCTTGTATTTTCCTTTCTTATTTTGTCTGGCACCTTTCACGCACACCTGGTCAGATCTTTATCTTTCACGTTGCCTGTTTCCTAGTTTCTCAATTTAATAGTCTTTATAAATCGTAACGATGCGATTAGTTGTTTTTTCCCCCTATATTATAGTGTATAAAGAGGTCATCTAAAAATATTGCTCTATACTAAAGCTAAATGGCTTTTTTTCCTACTCTTTCCTTCAACGACGCAATTTTACGTTTATAATAATGATGAATCCCAAAACAATGTTCAAGAGCTGACATTATTATTATCATTATTATTATTATTATTATTATTATTATTATTATTATTATTATTATTATTATTATTATTATTATTATTATTATTACTATTATCATCATCATTATCATCATCATCATCATCATCATTATTATTATTATTATCATTATTATCATCATCATCATCATCATCATCATTATCATTATTATTATTATTATTATTATTATTATTATTATTAGTAGTAGTAGTAGTAGTAGTAGTAGTAGTAGTAGTAGTAGTAGTAGTAGTAGTAGTAGTAGTAGTAGTAGTAGTAGTAGTAGTAGTAGTAGTAGTAGTAGTAGTATTAGTATTATTATTATTATCATTATGTGATGGCTTGTATTTAAAGACGGACAAAAATGCAGTCAAGTCAAAGGTAGAAATGTTTAACAGCTTCTTAAAATTGTACTAGGTCATTAATAACAATAATAAAGGTGCAAATTGAAATTTCATACATAAATAAATACGCAATTGTTATCATTATTTACTCAAAGATTCATTGGTTTAACTTCCAATCCTTTTACACACTAAACGACCCTCTTAGTATTCAATATCAATCATTTTTTACGCTTCAGGCAGCAATATTTTCATTAACCAAGCTGGGCAAGTCAGTTAAAACGAATATTACATAAGAATAGGGTTCAACAGTCGTGACGTCACTTCCCTCGTCGTGACGCATCGGAGCTTAGTAACGGGTTCTAAAGGCGGACGCCCATATGAAATACTTCTCCGACGAGCAGAAAAGTGTATACATAATCATGTTTTGACTTTTATACATTCTAATTACATGACATGTGAAAAAGTTCTAGCCCGCATGAAGAATAAAAATCACCGATTTTCTTAGTTTAGAAACAAGATGCTCGTTGCTGGGCGGACGTGACATCAGACTATTGAATCCTATTACAGAAAAAAATCGTATCCAATATCCTTGACAAATCAATCATGAACTTACAACATTGTTTGTGGTACAGTACAATACCGGGCAATGCAATTCTAGACAGTTTTAGACCTGAACCTTTTCAAAAACGCTGCAAAAACAAGAGCTTTTATATAGAGCAATATCCACTAAACGTGCCCAAAGCGCTTTACAATGGGTTCTTGACCAACAGCAACAAGTAACATGTAGAATGAGACATTACGCCTGTTAGGTGATAGTACAATTTTTTTCCGACAGGGACATTGCTGTTAACGGCCAGGTACTCGTTTTACGCCTGAGTACTGTGAGGGAATATGATTAAGAGCGTGTTCCAAGAAAACTAATCGTCGAGCGAGACTCGAACACAGGACCTTCCGATCCGAAAGCGATTGTCATACCACAAGGATACATAGCCGCACTGTCGAGTAGTGTTATTATTATTATTTATTATTATTATTATTATTATTATATTATTATTATTATTATTATTATCATTATTATTATTATTATTATTATTATTATTATTATTATTATTATTATTATTATTATATTATTATATTAATATTATTATTATTATTATTATTATTATTATTATTATTATTATTATTATTATTATAATTATTATTATTATTGTTACAATTATTACAATTATTATTATTATTATTATTATTATTATTATTATTAGTAGTAGTAGTAGTAGTAGTAGTAGTAGTAGTAGTAGTAGTAGTAGTAGTAGTAGTAGTAGTAGTAGTAGTAGTAGTAGTAGTAGTAGTAGTAGTAGTAAGACTACTGATAATATTGAGGGAATTTTTTTAAAACATTTTTCTACCTGTATTGTCCAGAACTGTCTAATACTCACCGATTCTATACGTCTACCTTACACTAGTGCCCTGCTCGTCAATTTCCAAAACACGCCTTTCATCTACTTTTATCTTCTTTGTCGGCTTGAGCTTTTTAATATATTTTGATTGTTGGGGGCAATTATTTGTAGATGAAATTAAACAGCTGTCGTACTCTGAAAAAAAACAACACCAACAAAAATGTATATTTTAAGATTTGACGAGTTTTCTGGCCAACTTTTTAATATATATATATATATATATATATATATATATATATATATATATATATATATATATATATATATATATATATATATATATATATATATATTATTTTATTTACTTTTTAAAATACTTTTAAAATTTTTTTTTTTTTTTTAATTTCTGGACAACTTTTTCAATACATGTTTTTTCATATTACGGCAGTTAACTGTAAATCATTTTAAAAATTTGATTATTCTTATATCCAACTCAATTGTTTATTTAACATGTGACACCAACATCTGTGTAATGAGATATGTACCTTCAAAACCAGTTAACTCATCAAAACAATGCGGAGGCGTTTTACAAATTTGATTGATTATTGCGCCTGTTAAATGTCCAGGTATTGTCAAATTTTTTTGAAGATTTGCAGTTATGATTTGCTTACATAAAAGAGCGGCTATGTAGTCCAGTGGTATGACACTAGATTTGGATGATCATAGTAGTATGATATTTGGATGATCCAAATCTAGTGTCATACCACTGGACTACATAGCCGCTATCAGACCTATCAGACGGTTTTTTAAGGTCTTTAATTTCTGCACTGAAAAAAACAGTCAAGGCATCCCATTGTTCCACAAGCCTCTCAATGCATTTGTGAAGTGACAACCACCTTGTTGGTCCATGTTTGATTATTTTTCTAACAACATGCCCTGTTTCTATTTGGAACTGTTGCAGGGATTTTTGTCTCTTTGTGTTATTGTCTAAGTAGTGATAAACGTCAATTAAAATTTCCTCAATGGGACACCTCAGTGTCTGACAGGCTCGCTTGGCTGCAATATGTAGTAAATGGCAGAGACAACCTTGAATGTGAATATCAGGATTTGTTTTTTTAATATGAGCAGCAACACCATTTTGGTTCCCTAACATAACAGCAGCATTGTCACTACCAAAACTAATACAATTCTTCCAAGAGAGTCCATGTTTATCTAACTCACTGCTCAGTGCAGTATAATTATTTCCTCCTGTTGAATTCCCAGTTGGAGTGGTGATACTCAAAGCATCTGTCACAACTTGACTATTGTTATGGTACCTAAGCACAATCGAGTATATTTGCTCTGATCCTCGATCATTGCTTCCATCAGTTGACAGTGAAAATGGGGTATCCTTTACAGATTTAACACTTGTTTATTTAGCATCCTCAGCAATAATTACCCATCAACTGGCGACATTTCGTTCTAGCACATTTGAATTTTTTAGCTATGTCCTATCAGGGAACATCATCTTGAATAGTTCTCCAGCATGATCAGCAATGGCCACAGGGAGGTTGTGTTCAACAATAAAAGTTGTGAATAACAATTCAGCCGTCGCCACCTTATCATCTAAGCTGCTCCGAGACTTTGGCGAAAACATGGACATCACAGATGGGGTAGAAGAAAATGTTTTAGCACGATTCGAATGCTTAGGGGTCTTAATATGTCTTTCCAAATCAGAACGTGCTCCACTACTTATCTTTACGTCACATTCACAAATTGTGCACCTGGCATACTTATCCCCTAACCTTGACTCAGTCACAAAGTTCCAAATCTTCTTATATTCTTCACGGAACTTTTGAACACGAGGTCGTTTTGGTGCTGGCGAAGCCATAATTATCTTAAGTCAATAAAATCAATAATTATCTATCAACACAAATGAATGAATGGATGTATTATGTATAGCACAAATAACAAAGACCAATTATAATGCACACAGATGAAAAAGTAGTAAAAAACTAATTAAATCCAAAGAAAATGCACAATTAACAATTCAGCTCAGCACGAGGTAGAGTTGAGAACAATGAATCAGTGACTGTGACTGGTGATTGACGATTGAACGAACGGTGTGCACGAAATTGAAATAAACCAACAACACAGGTATCGATGTCTTCTATGAAACAATAACACCTCCGAATTCATTCCCGTCTGCCCATACTATAAAAAGAAATACTTATGACTGGGCAACATTACCGATATCATTATACCGATACCGTACAATGGGGTGGGGATATGTTATACACATCCGGTTCATACGGTCACCTCATCATTTGATTACCGCTAAAAAAAATATTCTACCAATTTTTTTTTCCGCCATTTTTTTTTTCTAATTAAAAAATTCGCGTAAAAAGAAAAATCGGGACGCGAGAGAGAAAAATCAGGAAATAATAATCAGTAAGTCCTGGGTTTGAATCCTGCTCTGTGCGACAATATAGTTGAGTCCTTGGAGTCTTTACTCACTCAATTTTAGGGGTAAGATTCATCCCGACCGGCGTACCCTTATTTGCAGGTCTGATAACCCAATTTCTTTTGGACTCATTGTTGTAATGGAAATCTCAAAAAAAAATACGCAAAATATTGTCTATTACAATAATGTTAAACTAGGCCCATAAGTGGATTGAAGGAAACCTCCAATGGGCGAAGAAATGGGATACAGTGGACCCCCTGGACACAGTTGGATGATCTGGTTTTTGCAGATGATCTGGCTCTTCTGTCCCACACCCAGGACCAGATGCAAGCAAAAAACACAATTATAAACAGCCTCTTGGAATCAATTGATCTAAGAATTCACCCTGCAAAGTCAAATCTCTTGAGGATAAGTTCGCGTCACAGGGAGCAGATCATATATAGATGATATAGACACTTTCTGCTATCTCGGGAGTATAATTGACAAGGATGGAGGCACGGACGCAGAGGTGAAAGCACGGATAGGAAAGGCACAGGCTGCATTCACATCTTTGAACAGAGTTTGGAGAACTAAAGATATCTCCCTTCGACTAAAGCTAAGACTTTTCAACTCAAATGTGAAGTCTGTCCTACTGTATGGATGTGAAACTTGAAATGTATCACAGGCATGTATAAGGAGGGTACAGATTTTCGTAAACTGGTGCATGCGTAAGCTACTCAGAGTAAAATGGATGGACAGAATTAACAATGAAGAAATATGAAAAAGAACACCGCAGAAACCAGTGGGAGAGGACATAAGAAGAAGACGATGGAGGTGGATTGGATACAACCTCTGAAAGAACGACTCCACTATAACAAAGAAATTATT
>NC_088364.1:78285388-78297888 GCF_034508935.2 Berghia stephanieae | reverse complement strand
CAAGCAGCTTCGAATTACTGGAACCCTCAGGGCAGAAGATCAAGGGGAAGGCCACGAGGAACATGGAGAAGAATTAAAGAAGCTGATATACAGAGAAGCGGTAAGACCTGGAATGAGATTAAAAAGTTAGCTCAAGATAGAGAAGGATGGAAACTGTTTGTCTGTGGCCTATACCCTGACCCAGGGTGAAAAAGGCAATGATGATGATGATTATGATTATAATAATCTGCGATTTTAAAATTTACTTTGGGGTTGGGTGGGTTGGGGATAGATAGATAGATATATTGGTAGGTAGATATGTAGGTAGGTAGGTAGATATAATATAGCGAGAGAGAGAGAGAGAGAGAGAGAGAGAGAGAGGAGGGGGGGGGATAGAGGAGATGATAGAGAGAGAGAGAGAGAGAGAGAGAGAGAGAGAAAAGAGAGAAACAAGGGGGGGGGGGCACACAAAATAAACAAAATGTACAACTCAGCGTCTTCCATGTTCAACTCAATCTCTAAAATATCTCAGATCTTATTAGTACTAGCCTACTATAGATCTAGAAATCTCAAGTGTCACTGATGGCTGTCTATAACATGTGGGAACAGATCTCCACTCAATACTATAATAATAATATAATAATAATATTAAATAATAATCATATTATAATAATAATATAATATATAATAATAATAATAATAATAATAAGGTAAATAATAATATATAATAATCATCACTACTATATAATCTGTGATTTTAAATTTATTTTAGGGTTGGGTGGGTCGGGTAGATAGACACGATAGGTAGGTAGATATATATATTATTGGTAACTATTTTAAATAATAATAATATCGCTCCATTACTGCATGTCGAGCACTTTTGTACCACTATTTGTATCAAACACGATTCTATTATATTATATTTAATTTAATATATTATATATATATAATATATATATATAATATATAATATATATAATATAGCCGAGCAGGAGTGGGGTGGCTAGGGTTAGAGATTAGAAGAGAGATGAGAGGAGAGAAGATGAAACAGGGGGGGGGGACACACAAAATTAACTAAATGTTCTCACATTCCTCAATTGTGTGTGTGTGTGTGGTTGTGGAGAGGAGGAGAGAGAGAAGAAAAGGAGAGGAAGAGGAGAAGAGAATAAGTAGGAGTGAAAATCTGTTCAATGTTAATCGTATTATAAATATATAAGTCAAACAAGTGTTACTAAATGACAAACTGCCGTATTTATGGATCTGTCATTATTATAACACCCCTTTCCGTTAAACTCAAACTGTTACAGAAACGCAGACAGACAAACCAAATACTTTTTTTGGCTTGGGCGACCGAAGAGTTTCTGGAATGACAGAATTTATGAAGGACAACAGACAAGCCGAAAGGACTCTGCTGACCGATGACGTCTTCGCCAAACAAGCAGCTTCGAATTACTGGAACCCTCAGGGCAGAAGATCAAGGGGAAGGCCACGAGGAACATGGAGAAGAATTAAAGAAGCTGATATACAGAGAAGTGGTAAGACCTGGAATGAGATTAAAAAGTTAGCTCAAGATAGAGAAGGATGGAAACTGTTTGTCTGTGGCCTATACCCTGACCCAGGGTGAAAAAGGCAATGATGATGATGATTATGATTATAATAATCTGTGATTTTAAAATTTACTTTGGGGTTGGGTGGGTTGGGGATAGATAGATAGATATATTGGTAGGTAGATATGTAGGTAGGTAGGTAGATATAATATAGCGAGAGAGAGAGAGAGAGAGAGAGAGAGAGAGAGAGAGGGGGGGGGGATAGAGGCAGATAGATAGATAGAGAGAGAGAGAGAGAGAGAGAGAGAGAGAGAGAGAGAGAGAGAAAAGAGAGAAACAAGGGGGGGGGGGCACACAAAATAAACAAATGTACAACTCAGCGTCTTCCATGTTCAACCCAATCTCTAAAATATCTCAGATCTTATTAGTACTAGCCTACTATAGATCTAGAAATCTCAAGTGTCATGATGGCTGTCTATAACATGTGGGAACAGATCTCCACTCAATACTAAATGAAAAAGACTAAATTTCAACAAAGAGTCACTGATCGGTGTCTACAACACATGGCCCAATAAAAATAAAAACAAAACAAAGGGTACACACACACGTGCCCAGTTTAATTAGGCCTCCCCTCCCCTCCCTCCCCCTCTAGTCTAGCCAGGCGAAACCGGCGGCCAGCCAAGGAGCGTGTTGCTAACACGCGCTAACAAATCACTATGCAAGTGTGGTGTGTGCCAAGCGAACGGCGAGTAGTCCCTTCTTGTCGTAGCTCCTCTTTCTAGGGTAATAAAATTGATGATGGCGCCAACGTAAAAATTCCTGTTATCGAGAAACACAACCCATATGGCCTAAATCATCATTAAAAAACACAAAAAACATACGTAGTGTCTCTCTCTCACACTTTCAAGCTAACTTTATATATATACATACATATACATCATACAAACTCACAGTATTCACGAACTAAGCCAAGCCTAACTCAGTGTTGCCTTCAGCTGTAGGCTTACCTAACCTGAGAGCATTGTTGGCTAATGAATGCATTGTAATTGTGAGTGGGATTCGTCGCCCCTGTTATAACAAATTAGGCTCTTAAATGTCCCTGCTACAGCCGGCACATTTTTACTGAGGCACTTAGGGCAAGGAGGGAGAGAAAAAAAACAACAGGGGTCTGATTCACGGAGTGGGACTACGACGATAGTCCTAGACTAAATCTGTTGTCTCAGACTAAAAGGCGTTGTAAGATATTCATGAAGCCGGACTACGCGAAGTCTCAGACTAAACGAGGGACTAAACGGGTGAAATTTACACCCGCGATTTAGCAGGTGTAAATATCGTATTCTGAGACTAAATTTCAAAATCATAATATGTGCTATACGCTGGTGGGAGTAATTGTACTGCGATTAGAACAAGGCTACCCGACAGTTTTTGATTTTATTTTTATTTATTTATTTATTTATTCATTTTTATTTTTTTTGGTTTTGTTTTATTCTATTTTATTTTCTCGAAGATTCAACAATCGCACATACACTCCTCATCTTGTCCATTCCAAACACTTCAGTACACATACTTTCAGGTAACTACTATACTATACTACTATAACTATACTACTACTACTACTACTACTACTACTACTACTACTACTACTACTACTACTACTACTACTACTACTACTACTACTATACCTACTACTACTACATACTACTACTACACTACTACTACTACTACTACTATACTACTCTACTACTACACTAATACCACCACACTACTACTACTACTACTTACTACTACTACTACTACTACTACTACTACTACTACTACTACTACTACTACTACTACTACTACTACTACTACTACTACTACTACTACTACTACTACTACTACTACTACTACTACTACTACTACTACCACTATCACTAATACCACTACTACTACTACTACTACTACTACTACTACTACTACTACTACTACTACTACTACTACTACTATTACTACTACTACTGCTACTGCTACTACTACTACTACTACTACTACTACTACTACTACTACTACTACCACTATCACTAATACCACTAATACTACTACTACTACTACTACTACTACTACTACTACTACTACTACTACTACTACTACTACTACTACTACTACTACTACTACTACTACTACTACTACTACTACTACTACTACTTCTCCTATTACATTTCTATTATGTCTTTTATTGTCCATTATTTTCTAGAAATTTCACGTCTCTCACTGGCCTTATCATTTCTATCACACCACGCTAACGATTCGTTCACACTCCAACCATCGTTGAGTACAGACGATGCAATTTATACTGCATTTCTTCTTATTTGTTTTCAACGTTTATTTGTTTATTGTTGTGCCGACGAAGGGTTTGTACCCGAAACGCCCATTGTCTGTATTGTTTCCACCGATTCCTATCCATCTTCACTCTTTCGTTAGTATTTTCGGGACCCCATGCTTCAGGCAGCGCCCACCGCCCTCTACTTAGAACAATGCTACACCATTGATAAGAATCATTTAAGTGCCATCGTTATTTATATTTACTAAAAACATTACACACACACATTCTCAAACAATTTTTACACCCTTAAACTTGTCTCACACCATTTTTATTTGTGGGGCAAAAACAAACAAAAAAAAAATAAACAACAAAAAAAACGATCAAAACAAACACGAAGAAGAAATAGATATGATTCCTGTGCCACTTCGTATGACGCATGCGCAGCTGGAAAAGTAACACATTTCTATGACGTTTTGTGATACGTTTCCGAGGAATCCCCAGTTAAAAATAGATTGACCTCTGTAGTCTGAGACTTCGCAAGCGTAGTCAGAGACTTGATAGTCAGGGACGAAGTCTGACTCCATGAATAGCTTACTTTCCGTAGTCTCTGACTTCCCAAAGTCTTAGACTACAAAGTCTCAGACTTTGCTATAGTCTGAGACTACCATAGTCCCGCTCCATGAATCAGACCCCAGGATTTTCAACAACAAAAAAACGTGTTATAACCAAGTTCCTGTTATAGCCGGACTTGTTTCACACGGGGTTCGTTGTATTTATATTCTCTCTCTCTCTCACCGTACTTGGCTGTAAAAAAAAAATTCCTGGCTGATAAAATCCAAAAGAAAAAAAAATTATATGAAATGGCACCTACAGAAATTGCTATGTATGTCTATAACTATAAGTGTTAAGTGTTGCTTGTTGACTTGATCCCCCTTGAAAAGCGCATTGGGACACTTTTAGTGGATTTCATTGTGCTGTAATAAAAGCTCACGACTCTTTATAACCAAGAGATACTGGTTACACGGTGCTATGATAAGTAAATAAACAAACATTGAATCTTTATTATTTCTACGAGCTGGTCCAACAGCTTGCAAACCAATTGACTCACGTCATATATCATTGCACTAATTGCACTAGATTTACCATCTATTTATTTATTTATTTATTATTATTTTTATTATTATTAGTATTATTATTATTATTATTATTATTATTATTATTATTATTATTATTATTATTATTATTATTATTATTATTATTATTATTATAGTAGTAGTAGTAGTAGTAGTAGTAGTAGTAGTAGTAGTAGTAGTAGTAGTAGTAGTAGAAGTAGTAGTAGTAGTAGTAGTAGTAGTAGTAGTAGTAGTAGTAGTAGTAGTAGTAGTAGTAGTAGTATCATCATTATCATCATCATCATCATCATCATCATCATCTTCATCACCATCATCATCATTATTATTATTATTATTATTATTATTATTATTATTATTATTAGTATTATTATTATTATTATTAGTATTATTATTATTATTATTATTATTATAGTAGTAGTAGTAGTAGTAGTAGTAGTAGTAGTAGTAGTAGTAGTAGTATTATCATCATTATCATCATCATCATCATCATCATCATCATCATCATCATCACCATCATTATTATTATTATTATTATTATTATTATTATTATTATTATTATTATTATTATTATTATTATTATTATTATTATTATTATTATTATGATTATTATTATTATTGTTATTATTATTATTATTATTATTATTATTATTATTATTATTATTATTATTATTATTATTATTATTATTATTATTATTATTATTACTATTAATATTATTATTATTATTTGTACGTTTGTTTTGGGGAGTTTTAAGATACTTGTCACACTTTTTCATGACGTCGTCATGTTATGTGCTGTAGACATGCTATTTATTGTTATTATTACTTATGGATGAATAATAAAAGAAGAGTACAGGGGAAACACCATAGACGTCCATTTCTGTAATGTTTGCTGCTGCCTTTATGTATAATCTTACCCTCTATAAATAGAACAGTAGAAAAATTACAATAACCCTACAATTATAATGGTTGTAATTTTTTCGCTGTTAATTTTATAGCGGCTATGTGGTCTAGTGGTATGACACTCGCTTTCGGATCGGAAGGTCCTGGGTTCGAGCCTCGCACTCGGCGCATTGTTGAGTCCATGGAAAAGGCTCTTTACTCACAATCTCTCACCCTACTCATGTGTAAAATAGTACCTGGCCGTTAACAGCGTTGTCTTTGTCCGAAAAATTGCAATATCGCCTAACAGGCGTCATGTCCCGTCCTATATGTTAAATGTTGCTGTTGACCAGGGACCCCTTGTAAAGCGCTTTGAGCACATTTAGTGGATATTGCGCTATATAAAGCTCAATTTTAATTTAATAGAGGGAATGTTTAGACCTCTGAGATCACTCAAAGGGGGCAGTCATTAACATTTCAAAAATGGATATCAGTTGGCTTTTTCCAAGAACTCTTCAAATTCGTCATGGCTATCTTACGTTGGAAAAGTATGAACACTCCTTTTCCATTTGAAATCAGAGGCTTTCACAAAAGAAAATTACTTAAAACTACTTTTTTTAAAATCAAAAGCCTGCATAGGCTTTATCTCAAAAATCCTCATATTATGAGAAACCGATCTATTTGGAAACTTGTCCCACCTAGTCATAGACTGAAATGACTCCTATCAGGATAGAAAATGACATGATCCAGATATTCTTGTTTTGGTTTTGTTTGAAAGGGATTTACAGCGATAACAACACTCTTAGTAGGTAGTCCAAACTGCCCCTATAACAGGTTCTGGACGTAAAATGAGCTGATTTCCAGCAAGTTCCCACTTAATCTTCACCACGTATTTTCATTGTAAATGCAATGAAATATATATATATATATCAATAAAAAGATCAATCTTTGATCTTTCCAATGATATATTTGGTTTTAGCATGCACAAAAAACTGACTTTGTGCTGCTCTTAGGCCACATTTCACCCCCCCCCCCAAAAGGAAAAAAAAGAGGGGGGAGGGGGGTGAGAAAAATTCTAGATTGATAATCAAAAGCACCAGACATCTTAATAATACTAATAGATGGCATTTATGTAGCGTTTTACCCCGATGTCACAGGCTCTAAGCGCTTTACAGTGATATAAAACAAAACTTATTACAGTCAGATAAGTGTTGATGGAAAAATGATATGAATTCAATTTAACAACAAAATATGATAATAGTATGTATTGCAACTTATGACGTAAAAAGATAAAACGCAAAGCGATATTTGAAAGTTGTCAATGATTCAGATCATCTCACGTGTGATGGCAGAATTTAAAAATTGGGTGGCCGAAAATTCAAAAGATTGTTCCCCTATTTTACGCAAGGTTTTAGGTTTGACAAGGATTGATTGGTCATTGCTTGACCTCAAGTTTCTATTGGAGACATAAATGATTAGGTCTTTAATATAGGACGGACTGTTAGTGCTCAAGGATTTGTAGACAACTACACAAATCTTATACGCAACTCTTTTCACCACAGAAAATTGTTTGTTTTTAAGGGTTTTACAGCACAACACATTTAGGTCACATTAAGCACCAGTAAAAAGGAAGGAAATGGGGGAGTTGAAAAGTTCTATAATTACATTTTAAGCACCAAAGAAAAAGTAAGACAAACGGGAATTGGTTCAATTGTTAAAATGGAATGAATCTTAGAGAGCATCATAAATGTACTTACTTTGGGATTACCTACAAGTCTTTTTTGTTTGTTTTTAAGGGTTTTACGGCGCTTGCAACACATTTAGGTTATATCAGCAGTAAAAAGGAAGAAAATGGGATAGTAAAAAGTTCTAGAAATACAATTAAAGCACAAAAGAAAAGGTAAGACAAAGGGGAATTGGTTCAAATAGGGAACAGATGTAGATTCCAAGAGCACACCGTCAAAGTACTTAGTTTGAGATCACCTAAAAGTCTCATCCAGACACAAGCACAGGTCCCAACTAAGAGGAATACACTCAAATGTTTACCAATCATATAATATATGTAAACTAAACATATTACAATGCATAACAGAGAGATGATTTACAAGAAAAAAAATATCATCACCCAAAACTATAACTATACATTCGACTGTTTCCCTCACAGCCAAGGAACTCCGGCAAGGATCAGGACAAAACTAAGTAATCTCATTCCAAGACAATGACAGGAAACAATTGAAAAACGGGTATGGGGGGATAGAAGACACAGCATGTACCTCCCTGCCCACTATGGGAGGTCAGGATCCCCACCCAGTTACCTACAAGTCTCATCCGGATACCAGCACAAGATCCCACTAAGAAGAATACACTCACATGTTTACAAAAACAACAAAAATAGAACCATCAGTACATAATGGAGAGATGATTTACAAAGAAAGAAAATATCACATCCCCAACAACTATAGCTATACATTTGACTGCTTCCCTCCCAGTCAAGGACTCCGACCGGACCAGGACAAAACAAAGTAATCCCATTCCAAGACAAAGACAGAAAGCAACTCAGAAAACAGATAAAGAGAGATAAAAGACATAGCAATAATAGCAAGTGACCTCCTGCCAATCGTGGAGGTTAAATGACCCCACCCAGACAGCTGAAAAGGTAGTGTATTACTATTAACTCACTCAATACTAGAGATTTTTGCTAATTTCCAAAATTAGAAAAAATGTATTAAAATTGAGCATGTACCTACATAGATAGTTTTATTCAACTATCATTAACATGTAAAAACTAAAAATATTCGCTTTGAAACGCGCCTATAATTTGTCTCATAAAAATTTAATAAATAGGCATGGATGGGATAAACGTAACCCGGGTAAACAACCAATATAGTCGGTGTCAGGGTTGAGTGAGTTAAAAGACCCACCCAGACAGCCGAAAAGGTAGTGTATTACTATTAACTCACTCAATCCTAGAGAGTTTTGCCACTTTTCAAAACTGGAAAAAAATGTATTAGAAATGAGCATGTGCATAGATCCTGGAATACAGCCACCGCAAAAGCAGCCGATCGCAAAAAAATGGAGATGTCTGGTGGATGCCCGATGTGCCTCAAGGCCCGAAGAGGATTAAGAAAGAAAAAATGTGCATGGATAGTTTTATTCAACTATCATTAACATGTAAGAACTAAAAAAAAAATAGAATTGATACTATGCCTATAATATGCCTAATAAATAGAGGTGCCTAATTGAGTCAATAAAATGGAGATAAAGATAAAGGGAGTAAATCTGACTCACACAAATTAAACGACGTTTCGGCCTTTGACCTTTTTCAAGTAAATACATAATATATATATATTTATATTAGATTGTCATAATTAGGGGTCTAGTAATCTTCAATACCCCCCCCCTCCCTTATTCTTGAGATATATATATATATATATATATATATATATATATATATATATATATAGTTTTGACATCATTACGTCATCTCATTCTCTCTCTCTCTCTCTCTCTCTCTCTCTCTCTCTCTCTCTCTCTCTCTTTTTCCATTGCACACACACACACACACACACACACACACACATTTACAAGTTTTCGCCTATATTATTATGACAATCTAATATAAATATATATGTATTTTGTGTTTACTTGAAAAAGACCAAAGGCCGAAACGTCGTTTATTTTATGTTGTTCATTCATGAGTCAGATTTACTCCCTTTATCTTTATCTCTATAATTTGTCTCAGAAAAATTGTAATCAATACACATGGGGTAAAAGTAACCCGATTATACTACGGATATAGTCGGTGTTAGGGTTGAGCGAGTTAAAAGTCAAATTATAGTGTTTATAAAAAATCACAAACAAAACAAATTCAACTATTTCTTTTTTCCCTTTATTTATTACGTAATTATAAAATCGTGTGCATCATGGGGGCCAGCAGGAAGAAGTGCTGAAACCTGAAACTAAAATCTCCACAATTTGCCAAACCTGAAAATGTTCCTACTGAAAATGCGGCCTAAACTTTAACTCTTATTTCATCACCGTTTTTATACCATTATTAAATGATTACACAGCAAACATATTGACACAATGAGGAAATTAATTTGATTTTACAACCAACTTATAATACATAGTGAAAAACTCATAGTGCAGTTGTCTCCCTTTAGGGGAGCCAAAGAACAGAGAGAGAGACAAAAAGTACCAGAAGTACTCCCTAACATTTTTTGAAAAAATTAGTGATGAACACCGGCTCACTGGTTCTTTACAATGCAAAAATAATAACACAAAGCAGGGCATTAATTTTTTGTTTGTTTGTTGCTTTAGGTCTCTTCCAACACAATTGAGGTTATATGACAGACCGCTGAAACAAAAAAAAAAGCAATCTAACAAAAATAGTACAAATGTAAATCAAAATCATAACCTAAAGATATCATAAGCTAAATTATAAATAACCAAGAACAAACAGGCAGAAGATTTACAGAAAAAAAAATATCCCCTGTCAAAAATACAATCACAAACCAAAGAAGCAGGATAGGCTAGAAAAGAGAAGAAGAAACGACATCACTATCGGACCGTACACCCATGCGAACATCATAGGTATATGATTCAAGGGTGATGCTCCCATCCAACCACCCGCGCAGGGCATTAAGAATACAATTAACACAATACAAGGTTAAAAAATTGTATGACAGACAAGGTAAATAAAATAAACTATTTACATATAACAATGCATAATATAAACAAAAGAAAAGTGCAAGAAAAGAGGGGTCGTCTCAAAAGTAATATATGTATCATATATTTAGTTTTTAATATATTATAGGCTTTACGGACTGATTGTTTAGAGTCTAGATCTAGATCTCCATTCATTGACGATTAGGATTAGGAAACCATCACAAAAATACAGTATCGGGTATCTATACTAATACTAACCTTATTTTATTATAACTTCTATTTTCAAAACAGATGGAAGTGTCGTCACAGTTGAAAGAAAAATACCTAAACTGACTGACATTTCTTACCCAAGTAAATTTCCAAACTGCCCTTCCTATTTATCAGAGTCATCCAGTGTCAAAAGAAAAAAACCAGAAGAGAGGCAAAAGGAGGTGGACAGAAGAGATGAACAAATATTTGATGATTCGTTGGAAAAGGACAAAATTAACAATTTTTATGAACTTAGCTGTGAACTTCAAACTCGTGGGATTGGTGGATGGATAATCAAGAACAATGGACAGTATTGGTCATTTTATCGGATCGAAGATGTTGCCACTTCAAAATCTTCTCTTGTTGCTCCTATTAAAATATTCAGTGATTTGAGTGTGCACGCTTTCACACTATCCTCGTCTGTAATTATTCAAGTTCCTAACACTTCATTAAGATGGCTGTTTGGGAAACAGTCTACACCTACTCTCTCAAGGTGGTCACAGTTTGACTCTCTATTTTCCCATTTTTCTTCTAATGATAACTTTGTGCCTACAGATGTCAATGTGAAAGAACAACTTCAGGCATACACTGATGGCTTGAGCACAATAAGCAACAACATATCTGGTGATCATGAATACTGTACAAAGTATGACAATCTACTTAATGACAATGACAAATTTTCCTTTTTGGTGGAGCAATTGAGACTACTGACATTACCCGTGAAGCGCTATTCTACTGAAACTCTTCTATGGGCTTTTCAAGTATTAGCGGCTGCGCCCAAAGTATATTCAATGATCAGAAGTTCAAACTTAACTTTTCCACACCCATCATATTCAAAGAAACTGTGTTCCGTGTTTAATGTTGAAAGTGGCATTGAAAAGTCTTCTCTTCACGAGGAATATCTTCGTAAACAATGTGAAATGATGGAAGAGAACGAGCGTCAAGTAATTCTGATGCTGGATGAAATTCATGTTTCAAACAAAATGTCTTATACAGGAGGAAAGCTGGAGGGGTCTTCTGTACACAATGAAACTATATGTGAAGCAAGCACTGCACAGGTGTTTATGATTTCTTCCATATTATCAAAGAAAAAAGATGTTGTGGCTATTGTTCCAGTAAAAAAATGTAAATGCCCAAGTCCTTCATGACATCTTGTCAAAGTTTTGAAATTTCTGCATGAAATTGGATTTTCTGTTTGTCACAGTAAAGGTTGTTCACAATTATCTTATTAAATTTTATTTTATTAAGAACTGAATTCATCTCACTCCAGTTATATTTCGGTAGGCTTAGATAAACTTTACCTTCTAATATTAGATCGTCTTTCCTTTTATAGCCTTCCCTCGAATTAATTTCTAATTAGTGAATACTTTTCGTTCTACATTCTGTCACGTAGCCACTTATTATAAAAGCTGATAGGTCTAACATTTGACACTCACTTCTCTTCACAATCTATGCCGGACGGCCAGTCGCTCTATTCCTTCTATATACTGGAAGATTTTTATCTTTTGGGACTTTGTAGATATTATATCTACACCATTAAGACGCCGGAGCTTTTAACTTTGATTGTATAATCTTCAAGGATCAAACCCGAGCCCGCTGTCAAAGGATTACATATTAACCCCTTACCAATTGCCTGGAAGTGGAATTTTACGAGTCCGATCCTGTTATCAGAGGAATAGATCATCCAAGCCCATCAACTGCCTGGAAACGTAAACTTACGAACCTGACATATTATCATAAGTT
>NC_088364.1:78265388-78280388 GCF_034508935.2 Berghia stephanieae | reverse complement strand
CGGTCTGTATTTACATACGATGTCATCAATACGTCAGATATCTCTCTATATATATAGCTCGTCATCTAACGGTCTACAGTTGTTTGTGTTAACGTCATCAATTGGTCGCTTTCTTCTCCTAATTTGCAAACTACCTCTGGTGTATGAGGGGGGGGGGGGTTACCAAGTGCTTCAGTGCGAGCTGCAACAAATTCAGACTTGAAGTCAAGATTGACAATTTTAGTGGTGTTAAGAGATGATTTAATAATCAGTATGACACCTCCATGCCCATCACTTCTATCCCGCCTATAAATGTTATATCCCGGTGGTGTGATTCCACTGTCTTTAAATTGTGTCGCCAACCAAGTCTCACACCCCATAATGACATCTGGCTTCGTTGATTTGCGTAATTGCTCTGATGACTATCTTAATAGGCTCCAACAGTCATGACGTCACTTCCCTCGTAATGACGCGTATTAACTTAGAACTCGCTCTAAACTATTGGAACAATGGCGGACGTCCTTATGAAATATTTCTCCGATGAGCATAAAAGTGTATCCAGAGGACAAAAACATTATAAATATGATCATGTTTTGACTTTTATACATTCTGATCACAAGACATATGAAAAGCTCTAGCCAGCATGAAGAATAACCCCCCCCCCCGATTTTCTTTGTTTAGAACCACGCTGCTCGCCGTTGCTGGGCGACGTGACACCAGTCTATTGAATCCAATAATTGTCATCGTTTTTGACGTCGCCGGCCCTATTATAGCGAATTTTGTGAACCCAGTGATTTCTTCACACCAGCCTTAGATCTTTTTTTATTTTTGTTTTCTTTTTAGTCTGTCTTCATTTCTTTGTTGTTTTTGCTGTTCTAAAAACATCTCGTTAGTTTGTAATCTCAAAATGGTAATTGGTGACAGGTTAGGCAGAATGTGTTGTTTTCGTAAGGACAATTGTGTTGACCGGTTGTACATCGTTGTGGCCATTGTAAGTCGACGACTGTCTCAATGGTTGCGAATAGCGAAAAATAACTCACGAGACACCGAGATCTAAAGTATTTTCGATTTTCATTTGAATTATTGGGTAAAAGTCCTAAAATTATCACATAACCGTTAAAAAAAAGTTGCGATAAAATTGTCATCACTGTAAAGCACGTAAAAGTGTACACATCCACATATAAAATATTACTCCAGTAAGAATCAAAATCGTTGTAAAACATCAAGAAATCGCAGAGCGTGTGGAAATCAGCCTTTCAGCGCTGCTCGTATAAGATAAGATAAGATAAGATAACATGAACGTTATTAACTTATTTATCCAATTCTGGAAATTTTATACATTATGTATTTTACAGGAATGAGAAGAAATTTGGTGTTATGATAACATTATCCTATCTCTTACTCCCTTCTCATTTCCATGAATTCCAGGTGACTGATTTGAATCACAACATAGGATAACAGCTACCAAGTGAGGAGCGACCCCAAAAAGTTGTCAACATGAAACTTGAGATGTTATTGATATTTGTTATTCAAATACCCGGCTTATATGGGGATTATATGGTTACCTCAACCGCTCATATAGGAGATGCTGTAACGATCGAGCGAGACCTAGCAAAACTTTTAAAAGATTATGTGAAACAAGAAGAAGAAAGATTGGAACGAATTAATAAGTAAGTACAAAACAGTAATTTAATAGGGACAGCATGAATACTTAATGTCCAAAATAGATAGTAGATGGTAATCGGCTTGTCCTTATTTACACACACAATAAATAGGTCATGCTCTATTTTTACAAAAGAAGTATGGGTGTTGTTGTGATGCAGGTTGTAGGCTTCGTAAACTCAAATCCTGACACTGACCATAAAATTACGTCGAAGTGCAAGGCTGTTACCACAAAAGAAAATAAGTCGTGAGTCGTGTTCAATAGCTTTCAGTTAAACATGGCTACGGGCTAACCCGTCGCCTATCCGTAGCAAAAAAAAAACAAAAAAAAAAAAAAACGGACTGTCGCTGGACTGGCGACGTTCTATCGCATGTGTCGTGTCCGTTCCGTGCCCGTTCCAGCGCATGATTTGAGGAAACAATGGTTGCTGAGATCTTGACTATTTTAAACAGAAACGTCGTTATCGCAGGCGAAGATAGTATCCACCAGAAGAGAGAAACCTACGGGGAGTTTTACCACCTTGTAGATGAAGTGCTGAATGATGAAGAACAGTTCAAATACATTCGAATGAAACCAAGCACTTTATTTTTTGCTGCTTGACATCATTGGACCATACATCTCAACTGTTGATTCTGTACACTAGTGTACTGGTGGTACTGATTTGAATCACACGACTACCAGTTTGTAGGGCTATGTGGTCTTGTGGTATGACGCTCGCTTTCGGATATGAAGGTTCGAGCCTAGCTCGGCGCATAGTTGAGGCATTAGAAAAGACCCTTTACTCACATTCTCTCACCGTTCTCGTTGTAAAATGACTACATGGCCGTCAAAAACGTTGTAACTGTCTGAAAATTTGTAATATCGCCCAACAGGCGTCATGTCCCAACCTACTTGTTATGTGTTGCTGTTGGTAAGTGACCCTTTGTAAAGCGGTTTGAGCACATTTAGTGGACATTGCGCTATATAAAAGCTCTAGATTAAAAAAAATTAACTATGTTTGAATATCCATCATCTGCTTTATCATACAGAACCTGGCTTTTCTAATAGCCTCTATCAAAACTTCGATTTCCACGATGAATCAAGAGAGAGAATGAGAATAAAAAACGGGTCCTCCCTGACTAAATTTTAATGCAACAGTAAAATGAAAACTCCAGCAAAACAACGGGTGTAGCACAGAAACACTCACCTTCATCTTCACCACCGGCAAGTCAACTAAAATGACCGTCAATACCATCGAGATTGCCATCAACACCATAACAACTGCAACAATACCATCTCCTGTTTTTTTTCTTCCAACCAGCACCGCCGCCGCCACCACCACCTCCAAGAACAAGAACGAGAACAAGAACAACAACAACAACAACAACAACGTCATTATCATTATCACCATCATCATCATCATCATCATCATCATCATCATCATCATCATCATCATCATCATCAATAACAACAACAACACCAACAACAACAATACAGAAACGATAACACGCATAATAAATAAATAGGCAAAAGACAATGGGTACAAAACAACCAAATAGAGTCATTTGGAAACATTGCAAAGTTTATTAAGGTATACGAATAAATCATAAAAGCCCACCCCCATCAATTTCGTATTAAGTGGAGATGAACCAGATACCAGGAACAAAATTAAACAATTTGAAATAAAGAATTGAAAAATTCAATTGAAAAAAAACCAAAAGGCATACTCTAAAAAACAAAACAAAAACAAAACAAAAAACAAACACATACTTAAATTTTGGCCAGAAAACTCGCCCATCAAATATCGATGATTAAATTAAAATGACCTTCATCTTGGGAGACACACGTCATCCCAATAAACGTAAACAACTGAAGAACCCAATATTAATTAAGGACGAATATGGTATCATTTACTTCAGCACGACATAAAACTAAATGAAGAAGGTGTGTCCTATATTATATCCTCATCAATATAATATGGTTTTTTAAAAAAACAAGTTTCAGACCCCTTTTGCATCGTTTATAATATCAAGGGAGATTGAGATATAAATCCCGTAGAATATATTAAAAGCAAGTAGATTTGATAAAAGCATATCTCCTGTTTACCCAACTTCCTTACATAAGACTTTTTTTTTTTAATTGCCTCATAACATTTTGCTAGGTGTTAACATTGAACACACTAGGAATTACAATGTTATCCTGTTTAGTTGGTCTTCGTCTTTTCATCCAATCTCTTCATGCCTGTAAGAACAATATCGTTCTTTTCACAATCTTCTTGATCTCTACCGTTCTGTAGACCAATCTCTTCTTCATCTGCTTTGTTTTTCTTCCCGTATTTCTGTATTGGAAACAATTATTTGAATGGTTTATTTAGTTGATTAATAGTATTGATGTAGAATATGGATAGATGAATCGATAATCGATTGCATACGTTTATATTGAGTCAACAACAGTTTTATATTCTTGTTTTTATCACTTTAAAAGGAGGTCTTCAGGGTCATGGGGCCCAGTAACAGTTGCTTGCTAGCCTTTCGATAGGACGCTAAAAATAAGTAGATAAGACCCATGGGCCTAGAGTTAATCTCCGTTTCTGTAGCGTCAAAGGGACAGTTTGCTAGCCTTTCGACAGGACGCTGCTAAATCACAGCGTAATCACCACCAGATCTAACAATCAATCACTGCTTATCCAGTTGACTGCCGAGATCTAGAAAGTCCAGTATTTAAAACGTTGGCCATAAAACACGTCCTTCAAGTATCGATCGATTTAAATGATCATTCTTATTGCAAAAACTCTCAAACATGCAACCTCATGATGTGGACATTTCGGGTTTTCCCTTTGTCAACAAAACACCAGGAATGACTTTCTTTTATTCATCGTATTTTATTGACAAACAGAAAAACCATCGAAACGTTCGCAGTATATTATGTCTTTGTGAATTAAATCGACGCTTCCATTCTATTTCCTATTGCCATTCACCAAATAGCGCAAATTGCACATACGTATTTGCTCCTTCTTTATTTCTTAACGTTTGTTATATATGTTAAAGAAAGTATGATTGTGGCTATTTATAATATGTCAATGTGAAAAATGTAATAAGATAGTAAAACATGTTACCTATGGATATAACATGTTACCTATGGATATAACGTGTTACCTGTGGATATAACATGTTACCTATGGATAATAATAATAATAATAATAAATGGCATTTATATAGCGCTTTACCCCGTTGTCACAGGCTCTAAGCGCTTTACAGTGATATAAAACAAAACATATTACTGTGAGACAAGTGTGAAGGAAACGTGATACGAATTCAATTTAACAACAACAAAATATGAAAATAATATTGCAACATTATGACGTAAAAAGATAAAACTTTAAGCGAGATTTGAACGTTGTCAACGAATCCGAGCATCTCACGTGTGACGGGAGAGAGTTCCAAAAATGGGGGGCCGAAAATTGAAAAGACTGTTCACCTATTTTACGCAATGGCTTAGGTTTGACAAGGATTGATTGGTCATTGCTTGACCTCAAGTTTCTATTGGGGACATATATGTTTAGAAGGTCTTTAATATAGGAGGGACTGTTCGTGCTCAGGGATTTGTAGACAACAGTACAAATCTTATAGGCAACTCTTTTTTCAACAGGAAGCCAATGTAACTCACGGAGAAGAAGAGTTGCTGACGGGTATTTTTTGTTATTGCGTACAATGAGCCTGGCTGCGTTATTTTGAGCAACCTGAAGTTTGCTAATTTTGTCTTTAGTTAAATTCGCCCAAAGGGAGTTACAATAGTCCAATTTAGATAAAACCAAGGAATTAATTAAAAGTTCTGTTATATGCTTCGGTATTAAATTACGAATTTTGCTTATTTTTTTTCATTTCTATGTACATAGATTGTATGGTGTTATTCACGTGGCTTGTCATGGAAAGATCTTTATCAATGATGACGCCAAGGTTTTTTGCTTTATTTGAAAATTCTATTGTGCTATTTCCGAGAGTAATTAGTGATTTATTTGCCTGTTTAAGGATACTCGGTCTTCCACACATTAAAATCTCAGTTTTACTATCATTTAATTTTAACTTATTGTGGTACATCCAAGATTTAATCTCATTAAAACAGCTCGTAATTCGTTGTATTAAGAACTGTAAATTACTAAGGGGTGCTGAATCATATATTTGCGTATCATCTGCATAAAAATGATAACTCAGATTGAATCTGGATATCACACTAGAAAGGGGCTGCATATATACAGTAAAAAGGACAGGGCCAAGAACAGAGCCTTGTGGCACTCCAAAATTTAGTAAAACTTGTTCTGACTGAACACCATTCACCACGACAGTCTGCCATCGATCCTGTAAATATGATGTAAACCATTTAAGGGCAATTCCTTTTATGCCGAACGTATTTTCTAGTCTTCTTAACAAAATGTCATGGTCAATGGTGTCAAAGGCAGCTGAAAGATCTAAAAGGCATAATACATTGATATTGTTAGCATCAGCGTTACATAACAAGTCATTAAAGATTTTAAGAAGCGCCGTTTCAGTACTGTGTTGATGTTTGTAGGCTGACTGAAAGGGTTGTTCCAAACTGTTGTTCTTAAGATGAGATGTTAATTGTGTAAGAACTACCTTCTCCAAAAGTTTTGACAAAAAAGGTAAATTTGATACAGGACGATAATTGTATTGGATATAACATGTTACCTATGGATATAACGTGTTACCTATGGATATAACATGTTACCTATGAATATAACATGTTACCTATGGATATAACATGTTACCTATGGATATAACGTGTTACCTATGGATATAACATGTTACCTATTGATATAACATGTTACCTATGGATATAACGTGTTACCTATGGATATAACATGTTACCTGTGGATATAACATGTTACCTATGGATATAATATGTTACCTATGGATATAACATGTTACCTATGGGTATAACATGTTACCTATGGATATAACATGATACCTATGGATATAACATGTTACCTATGGATATAACATGTTACCTATGGATATAACATGTTACCTATGGATATAACACGTTACCTATGGATATAACACGTTACCTATGGATATAACGTGTTACCTATGGATATAACGTGTTACCTATAGATATAACGTGTTACCTATGGATATAACGTGTTACCTATGGATATAACGTGTTACCTATGGATATAACGTGTTACCTATGGATATAACGTGTTACCTATGGATATAACGTGTTACCTATGGATATAACGTGTTACCTATGGATATAACGTGTTACCTATGGATATACCGTGTTACCTGTGGATATAACGTGTTACCTATGGATATAACGTGTTACCTATGGAAATGACATGTTACCTATGGATATAAAGTGTTACCTATGAAATGACATGTTACCTATGGAAATGACATGTTACCTAGGGATATAACGTGTTACCTATGGATATAACGTGTTACTTATGGATATAACGTGTTACCTATGGAAATGACATGTTACCTATGGATATAACGTGTTACCTATGGATATAACATGTTACCTATGGATATAACATGTTACCTATGGATATAACATGTTACCTATGGAAATGACATGTTACCTATGGATATGAATATGTTACCTATGGATATAACATGTTACCTATGGATATAACATGTTACCTATGGATATAACATGTTACCTATGGATATAACATGTTACCTATGGAAATGACATGTTACCTATAGATATAGCATGTTACCTATGGAAATGACATGTTACCTATTGAAATGACATGTTACCTGTGGCTATAACGTGTTACCTATGGATATAACATGTTACCTATGGATATAACGTGTTACCTATGGAAATGACATGTTACCTATGGAAATGACATGTTACCTATGGATATAACGTGTTACCTATGGATATAACGTGTTACCTATGGATATAACACGTTACCTATGGATATAACATGTTACCTATGGATATAACGTGTTACCTATGGATATAACACGTTACCTATGGATATAACGTGTTACCTATGGATATAACGTGTTACCTATGGAAATGACATGTTACCTATGGATATAACGTGTTACCTATGGATATAACATGTTACCTATGGATATAACATGTTACCTATGGAAATGACACGTTACCTATGGATATAACATGTTACCTAATGGATATAACATGTTACCTATGGATATAACATGTTACCTATGGATATAACATGTTACCTATGGAAATGACATGTTACCTATGGATATAGCATGTTACCTATGGATATAACATCTTACCTATGGATATAAATTGTTACTTATGGATATAACATGTTACCTATGGATATAACGTGTTACCTATGGATATAACGTGTTACCTATGGAAATGACATGTTACCTATGGAAATGACATGTTACCTATGGATATAACGTGTTACCTAGGGAGCAAGTAGCAAACGTTCACGTCGTGCTCCTGTAATCCTTCTCTGAAGGAGACTGATTGCTACACTACGCGACCAGAGAGAATAAATTGGGCGGTAAAAGGATAGCCCCTCGGTCCAGACAATTATCAACAGGAATACCATAAAAATAAGCTACTCGTGTATGCGCAACATAGAACAAATAATTTCAAGCCACAACAAAAAAATATTAATAAACCACCGACAAGAGCAAAACCCACCCACCAGAAAATGCAACTGCAGAAATAAAGAACATTGCCCGCTAAACAAACAATGCTTAGAATCAAGTTTAATTTACCAAGCCACAGTCACAGAAACTAAAACAAACAAGCAAGAAAAATATGTAGGACTAACAGAAAATAATTTCAAAACAAGATACAACCTCCACACCTCAACATTTAGAAACACTAACAAAAAAAAACATTCACAAAACTCAGCGAACATATTTGGAAATTAAAAGACAACAAACTAGACCACAACATTTCATGGAAAATTTTATCTAAAGCAACAGGATACACACCACCATCAAAACAATGTAGCTTATGCCTGGAAGAGAAATATACTATAATCAAACACCCTCATGAAGCCACACTCAACACGAAAAGTGAGATGTACGGAAAGTGTCCCCATCGGCGTAAATTCTTGTTAAGCAACTTTAAACCGGAACCACTTCAAGAAACAACAACAGTCAACACAACAACTCAGTCCTGACGATGGCAAATTAAGCCTGAGACATTAATGTAGACTGTCTCAAACATTGTGGTAAATATTTTAAATAATAATAATTCGCTCCATTACTGCATGTCGAGCACTTTTCGTACCATATTTGTATCAAACACGATTCAAGATCTATCTATCTATCTATCTATCTATCTATCTATCTATCTATCTATCTATCTATCTATCTATCTATCTATCTATCTATCCGTCTATCTATCTATCTATCTATCTATCTATCTATCTGTCTGTCTATCTATCTATCTATATCTATCTATCTATCTATCTGTCTATCTATCTATATGTCTATCTATCTATCTATCTATCTATCTATCTATCTATCTATCTATCTATCTATCTATCTGTCTATCTATCTATCTATCTATCTATCTATCTATCTATCTGTCTATCTATCTATCTATCTATCTATCTATCTGTCTATCTATCTATCTATCTATCTATCTATCTATCTATCTATCTATCTATCTATCTATCTGTCTATCTATCTATCTATCTATCTATCTATCTATCTATCTATCTGTCTGTCTATCTATCTATCTATCTATCTATCTATCTATCTATTATAATAATAATAATAATAATAATAATAATGCTGAAAACTTATATAGCGCTATAACTCCGAGACACCAGACTCTAAGCGCTTAAATTACAAATTACTTTGGCTGAAACATACTCATTCACACACACAAGCACACACACACACACACACACACACACATACACACACACAACACAACACACAACACAAACCAAACCTATCTTGCTTCTCATACCATCTACTAAAATCGAAACAAATATGTTTTAAGCGAACGTTTAAAAATAGACAAAGATTCTTTTTCACGAATGCTCTGCGGTAAGGCGTTCCATATAGAGGGTCCGAAATGAGAAAAGGATCTCATTCCAGCATTTTTCCGAATTCGAGGGACAACTAGTTTTGTGGAATCACTGGCCGAACGTAAGGGGCGGGGTTTTGAATATCTTTCAATTAGTTCTGAAAGGTAGGAAGGGGCAGTACCTTCAAGACAACGATACACTAAAACACAAGCTTTGAATTTAATTCTTTTCTCAACAGGCAGCCAATGCAGGTCATGAAGTAGAGGTCCGGCAGAGTCGCACCTACGCTTCATAAATACTAGTCTGGCAGCGCTGTTTTGGACAATCTGAAGACGTTTCAGATTGTATTGCGAAACGCCAAACAACAGAGCTTTACAATAATCCAATTTCGATAGTACGAGGGACACAACCAGGTGCTTGGTCACATCCTCAGATATGAACCGTCTAATGGAAGCAATCTTTTTTAGTTGGAAAAAGAGAGATCTAACCAAATTATTAACCTGATGCTCCATCGACAGTCCAGAGTCTAAGAATGTGCCAAGGTTTTTCACTTTGTCAACAATTTGAATAGAGGCATCCCCCAACTTCAAATCTGTTTCACTTTTCCACTTCCTGTTCCCCACATACAGCACCTCCGTCTTATCATCATTCAGTTTCAGTCTGTTCTCATTCATCCATTTCTTAACACTTTGGATACAATTTTTACTATTGGCTGATACTTCTTGTAAATTTCTCATATTGGAAACGCAGTACAATTGCGTATCATCAGCGTATTGATGGTAAGACAGACCAAAACTTCTGATGATTTTAGACAGAGGGCCAACGTACAAAACAAAAAGAACGGGTCCAAGTACTGAACCCTGGGGAACCCCACAATCAAGAAAGATTTCCTCCGATCTATATTCATCCACCGTAATAATCTGTTTACGATTAAACAAATATGACCTAAACCAATCAAGCGTGTTACCTATGGATATAACATGTTACCTATGGATATAACGTGTTACCTATGGAAATGACATGTTACCTATGGAAATGACATGTTACCTATGGATATAACGTGTTACCTATGGATATAACGTGTTACCTATGGATATAACACGTTACCTATGGATATAACATGTTACCTATGGATATAACGTGTTACCTATGGATATAACACGTTACCTATGGATCTATCTATCTATCTATCTATCTATCTATCTATCTATCTATCTCTGCAGGAGTGTTATTGTGTACGTGAGTAAATGTGACTCATATATATGGGAAACAAAACACAAATATGTAGGGTTACAAAATGTAATATTTTGTAACCTTACATATTTGTGTTTTGTTTTTTGTCTCCTACGAAGGCCAAGGACCGAAACATTGTTTGTTTTGTTGTTTTCCTTATTTACGAGTCACATTTACTCTATATTCCACATCCGTCAAATCGTAACCATTGTGATAACACGATGGCAACAGTGAAATGCTTTGATAAAATTCTGAAAAAGTGTGGAAATCGCTCTTGCATCAATAATGATGATCGGGTATGGAGAAGCTGGCTCAGTGGACAGTGGACTGCTCTCTTATCTCTCTCTCTCTCTCTCTCTCTCTCTCTCTCTTTCTCTCCCTCTCTCTCTCTCTCTCAGCCAGGCGAAGGGTGCCGTACCAGTTGAATCCCTAGTTGGTCTGGCACCGCGATATTCTTATTCTCTGTTTTTATCTGATACATCTCCATACCCAACACTTCCGGCCAAAAGGTCACAGAGCCCGTAAAATCCAGACACGCGGTACCAAGGCTATTATAAATAGAACATTTAAAACTCCCTGCCCTGCGCGGTGCATAGCTGCTTGCAGAAAATTGCTATGACCAGACCAGGTAATAATATTATATTATATATGGTGGTCTAGGACAATAATTCAAAAGCACTATTTTTTAGTTTGTGAGGTTCATAATTTTCTTCATCCACAATGCCTGGCTTTTTGCACTTTATTTGAAGCAATTATCATGAGAAGAAGCTGACAAATCGGTACCTATATCCCGAAAAGAAGAAAAAGCATTAGTTGACGAAAAAAAAAAAAACCAAACCAACCCCCCCCCCTTCCCAAGTAGACCAAAACAAACAAACAGAAATGACAATTAAAATAGACAAACAAATAAATCAAATGATGGCCTGCGACCGGCAACAGTTTTTTTTTCACCTGATCCAACACAATACCATACGTGACTCATCGTCTATCTATCTATCTATATATATATGAGTAAAGAGTCTTTTCAAGAAATCAACTATGCACCGAGCGAGGCTCGAAACCAGGACCTTCCGATCCGATCGCCAGTGTCACACCACAAAACCAAATAGCCGCACTTTAATGAGTCAAATGGGTTCCTGTTTTGTTTCTTTTCGTTTTATTTTTTATTTTTTGGCTTAAAAAAAATTATTATTTTTTAAATTTATCGATGGTCGGCGGATCAAACCTCTGAAGTCCCGATTTTAACGATCGCAGATCAAACCTCTGAAGTCCCGATTTTAACGATCGCAGATCAAACCTCTGAAGTCCCGATTTTAACGATGGCAGATCAAACCTCTGAAGTCTCTATTTTCACGATTGGGGGATCAAAACTCTGCAGTCTACATACCCAAAATTCAATAAACCATGGTGCGCAAAGCTCGTATGTAGACTTCAGTGGTTTGATCCTCCAATCGTGGGCATCGGGATTTCTGTGGTCTGATCCCCCTGTAGATCATCTTCTTTTATGTACAATTATAGTTTTCAGTTTTAAATATGTACTTTTAAACATTTGAATGTATCCTTTGCAACGCCATCCTTTGCTATATCCTGGATGTTACTTCTACTTCTAGGTAATATAAAAATTTACAGACACCTCGTGCCATAATACCGCCCCCCGTCCCCCCCCGCCCCACCGACACCTAGACAAACAAACAACAATCACAAAAGATAAAAGTCATAACACATAGTATAAATAATAGAATTTAGATAGTGTGATACTGTCTTAATTTGTTAAACTATAAATTCATTAATAAGAATGATAAAAATAAATAATAACATTGTATAATAGATAGTAAGATAGTAGATATAATATATAGTAGTAGTAGTAGTAGTATAGTGTAGAATAGTAGTAGTAGTAGTAGTAAGTTAGTAGTAGTAGTAGTAGTAGTAGTAGTAGTAGTAGTATAGTAGTAGTAGTAGTAGTAGTAGTAGTAGTAGTAGTAGTAGTAGTAGTATAGTAGTGAGTAGTAGTAGTAGTAGTAGTAGTAGTAGTAGTAGTAGTAGTATAGGTAGTAGTAGTAGTAGTAGTAGTAGTAGTAGTAGTAGTATAGTAGTAGTAGTAGTAGTAGTAGTAGTAGTAGTAGTAGTATAGTAGTAGTAGTAGTAGTAGTAGTAGTAGAGTAGTAGTAGTAGTAGTAGTAGTAGTAGTAGTAGTAGTAGTAGTAGTAGTAGTAGTAGTATAGTAGTAGTAGGAGTAGTAGTAGTAGTAGTAGTAGTAGTAGTAGTAGTAGTAGTAGTAGTAGTAGTAGTAGTAGTAGTAGTAGTAGAAGTAGTAGTAGTAGTGTTAGTTGTATTAATAGTAGTGGTAATACTGGAGAGCGGTTCAAGACAGATACGATGCTTGATACCCCTTTTTCGGAGTTATGGATTGCTTCGACTCAACAGCTACCCTCTCGCGGCCAGGCGGAGTTGTAACCGGAAGGTCGTGGGTTGTAGCCCCAATCGCCGCAAAGTATTTATTCTGTATTGTCATCTGGCACTTTCCTACTTACTTCATTTCTTGTAATTATCATTAAGTGCCTGCTCCACTCACTCTTCTAAATAACTATTCAACCCCAATATCGGACCTTACTCAATGTTTCACTCAATGTTATATGTTTGTGTTGAGAATATGGGTTATTAAGCTTAACTGCTGGCTAACAAACTTCACGGTGTTTGTGTGTTGAATGCATGACTTCAAGAAGTCAGCAGAGCGGATCAATATAGACACGATGCTTGATACTACTTTTTCGGAGTGATGGATGGATTCAACTGGAGAGCTACTCTCTCGCAGCCAGGCGGTGTTGTCGTAACTTTAAGGTCGTTGATTAGAGCCCACATCACCGAGAAGGTTTTATGCTTTATTGACATTGGGCAGTTTCCTGTTCACTGCATTTCGTGTTAATATTATCATAAGTGCCTGAAATAATAATAATAATAATAATAATAATAATAATAATAATAATAATAATAATAATAATAGTTGTTGTAGAAGTAGTAGTAGTTGTTGTTGTAGTAGTAGTAGTAGTAGTAGTAGTAGTAGTAGTAGTAGTAGTAGTAGTATTAGTAGTAGTAGTAGTGGTAGTAGTAGTAGTAGTAGTAGTAGTAGTAGTAGTAGTAGTAGTAGTAGTAGTAGTAGTAGTAATAGAAGTAGTAGTAGTTGTGTTAGTAATAGTAGTAGTAGTAGTAGTGGTAGTAGCAGTAGTAGTAGTAGTAGTAGTAGTAGTAGTAGTAGTAGTAGTAGTAGTAGTAGTAGTAGTAGTAGTAGTATAGTAGTAGTAGTAGTGTAGTAGTAGTAGTAGTAGTAGTAGTAGTAGTAGTAGTAGTAGTAGTAGTAATAGAAGTAGTAGTAGTTGTGTTAGTAATAGTAGTAGTAGTAGTAGTGGTAGTAGCAGTAGTAGTAGTAGTAGTAGTAGTAGTAGTAGTAGTAGTAGTAGTAGTAGTAGTAGTAGTAGTAGTAGTAGTAATGATATGGACGTCAGTGTAGTTCGTTTGATAAGAAGTTTATTGGACTGAAGATAGGATAGATGCTCGCCATGGAGTTATCGAGTAAGAGAGAGAGATAGCTGTAGTATCGATTACCTTTCATACTGACATAGTCGGTAATCGCATTCATGCTCACATCATACTAACTACATCAACAGTAGTAGTAGTAGTAGTAGTAGTAGTAGTAGTAGTAGTAGTAGTAGTAGTAGTAGTAGTAGTAGTAGTAGTAGTAATACCGCACACTTTTATAGCGCCATCATCTCATGCAATATGAGCTCTAGGCGCTTTACAAAAATAAAATATATATCATTAATTAAACAATGACTACAGCTATTAGAGACAGACATATTCAATATTTAAAACGCTATCAACATAAAAATACATTAAGAAAAACAAATCAAGCAAAGAAATGCTTTCTAAAGTAATAATATGCCTTCCTGCTGTTGAATGCCTCCAGGATTCTGAATTTCTAATCTCAAAAGGTATTTTTTTTCCAAATGAAGGAGCCAGATGATGCAATATCTTTAACCTGCATTTAATTTGTTCTGGGTAGTGCGTAACAAGAGCACATCTGAGGCTGATCGTAACTCCGAACAGGGGATTTCAATTTAATAAGTTCATTAAG
>NC_088364.1:78245388-78260388 GCF_034508935.2 Berghia stephanieae | reverse complement strand
TGATGTGGTAGTGGCGTTGTTAAGAAACATGAAACGTCCATTTTATCTGTTTTCGTCATTAAATTGAAGTTTACATTCAATTTCAAATTGTTATTTATTGAAAAATTTCAACCAATTTCAAGCAGAAATTTTGCTTCATTCTTTTGATTGGGGTTTGTGTGTGTGTGTGTGTGTTTCTTGTTTGTTTTTAATCCATGTAGCTATGTGATTAAGTGTTGTTTATTTCCAAATGTAATAATAATAGATTTTATTGAAAACTTGATATCGTGGTAGACAGCCAGACCATTATGCCGACGAGAACAACCCACTAACCCAGCTTACACCAATATAAGTAAATAAATAGATAAATAGATGGATATAAGAATGATAAATATATAAATAAAAATGTCTTCTACTTATTCTATAGACTGTTCAAAATTTAAATCCCCACTCCCCAGCCCCCAATCCTGGTTATTTATTTTTATTGTTGTAATAAACTATATTTAATATGAGAAAGAGCAATTAATTTTTAAATATTTTTCTCCCATAATTGGCTATTACAATTTGCAATATTTTATAGAAAGCAAATGAGAGAGAGAGAGAGAGAGAGAGAGAGAGAGAGAGAGAGATTTAAAAGAAAGAAGGGGGTGGGACATTTATCATTTGCAACATTCTGTAGAAAGAATTTTTTTAAAACAACAACAAAACACTGATAATCATAATAGAAAAAAAAGTGGCGCAGTAAGGAATCGAACACACAGCGCCAATACTCTTCAACAGTCGTAACGTCACTTCCCTCGTAATGACGCGTGGTAACTTTGTAACTGGCTCTAAACTATAGGAACAATGGCGGACGCCCTTATAAAATAATTCTCTGATGAGCATAAAAGCGTATCCAGAGTGAAAAAAACATTATAAATCTGATCATGTTTTGACTTTTACGCATTCTGATCACAAGACATATGACAATTTCTAGCCAGCGTGACAAATAAAAAGAACCGATTTTCTTTGTTTAGATCGAAGATGGCCGTCGTTGTTCGGTGACCTAACATCAGACTTTTGAATCCAATTTCAAGCCTTCAGAGACAGACGTCTTAACCAATCGGCCACGCCATCCACATAAATGATGACGTATATTATGTATTTATAGTTAGGTACTATCCCTCTACTGATTTGTTGCTTGTGTTTGGGTTTTCTACTTGTATTGATATTTTACTTACTTTACATATGTCTTTTCATATTTTTATGTGCAGTACTAACTTTTTCGTATTCTTGAAAAAATGCGTCTGTGTATGATCACCGTTATATTATACACAATATGTCTGGGTATTTTCATTGTTCATTACACTGAGACGCGTCTGTATATAATCCAAAGTGGAAGCGAAGCGAGGTGCACACGACATGTCGTACAAACTAGACGAATAAAATGATATTCAAGAAATAAATAATTCAATAACACATCCATTTGTCTACTTAATTCATTTTTAAACATGATTTGCGACAAAATGGAGTTTCAACCCGGTAACCGAACGGCTTCGGCCATCCCGGGCTCCACCCTACTACATTATTATTTATCTGTCTAACTCTCAGGCTCAATTGCGAAGCGGTCAGCTGCTTAGCCAAACACTGCCGCGATCATATCGCCAGGGTCGTCGGCGCGGTAGAGAAATCAACGAACGTCCCAACATTTATTATTTTTATTAGGTTTCCCTGGAAAATGCGATATCGGGATCAGCGACCAAACAAGCATATTGTCCCTCAATATCGTCCCTCAAAATGGCCTTTCATCAATGCTACTGGCCGTCCATATTATTGTTGACGTTCTCCTACTACAGGAGACCCATCATTACTCGGGTGCGCAGTCTTCTCAATTTCAGATACCAAACTATACGGTGAGCAAGCGAGAGGACATTTCAATGATTAAAGGAGGTGTTAGCGTTGACGCAAAAGAGCCTTCGATTGTTAGGGTCATAGAGCGCGTTACTGACAGCAACGAGGTGAATAGAATATCCGTGGAGGTGGGAAGGCTGTATTTGCACAACATCTACAAACCACCGGTAGCAACTTGGAATACACTACCGGTTCCGGTAGTTAGTCTTCCCTCCATCTATCTGAGAGACTTTAATAACCACCACTATGAGTGGGGCTAACGAGACTGCAATGAGCTAGGTAGAAAACTTAACTCATGGACGGATTGTAATGAGCTGCACCTAGTATGATCCTACTACCAAGGGTCCCTTCAGGGGCACCCGCCATAAGGAATATACTCCTGGTATCACCCTTGTGACGACGGGAGCAAACGGGAAACCGTTACAGATTAAGCGGACAGTCTTGGCGACTTCCTGCATAGCCGCATAGCACAGCATAGCACAGGCTGGTACTTGTCGCAGCTGGGATGACAATCCCTTGGGTGCAGTCACTCCCACTCTGCAGATGGAATTTTGGGAAGGCTAACTGAGAGGAATTTACTTCCTTTTTCGAGCTGGTCTGCCCTGCTCTCCCTCCCAAGTCCAGTAATACACTTCCAGCCCCTAACAGCTTGGTATTCACTATTAAATATTACTTTATACACTCAGCGTCTAGCAGCTTACTGTCAACCTATCACCTCTACATCAGACAAAACCTACATTTCTTTTCCAACGCTCTTCAATATTAGTCCTCTCACCTTTTTTGGGTAGACTAACAGTCTCTTTTCCGGAAAAACTGTCGCTCCACCCGCCTCTACATCCGTCAGCTGTGGAATAGGAGGAATTGAAACTATGATAGTTCTATCATTAGTAACTTACATAAAGAAGACAATAATGGTTAAAATGACTGAAGGAGGAAGAGGAAGAGGAGGAGGAGGAAGAGGAGGAGGAGGAGGAGGAGGATGAGAAGAAGAAGAAGAAGAAGAAGAAGAAGAAGAAGAAGAAGTAGTAGTAGTCTGTATTGGGATGTTCAAGGAAGTCAATGATAACATGAGCTCAATTCTTGGCATCAAAATTGTTTCGGATTTGTTTCAATGAGAGACATAACGTAGTTTTACGAATATATTTGGACATAGGTCTCACCAGTCAGTCTACAGTTTTCTTTAACTAAAGGGTCCGTCACTCTATTGAGAACATCGATCCACAATGCCATTTCTGTTAGCTGTCTTTTACAGATCCAAAAAAAGAGCTTTTATATAGCGCAATATGCACTAAATGTGCTCAAAGCGCTTTACAAGGGTCCCTGTCCAGCAGCAACATTTAGCAATTAGGACGTGACATGACACCTGTTAGGCGATATTACAATTTTTCTTCAGACAGAGACAACGCTGTAAACGGCCAGGTACTCATTTTACACTTAAATACGGTGAGAGAATGTGAGTAAAGAGTCTTTTCCAAGGACTCAACTATGCGCCGAGCGAGGCTCGAACCCAGAATCTTCCGATCCGAAAGCGAGTGTCACACCAAAAATCCAAATACAAAATGCTTTCGCACAAAGTTATTGGGCGTCAATAACAGACGATAATAGTCATCGGATGCGAGGGAACATAGCCACACCACTCGGACAGTCGTTTGTACATAACTAAACAAACAACAGATCATCGTATGCGTTTAAGTTTAATTCTCAGTTTAATAGTTCAACACGCATGATTAATCGTAACATCACAGAAAACTGTGTGTAACCTTAAATGTTTATAGTCTGATAGAATCTGGGGAGAACCAATCACACCACCAGCTGCCGAAAACCAACAACAGAGAACAGAGAGATTTCCACTCATGTCATTCTACTGTTTGTAAACAACCTGCTATTTTTGTCCGAGCCGGTTAAGGGTATGTCACAAATCCCGAGTTTTGATTGGTCAAAAATCTACTGGTTAATTCTTGCTGCTTGGGCATCACTTTACCCTGGTTCCCCGCGTTCAATAGGAAAGAAAAGTCGTGAAATCAAACCCTCCACTCTTTTGGTTCCTAAATCCTTGTAAGTTTGTATGTAACCAGTCCTTCGGAGTATCAATAATGAATACGTTACATAAAGGTGACAAAACTGTAATAATATTATCAGAAGCAGGATTACAATTAGATTATTAGGATTACGGGATGTAAAAGAGCGAGGATGGATGGTTTTTATTGAAGACCAGCATATAATTAGGCTAGAAAATGAAATGTCATCACTCTCTCTTTCACCAGGAGATGAATTATACAATGTATGTGTTCAGTCCTCTAGAAGAGTGATTTTCAACTTCCCATAAAATAGGAACCATTTTTTTGGACATCACACACTTTCTTACCTATTGATCTGGCACTACCTTCAATGTTCAAAGCAGACCAGGCGTCGATCATTTCATCAAATGAATGCTTGTTTGTTAAGGTCAATGGTCTTCAAAGTGGCTATAGTTTTGGGAGATTAGGCGGCGGTGTGGCAAACTTTGTAATTAGGGGACGCTAGCGGGCGGTATGAAATTTTCAAAATAACCAAAATTATTAGACATGTGTTTAAATGCTTTATTCAGGAGTAAGAAGGGGAATAGACATTCTGGGAAAAGACATTCTGACAAAAGCCTTTAATGTCTTATCCGATTTGGGTGAATTGCCTAATGTCTTAAGACAATCGGTATTCATTACGATACCCAAAAAAAAAAACAAGGAAGTATTGACTGTGACCAACACAGAACAATCAGCATAATGAGCCAGGCCACAAAAATTATGTTAAGAATACTTATGAAAAGAATGAGGAGCAAGATCTCTACAGAGATAAGTGACGAGCAGTTTAGTTTAGTTAAAGAAAAGGGTACGGTAAATGCAATCTTTACATTGAAAACATTAATGCAACGGTCAATCGAAAACCAAAAATCACTTTATCTATGCTTCATTGATTATTCCAAAGCTTTGGATTCAGTACAGCACGATACGCTATTCAAAATCCTAGAAAAGGTTGGTATAGACAGTAAAGACTTTCGACTTGTGAAAAACTTATATTGGAATCAAACAGCGTGTGTCAAACTGGATAATGAAACATCGGACTTCTTTAACATGGAGAAGGGAGTAAGACAAGGTTGCGTCTTATCACTTGACCTTTTTAACATATATAGTGAAATAATATTCAAAGAAATTGAAGATATGAAAGGCGTCGTCATTGGAGGGCAGAATATGAATAGTATAAGATATGCAGACGATGGTACTCTGATGGCCTACTCTCCAGAACACGTGCAAAAAATTTTAGATATAGTGGTGTGCAAAAGTGAAGAGATGGGCCTGAAACTAAATGTTAAGAAAACCGAATGCATGGTGGTCTCAAAGAATGACAAAAACATGACCTTCCACTTGTCAAGCAAAGGAGAGACCATCAAACAAGTAAAGAAATTTAAATATTTAGGCACTATCATCACCCATGACGCACGTGACATAGAGGATATAAAACAAAGAATAGCAATAGAAAAAAACGTGTTCAATAAAATGCTACCAGTTGTGTGAAACCTTAACTTGAAGACCAGAATGAAAGTAGTAGAAACATATGTTATAAGTACCCTTTTATACAGTTGTGAAACGTGGACGCTTGACAAAGAATGTACGAGGAGGTTAGAGGCATTTGAGATGTGGGTGTATAGAAGAATGTTGAGGGCATCATGGACAGACAGGTGTACGAACGAGGAAGTGTTGGAGAAAGTGAGAAAGTGAAGAATACTGATCGATATTATCAGAAAGAGGCAGTTACGGTTTATGGGGCATGTGTGGAGAAGAGACGGAATAGAAAAGTTGGTAACATCTGGGATGATCGAAGGAAAGAGAGGTAGAGGAAGACAAAGAATGACTTATCAAAATAACCTAAGAATGGCCAAATGTGACTTAAAAAGCAACACAGATTTCATGCGCACCGCAGAGGATCGTGATTTGTGGAGACAGCTGACCGGCAAAGTACTCAAGAGTACAAGCCACGATGGATGATGAGGAAGAAGGGGGCGAAGTGGCCGAGTGGATACGCAATTACTCGCCTAGCGGCGAAGACCTAAATTTCACACCTGCATGAGAGCAAACCCTAATCTATCTTCATCTCTCAAACTCCGCCAATACCGGACAATGTAAAATTAAGTGTGGACATCTGGAAGACACACCCCACCACCCTATCTTCAAAACAAAGACTCATATGGGAATGAACAAGACGCGATGATCTTATAAAACCATCAACTTACAAAAAGACGGTCTCTTCCACAAAGATACATTAAAGAACGGACGTGTTTTTATCCTGTTCACTTGTGTGATATACATTAATAAGGGGTGAGTTAATTACATTAAGTTAATTTTCTTAAATTTCTTTCTAATCTACAGTCTGGATTAACAGCTTTTTTTTTTTGCATACTTTTACGACGTCTCTATTCATATGAGGTTGATATAATATATGTCATTATGACTTGGTTACGTGTAATGTGAACATATTAAAGAAATCTAAAAGAATTGCCATACAAGAATTCCAAACTTCGTCATTTGACTTGGAGGAGTCACCGAATGAATATATTTCGCAACCCACGAGAATAATGAGACACCGTTCAAAATTAGAGATTGGCTATAATAAACAAAAGTGCTTTTTTTTTGTAAAAACATAGCATCGGGAGTGCTCAATTCTGTAATGACAACAGATATGGAAGAAAATATTCGTGAAATAGCGTTATCTATAAAAGATTCTGATATGTTGTCATTTATGGCCGGAGGAGATTTAGTCGCTCAGGAGGCACACTACCGCCCTATACCATAAAATTTGTCATGCACGATACTTTAAAAAAAAACAAGCTTTAAAAGATGTCACTGCTGATGATAATCATGTCACAGTTCTTGAAAGAAGTCGAGCTTTTGCTAACATTATATCTTTTATAGAAGAGAACCCTGCAACAAATGCGACGATCGACATGAACCACTGTGAAGCTTATTTCCAGAATTGTCAAAAATGTCCCAAAATCTCATCAAATGTTCATGTAAAAGAGAATGTATTGGCACCCGATGCAAGTGTTTAAGGTCCCGTTTTGCCTTGCACGGACTTGTGTAGATGAAGGGTGTGTGTGTATGGGGTGGGGGTGGGGGTGGGGGGAGGTGGGGGGGTGTTAGGTCAGTACAGTAATGAGTAAAATTCTCTATCTCTCTCTCTCTCTCTCTCTCTCTCTTCCTCTCTCTCTCCGTCTCTCCTGCTCACTCCCTCTCCCCCCTCTCCCTCCTCTCCCTCCTCTCCTTATTTTATCTTCTAGTTAGGTTAGTACAATAATGAGTAAAATTCTCTCTCTCTCTCTCTCTCTCTCTCTCTCTTCCTCTCTCTCTCCGTCTCTCCCGCTCACTCCCTCTCCTCCCTCTCCCTCCTCTCCCTATTTTATCTTCTAGTTAGGTTTGTACAGTAATGAGTAAAATTATCTCTCTCTCTCTCTCTCTCTCTCTCTCTCTCTCTCTCTCTCTCTCTCGCTCACTCCCTCTCCCTCCTCTCCCGCTTTTATCTACTAGTTACAACACGAAATAACCATCAGTTAGCTACCGTAAATGGTTACCGGTGTATTTAAAGTTTTAGAACGCACATTTTATTGTCGTGGTTATTTCCTCGGATAAGTAATGCTATATAGGAAAAAATAAAAGTGCTAAAAACGCACTGTTCTGAGAATTTGCCAGAGTGGTTCTATATCAGGTGTTATTTATACGGATCATAGCTACCTATATGCCAATTTTCAGGATTTCAACCCCAATGTACACGGTTTTAGCCTAATTTTCCCTAATACAATGAATATGAAGAAAATATATACTTTTACGCAGTTATTTCCCTTGTTTAATATAGCTGTAATAGGTAAAATCTAAGGCCTTAAACCGATACGTTATGATTCATTGCCAGAGTGGTTCTATATCAGATGTTTTTTCTATGGGTCTTAGCAAACTGTATGCAAATTTTCATGCTTTCAACCCGAATTTGCACGGTTTTAGCCTAATTCCCCCTACTATAATGTGAACATATTTTTCAATACCATGGTTTAGCCACTTTGTTTATCTAGTGCAGTTCGGTACTTCTTGAGGCCATAATATCTATCATTTGTTTATTTCATGCTATCTGGGCGTTAGAGGTAGAGACTATCATTCTTGGGTCAATGCTTGAAGACTGGCCCTTCATCGAAGCACTCAGCCGTTTTGCATTGGACAACGCTACAATTCTGTGGCCCATGATCACCCCAATGCTCCAACTTCGGCAACTATACAAACTGATATTATTTCATGGCTCCAATCAGACAACCTACATATTCTGACTATTTATCAAAGGCTCAGCTATACTAAAAAAGATACAAACCAGAAACAGTTTTCAAAGCAGACTGTCTAATCAATGAGTTTTTTTGACACGAGGTTGCGCGACTTCCACCCATATCACTGTGAGCGCAATCCAATCGAGCTCATTTGGACCCAAGTAAAGGGAAATATGAGAGGTGGAACAGCAAATTTACTCTCACCAACGATCAATAAATGATATAAAAAGGGAAGACTGGAAATAGGCATGCTCCAACCTTAGCAAACTGGAGGGAAATTACATTTCATTGGATAGAGTGATACCACGAAATCATTCCATAGTCGTTTCATTTCTCCTTATGCTCATCCTCGTCATTAGAATGTGATGAATGATGTATCCAGTATGTCTTTGTTGTTGTTGGTGGTGTTGTAGTTGTTGATTTTGCTGAACACATGTACATATTTATGTGGAAACGATGTATATAATAAATTGATGCATTTCTACTTTTGACCAGTTTACATTAAATTTATGTAATCCTCTTTGGCAAAAACACAAGCTATTTCAATAAATTTTGCAATCAAAAAGATGTTGAAGCGTTTTATGTTCACTTTCATTTGTATTCATCAGTAATGTGTATTGATAGCTATAAAAGGTAGATGTCTGATAGTTACAAAAGTGTAAATTGAATAAAACCAAGTTGGGAAAATGTCTTGTAACCAGGAATGTCTTATGTAAACCTCATAACGTGGTTGTGTGATCAGCACCTTTCCTCCTTATCAGGGCTGAAATTGATACCTCATTACTAACTGTGCTCGTAAAAATACCACACCATTTTTATGAAAATAAAGAGATCCATACTTACATACAACATAAACGTTGCTACTCTGTTTCCCCTGCCTTCGAAAAACAATCCATTATCATCCTATACTCAAGTGAAATAAATAATAAAAATACAATAATCGTTCTTCTTCTTCTTCTTCTTCTTCTTCTTCTTCTTCTTCTTCTTCTTCTTCTTCTTCTTCTTCTTCTTCTTCTTCTTCTTCTTCTTCTTCTTCTACTACAACTACTACTACTACTACTACTACTACTACTACTACTACTACTACTACTACTACTACTACTACTACTACTACTACGGCTGCTACTACTACTACTACTACTACTACTACTACTACTACTACTACTACTACTACTACTACTGCTGCTGCTGCTGCTGCAGCAGCTGCTGCTACTACTACTATTATTATTATTATTATTATTATTATTATTATTACTCCTCCTACTACTACTACTACTACTACTACTACTACTACTACTACTACTACTACTACTACTACTACTACTACTACTATTACTACGACTTCATCTTCTCTTTTTTCTTCTTCTTCATCTTCTTCTTCTTCTTCTTCTTCTTCTTCTTCTTCTTCTTCTTCTTCTTCTTCTTCTTCTTCTTCTTCTTCTTCTTCTTCTTCTTATTCTTCTTCTTCTTCTTCTTCTTCTTCTTCTTCTTCTTCTTCTTCTTCTTCTTCTTCTTCTTCTTCTTCTTCTTCTTCTTCTTCTTCTTCTTCGTCTTCTCATCATATCATAAGTGCAAGTTTGTTTAAGTTTGTTTTTGTTTTTCCCCCATTATACCGACTTCCCTAATCATTTACCGGGCCAATTTTGATTTAAAAAACTTCGTGACATTTTTTTGTCTTTATCCAACGTGTAGCTTTCGAGTTGCTACATTAGATTTATACAATGGTTCGTTACTCTTGTCTCACGGCAAATGATATATCACTTCATATATTACAGAGGAAAAAGCAGTTCCCTGACGCACACTCTCAACCACGTAATATAACCACGTTTATGATCCGCTAACACCAATCATCACCTAATATACTACATTTATGCCTCTACAGGTTGCACATCTGGCAAATGAATCTGAATGGTCAGTCTAAATAGACGAGTCTCTAAATAGGATTCAATAGTCTGATAGTCACTATGGATCAAGACTGAGCCTAAGACTTCTATGACCAGATTTTAATATTACATTTAGCGGTATTTCCTCTGTGAGCAAGGGTAGGAATTAATTCTGACTATTTAAAGAGATGTGTAATTTAATTGCTTTAAAATAATTTAATGTCATATAGAATTAATATGTAACGTGAACAATATAAGTTTTGTTTCGACTGTATCGGAAGCACACGCCAACCTGTCAAACAAGGGAAATTAATAAACCATGTTTGTTATAAACAGCATATTTTATTCTATCATATATATATATGAGTAGATTCAGGCTTATCGGCCACACAAGTCTTATCTGTGGTCCTCTCAGAGAATGGAAGACTGCTGGCCAGAAATATGTCCAATGCTGTATAGTGATGTAGTAAAATGTAAAGCTCAAGTGGCCGGTTTCAGGTGAATCAGCCGATTTTGCACCCTAAGCAGTCTTATCCATATTCTCCACGCAAAATGTTATCGGTGACATTTTGGTACTACCGGCCACTTATGGAACTTTAAGGTCCAACCGGCCACCCATCTTGGGCAAACCGGCCACCCTTCAAGGATGTTGAAAAACACTGTTTCCTTTTGTTTTTTAAATAGTTTTCAGTTGATAAACGGTTAAAACAGATCCATAGGCTTAGTTGGTAAAATATCTGCCGGGTCATTGGTCAGTTTAGGGTTCGATTCCAGCATTCCAAGGACTTTGAAGGACTCTTTCCATAAATTGACAGAATGTTTCCTTCCCCCAAGACGACTGCCATATATTTTCATAAGTAGCTAGACTAGATCTAGACGTCTAGATAGATAAATAAACCCGTTTATGTTCATTTTCAACAGAGAAGGTCAAAATTAATTTATTCAAAACAATTAATAGGGTACATAATCATAACGCAATAGAATAACATGTCACTTACACAATTTACACACAAACCTGAAAACACTGATCTCCTCCTCACTCACCCCCAGTATCTTCTCTCTCTCTCTCTCTCTCTCTCTCTCTCTCTCTCTCTCTCTTTCTCTCTCTCTCTGCCAGTACATCCTCTGTGGTACCACCTCCCACACTTGCACCCAATCCATCCATCCAGGTCCCGATCACTTCCACAAAAATCACATAAACTTTCATCTTTGTCATTCATACCACACAACGCACCGATATCCATCTCAACGTCCGACCAGTCTCGTTGCAATTGAAGACGTTGTTGGGGGGGGGGGACCTTGGTAATCTCAATGCCATTTGACATTAGTGATGTCCGCATGGTGTGGAACCACCCAATGGACATGGCTTTCCTCTCCCGCACCTCCTCCTTGTGTCGCTTCATAAATGCCTTGCACCAGTAGTATCCTGGCTTGTTGTCGGTGAAGGGGTCTCTCTGCCTTCAGCATTTAGTATTCTCTGCACCTCCAGGCACAGCTGCTCCCTGTCCTTTCCTTCACCTGCCCTGGCACAGGCCACCATCCACTTAACTAGTTTTTTCTCCTCGGCATCCAACACTGTATGAGATACAGGCTATTTTCCTGCCATCTTGTCCATCAGTGTTGATCTCGGGACAGAGTAGGTCGCAGCGGCCTGGCGGACGGAAAGTTTTTGGTGCGGATGGCATCAAGTGCAGCACCCACACTCGCTTGAGAATACTTTGATCTTGCATCTTGGTGCCTGTAACAAAATGAAAAAATGAACTTTATTTAGATATTTGAACTTCATTTTCATAGACTGGCTAGTCTAATAATGTAAAGTTTTCTTTACAATGATGAACATAATATGATTTTATAATAATAATAATCGTGATAAACATAGACCGGTCAACAGAAATACAAGGAAAGCATTGCAACAAATAATATTATAGACATCTAGAAGAATAATAAACAACTTAATCAACCCGGCCGGTTTCACCAGAATCGTTTAAATATTCTTTGGTCAAACCGGCCACCACCCCCCCCCTAATGGGGCTAAAATGAAGCCCGAACACTGCCAGACGATCTAACCACAATCAAACGATCCTAAAATAACATTGCAGTGGTTGAGCCGGTACTTCTTAATAAAGACGTATAAATAGCTTAAATAGCAACTTCCTTCCACACTTTGCAACCCATAACAAAGAACGGGAAACTTACGTTTTGTGAGAAATATCTCGATGTAAACAAGTTTCTTTGTCTTCTCCTGGATTCCACACACAGAAACGGCGAGAAAAACGTCCCACGAGACCTCTGATTAGTTAGTAGAAATATGCACCGGGACACAAAACGAAACAAAAGGAAATTAGACATCGAGTCTATATATATATGAGTGTTGGTGGGTACTATTAGGCACGAGATTGCTCGACAACGTTGGTTAGAGCTAATATAACATAAATGGAGTCACTCACTTATTATATATTATAAAGTAATGATCTAAGGTTACGTCAAAATGTTGAAATCTTCTCCATGGCAGGATGGTGATGTTCTTGGTTACGCGACGTCAAAGGACGCTTGCCGTAAATGTGCATGTCCTCTGCGTGTTTGATTCCTTTCCTTACATTTGTCCCTGCATCCTTGTCTTGTGCCAACGTTTCGAGAGCGAGCAGATCACGTGACATCTTCAATTTCAATTTCCCGGTGCTGATGGGTGCAGACGATGGTATGTCTGCAGGTGGGCATTTAGTGTTGTTGGTAGAAAAGAGACGGTGGTGTTCGTCCGTCGTATTCCTTCCTTGCTGTCTGGGTCTTAGGAGATTGTGATCAAGAAGTTTCCATCTGTTATTAAATTCTTTCACTGACAGGGCGAACCTCGCAACGTTCGTTGGGATCTTGCTTAGTAATCCTGTCTGGCTATATCACAGATATGACTCGACAGAGTTGTTATCTGTGAAGGGTGTCTAAACTGCCATAATTCTTTTTCGTTAATTCCCATACTTTTCCAGATAGTTACTCCCACCATCCACAATCTCCTTTTGGTTTTAGGATCATATGCCAAGCTGCATTGTGTAGAAACTGTTCTCTCTGCAGCTTGCGTCTTTATATATATATATATATATATATATATATATATATATATATATGTGTGTGTGTGTGTGTGTGTGTCTCTGTGTGTGTGTTTATGCGTGTGTGTGTGTGTGTGTGTGTGTAGATCTGTGTGTCTGTGAGTTTGCAAGGTTGTGTGTAAGACAGGGCTATTAAAAGGGTATTCATTGAAGAGAGTCTCTTACTGGTTGATTTGTATAGTCTCCGTGGACATTGTAATGTCCTCCTAGTCCATAATTACCAACCTGAAAACAAAGATGAAAGCAGTCTTTAGCGCTATTTGGCTCATGGAGCCTGAGTTAATCCAGGTTTCTATAGCCTGAAACGGACAAAAGCAATTGCTGGCTTCCCTTTGGATAATACACTAGTCTTTGGAGAAGGCTTTTTACTTTTTGTGTTGATTTGTGGACTTGAAGTAGGACAATCATAGCCTACAATCGTCTACGTCCCGTGATCGAGTCCCAGGTAATGCCTGGTGGGAAATAGATAACAATGTGAAATTGAATGTTCACTTCAATTTAATGTATGAAAACAGATAAATGGACGTTTCTTGTTTCCCCTTTATCAATAAAACTACAGACGAATGAGATATTGTGGTAGTGGTGTTGTTAAGATGAATAAAACAATACCGCATTATCTCATTCGTTTGTAGGTTTTCATTCATCCTGTGTTGTTGATAAAGGAGAAACCCGAAACGTCCATTTTATCTGTTTTTGTAAATCAAATTGAATGTTACATTCACTTTCACAATGTTATTTCTTTCTTCGAGCTTAGCATCAACATTTACATTACCCCGTGGGAAATAAAGAGTAAGGAGAAATGACGATGAAAACAGAAAATAAAAATATTGCAGTGTTAGGTTGATAAACCCGGTATCGAACTGATTGTACATCCACCGCCTGGCTGAGAGAAAGAGAGAGAGAGAGAGAGAGAGAGAGAGAGAGAGAGAGAGAGAGAGAGAGAGAGAGAGATCGGACGTGCCGCCATTATGTGTAGAATGAGTTTTTCTCCCATAACGTCCCTGCCTCTGTCGACAAAAAAAAATATAAGAGCACCCAACATGGTTCATGTCTCGCGTACATGTTAAACGTTACTGTTAATTTGAGACCTCTTATAAATTGATTATATACACACTTTAATTGTGAATGGAGTTATTCCTAAAATAAAATTTTGTCTCCTGTGCTAATAATCTGACACAGACAGGGTCTAAAAAAGGGGACCTCTCTTTTGGTGAGATCATTATTATCATCATAATTATTAATATTGCTGCTTTTTCATCTGTTTAGTAAAAAATGAATCTAGAATCTGAATGTTACTCGAAGTCGATTCTGAGTATTTGTATTCGAGGTCGGAGAGACATGTTGAATGTGACAGCCATTGTTGGTGTATAGGTTGAAGAATTTGAATAACCTTCGTTTGAATTATTCTAAATCAGTTGTGTTCACACGTAATTCGGGAAGAGCGTTCCAGTCTTTGATAGCGCGTGGTGCAAATGAATATTTGAAGATCTTTGAGTTTGTAGACTGGTGTTTTAGTGTTTTTAAGTAAGTTTTTTTTTTTGAATGCACGAATTTCATTGTATGTCTAGTTGTTATGGTGAGATGGCCGTCATTTTGTTTGTAATTTAGAACATCATCATCATAGCTTGTCGCTCCAACACCGAACCTACTCCACAGCATCTGGGGAACAGACTCTTAGGTCATGGTCAGTGCAGCTGGGCCCGTCCTGGCATTCTCTAAGGATGTATGTATGTATGTATGTATGTATGTATGTATGTATGTATGTATGTATGTATGTATGTATGTATGTATGTATGTATGTATGTATGTATTG
>NC_088364.1:78232888-78240388 GCF_034508935.2 Berghia stephanieae | reverse complement strand
GACAATCACACGAAGTCAGCAATCGACAGTGACAGAGACAACCATTTTATGTCTTGGGAAAAGTACATTACTTCCGAAAAAAAATTTGTCTATCTGTACAGCACGGTACAGAGTGCAGTCACCGGGGAGATCGTCGTCTATCGATTAAACAATCCACGGTTACTAGACTCGGAGGTGTGAACTAAATGCCTTTAGATCCGATGCGCGCAATTTTTGACTACGCAACAAAGAAATTTCAAACAGAATATTCAATTATGGTTAAATTGGTTGCTTTTTAGTCTGATTTCTAACATTCAAGCAAATGAATTAAAATGTATAATTGATTAGTCAGAATATTAAAGGTAGCCGTTTCTCTGCATAATAGGAACATAATGAAATCAAAAGTACTAATTTAAGAATATAAACCGTTTCGTTACACAATCATAAGATCATAAAATGTGATAATAGAGGCTGAGAATGTTATTACAATTTACTTAATTAGAGGATACATTAAGGCGTTGAATGTATTTTGTTCCCGCCCTAAAAATAATATCCCCATCTACGTATTATAGTTATAACTATAGGGAATGAGATTAGCGGAAGAGTAGCGTCCCTTGGTTGGACGTCACCGGCGGAGAAGTTATTAGAGAGAGAACGTCAATATGGTTTTGCTCATGCGTCTCTCGTCCTCGCTTCCGGTGAAACCGCGCGGTTAGTTAAATAGTTTCTCAGCGATCTTTAAGTTTTATCGAACCGTGTGTTTAATTCTAAAAAATTTTTTCTCTCACCACAATAACATTATATTTTAATGCTTGATATTATTTTTCATTCTTTAATTCTTTTTCATAATTAGTAAAATTTCTTTAACCAAAGGAAAGATATCCTCAGATGAAATGTTATAAGTTCTTAAATTTTGTGGTCTATACAGTGCGAAAGTTTGGTAAGATCATTTCGTTTTTTACAATTTCTGCTGTAGAACCTTTCAACATCTCCCTTCGACGCTTATTTATTGGCATTTTTGACGTATAGTGGAAGATAAAAGACATATCAGAATTGTAATATTGGACGAAGTAGTAGTAATAGAATAAGTAGTAGTAGTAGTAGTAGTAGTAGTAGTAGTAGTAGTAGTAGTAGTAGTAGTAGTAGTAGTAGTAGTAGTAGTAGTAGTAGTAGTAGTAGTAGTAGTAGTAGTAGTAGTAGTAGTAGTAGTAGTAGTAGTAGTAGTAGTAGTAGTAATGATAATAAGAGTAGTAGTAGAAGAAGTAGTTGTAGTAGTAGTAGTATAGTACCGTTCGAATCTTTTTTTTTTGTATTTCCTTCTCAAGATTCGACCGCGCTCTAACCCTTGCCCATTCAACGCCCCCCTCCTCTCGTGACTATTTACCTCCCCCCCCCTATACTAGCAATACTACTACTACTACTATACTACTACTACTACTACTATGCTACTACTACTACTACTATTACTACTACTACTACTATACTACTACTACACTACTACTACTACTACTACTACTACTACTACTACTACTACTACTACTACTACTACTACTACTACTATACTACTACAACTATTTACTACTACTTACTACTATACTACTACTACTATACTACTACTGCTGCTGCTGCTGCTGCTACTACTACTACTACTACTACTACTACTACTACTGCTACTACTACTACTACTACTACTACTACTACTACTACTACTACTACTACTACTACTAGCTGCTGCTACTACTACTACTACTACTACTACTACTACTACTACTACTACTACTACTACTACTATATTATTATTATTATTATTACTACTACTACTACTACTATTACTACTACTACTACTACTACTACTACTACTACTACTACTACTACTCAACTACTACTACTACTACTACTACTACTACTACTACTACTACTACTACTACTACTACTACTACTGCTGCTGCTGCTGCTGCTGCTACTACTACTACTACTACTACTACTACTACTACTACTACTACTACTGCTACTACTACTACTACTACTACTACTACTACTACTACTACTACTACTACTACTGCTGCTGCTGCTGCTACTACTACTACTACTACTACTACTACTACTACTACTACTACTGCTACTACTACTACTACTACTACTACTACTACTACTACTACTACTACTACTACTACTACTACTACTACTACTACTACTACTACTACTACTACTACTTTTACTACTACTACGACTACTTCTAGTACTTTTATTTTATTTGTTTTCCAAGTTAATTTGTGTATTGTTGTGCTGACGAATGGTTTGTACCCGAAACGTCCATTGTCTGTATCGTTCCTAAACGAAACCTCTCCATTTTCACTCTTTCGTTAGTATTTTCACAATCACAGGCAACCCCTACCATTTTTTACAGTAAACAACGCTGCAGAATCGAGTGGTGTTCCGCTATCATGACTAATAGAGGTAAATAAATCATTAACTTTCATTTATAATGGAAAGTTTTTTGTTATGTCTACTTCGAATTAAAGCAAGCTTCGTCATTTTAAGGACGCCTAAGCTTCCTCCAGATGACTTTACTTGAAAGCGGCATGAGAAACTTCACCTAAAGCGAGGACGAGAGAAACGCATGCGCAAAACCATGTTGACGTTCTCTCTGTAAGGTGACGTCCAATCAAGGGACGCTACTCTTCCGCTAATCTCATTCCCTCTAGGCATGTAAGGGGAGACCTAATCTAAATATAAAAGCATTCACAATATTATCATTGGATTGAATCAATCCTTAAGTACCATGTTGATGTAAATTACAATTCTGTAGTCATTCTCAAAAATCAAAATGTTTGACATTTGCATACCAATTTAAAATCGTTGAATTCTTTATCATTCTTGAAAGTTTCTACATTTGTAGTTTAAAGTGTTAGTCTATTTCAAACAATAAATGTTACAAGGCAAAAGAAATTTGTCGGATTGTAGTTGAAAATATTTAATTCTTGTAAATATGTTTCAATGATCACCTGTGGGGAATGGAATTGAAAAGTAATCCAATGTATTATATTAAAATTGAATTCAAAATGTCTGTATTGTTTGAAATATTTTGCATTTGACTCTCAGAGTACATCGGGGTAATAGCAAATAAATAATAAGAACAAATAGGTCAATACTATATCCTTATCATCTTTCTATAATATTCAAAGTAATATACTTATATGTAGGTGAATATAGCAATATATCAAAACTAGTAAATATCTCACCATTTCATTTACTCCTGTAATCTCACATTAAGCGAGTTTTTAGAAATTAAAATTAAAATTTATTTTCTTAGTTTAAAATATGGAAATAGAAAGTTAAAGACCCACTTTTAAAAAAGATCCGGGTTAAGAAAAACTACAGCCAAACGATTTACATTTTTATTATTTTGAGGAATTTGATATTCACCTTGCTGAAAAAATGAGGAAGAATGGTCTTTATTTTTGAAAAATCGGTTTAAAACCAACTGTTTTACGAATAAATTTGATTTGAAAAATTGCATGTTTCTTTTTTCTTTTTTTAGTAACTTCATTATTTAGTTACACGAATTTCCATCAGCAGTTCATTGATTGTTGAAGGCTCTATTTATTATTCTGCTTTTATACTTAAAATTAGATGTTTATCCTACAACAATCTCTGTAAGTGTAAGATTAGGCAACTGTTGTCCTATTAAAGTCTATTCTTGTCCTATAATGTCATAAATAAAGAAAGAGGGACAAAGGACCCTCATCTCAATCATTAACCAATGCAGCTAGACAAAGAAATAATAGCACGCGGTGTGTAACAAAATACACAAACACACATATGTAACACACGCATGCTGACGTCATGACACATTGCCCGGGCATTTTAATGGCCAACAGGCGCAGGTGATGAGCGTTGACCAATCAGAATAATTCATTTGTAAGGTTGTCAGGGAAAAACCTAGACTTGTTTACAGTTTTTAAAGTTCATTATTGGTTAAACCATGAAATTGGGGAAACAGTCATGCTTTCTATGAGATAGATTAAGACACGCCCTTTGTTGTGATATCTTACATGCTATTGGTGGAGGAAAAGACTTAATGTTACTAAGTCTTGGAAATGGTGGCTCTCTGAGAGAAAGTCAACTCTCGTTTTGAATGTGTCACTGATAGTTGAATTTTAAACTTTAAATTTATATAACTTATCCTCAATATTTACGTTGAATTATTATGTTTTCATGTACAAAAATGATTGTATTTTCTGAAACCATTTCCACTTTAAAAGCGTGTTTCTTCGTATTCTAAATCCCGACTTAATACCTCTTCGAGGCGTGGGGTCACACATTTCGCCTTTTTATTGCGAGTCCAGCCTTACTAATTTATTCATGAACGCTGAGACAGTGACGTAACCATTACATACAATTAAGACCTCGTGGTTCAGGCCACAGGGCTTTTGGTGTTAACACAGCCACTCGTCACTTTCGGTCAACCGTGTCCTTTGAGCTGTACCGCCTTTATGAAGGCTATCAAACGATATGCAGCATTTTGTACTACCGAGATCTCGTTCATGACGACGAGATGTGACGTAAGAGGTTAAATCCGGGCTTTTTTTCTCGTATCTCCTCCGAATGAAGATTTTGGATCGTGTTGATGCCATATCCAAAAAAAAAAAAAATTTTTTTTAACCTATAAAAAACTACTTTAAACCCGCTGTCATAAAATTCGAGATTTTACACTGTAAAAAATGTAAACAAGTTTCGCACCACAAAATAAAAGATGAATTCATCGTTTTTCCCAAAAAATCTCGTCGTAGTTCCGGCTAGTGACTATGAGTTCACGTCATTCTTGTTTCCGAATAAAAACAATTCTCTTTAATTGCTATGAACTTACTACTCAACACATATAGTTTGCCTTAAATTTGGAATTTATGCTTTATTGCTTATTATCTACATCCTGTGGCAATTACGGATATGAAATCTCTAGTTTTAAATCATTTGAAATACTGATTATAATATACTCAATATTGTCATATTAACAATGAATGATATTTATATAACTTTGAAAAATTGTATCTATGCACGGACGTTTTGCAGAGCATTCAAAGACTTTTAAAACATATAGGTACCTACGCTCTTAAACTATACGATACAAAAATCTCGTAAAGCTGCGAAAAGAAATCTACTTGTATCTATCAATAATCCATTAAAGAGAACGGCTATGGAATTGTAATTTCACAACAATCAACCCCGAGAAGATGATTATCAAAATACGACGGAGAGATCACCAGTGTTGAACGACGTGATATGAAAAGGATCGCAGACAACTTTTGATATGGATATCATCCAAAGATGTATGGAACTGGGCAAACGTAAAGATACAACGACAAAGGAATGGACGTCTGATAATTCGGGTAGAAAAAGACTCATGAGTTCTTGCAGGTGGTAAAGATACTGGGTGTTTAGAAGAATGCCATATCATATTTTTTCTTTTCTGCATCATCTGCAAGGTAGAGACTATGATTCTGGGGTCAATGCAGAGGTGTTTGAAGACTGGCTAAAGAACCGTTAGCTGCCTTTCCTCAAAGCCCTCAGACGTATTGCATGGACCACACTAGAATTCCATGGCCCATGATCACCTCAATGCTCCAACGTCGGCAATTATAAAAACTGATATGATTTCATGGCTCCAATCAGACAGCATTACATATTCTGACTATTTATCAAAGGCCCAACTATACTCCTAGTGAAAAGAAAAAAACAGCAGAAACAGTGTTCAAAGCAGACTGTCTAGTCAATGAGTTTTGACACGAGGTTGCGCGACTTCCACCCATATCGCTGTGAGCGCAATCCAATCGAGCTCATTTGGACCCAAGTAAAGGGAAATATGAGAGGTGGAACACCAAATTTACTCTCACCAACGAGGCAATAAATGATATAACTAGAGAAGACTGGAAATAGGCATGCTCCAACCTTAGCAAACTGGAGGAAAACTATATTTCATTGGATAGAGTGATACCACGAAATCATTCCATAGTCGTTTCATTTCTCCTTTTCCTCATCCTCGTCATTAGAATGTGATGATTGTTGTGTCGAGTATGTCTTTGTTGTTGTTGTTGTTGTTGTTATTATTGCTGAACACGTGTACATATTTATGTGGAAACAATGTATCACAACTTGATGGATTTCTATTTTTGACCAGTTTACATTAAATCCTCCTTGGCAAAAACAGAAGCTATTTCCATAAATTTCGCAATCAAAATAATGTTGAAAGTGCGTAATGTTCACTTTCATTTGTATTCATCAGTAATGTGTATTGATATTTATCATATGTAAATGTCTGACAATTAAGGATTGACATTCGTTCCTTCATAATCAGATACTGAATGTATATCGTTTAAGTTTCAATTAAGGGAACTTTCCATTTTAACCAATTCTTTCAAAAATGGATAAGCGGAAGAGTGGAAAAGTCATAATTTGGATACTGTAAGTCATTTACGAGTTACGATCCTTACCAGTTATCGATTTTAATATAGCTGTTAAAAGCAAAATCCTTTCCTATTGTTTTACAATATATGAAAAAAATATTTTTTGATTAAGACAAATTAATTCAGAGGTTCTTACAAACTTTTGCAGCTGTGCATCGAGGGACAGCTGAGAAAAGGAAGAAAAACATGCCCCACTTATTAAAATCTGACTATAATAAATGTGTCGATTGCGGCAAAACAAAGTTGGATCGGCCAGATTATGTCCTTTTGTTGGTTAGGGCAGTGTTGTTGTTTTTGTGTATCTTGCTTGATGTGTCTTCTCGATTAATCCATCTTACTTATCGCACTATTCTATCATAGACATTTTAATGCAATTCATTATATTTTGACTATTCCAATATATTATCCCTTTTCCCAGGTGCATAAAATGACATTTAATTATCTAAAGTATCGTTTAACTCATATGTTTAAATATAGAAACACTCCATCATACAACTTTTACCTTTTGCTGCATCTCGTTTCATCATCTGCCATATAACCGTTGTTGTCATCGATTTGAAATTCAGCGACCATAAGCTGATTAAAATAATTAAAATATCAATTATAATCAATCAAGTAATGATGATTGTATTGAGAAGATAATAATGATAATAATAATGATAAGGATGAAGATAATAACGATACTAGTAGTAGTAGTAGTAGTAGTAGTAGTAGTAGTAGTAGTAGTAGTAGTAGTAGTAGTAGTAGTAGTAGTAGTAGTAGTATGTAGTATTTAGTAGTAGTAGTAGTAGTAGTAGTAGTAGTAGTAGTTAGTAGTAGTCAGTAGTAGTAGTAGTAGTAGTAGTAGTAGTAGTAGTAGTAGTAGTATATGTAGTAGTAGTAGTAGTAGTAGTAGTAGTTAGTAGTAGTAGTAGTTTAGTAGTAGTAGTAGTAGTAGTAGTGTAGTAATAGTAGTAGTAGTAGTAATAGTAGTAGTAGTAGTAGTAGTAGTAGTAGTAGTAGTAGTAGTAGTAGTAGTAGTGAGTAAGTAGTAGGTAGTAGTAGTAGTAGTAGTAGT
>NC_088364.1:78207888-78227888 GCF_034508935.2 Berghia stephanieae | reverse complement strand
GGGGAATGGTTATCATATTTTAGGGTGCTAATGCCAACAATTTATATTTTTGAACAGTTTAATATTAAATTCGGCCTTTAAGCATATGGTTCGTTCCGACATAATACCGTTTTGAGACGATGGGTCACAAATGTCAAGATGAATTTTATCTATCTTCAACAATTTAAGATTGGGTCTTTGTCTATTAACTGAAGGTGGGTTTCAATCATTTATCACCTGATGAAGTGAACGAAATTGTCCTGGCCCCACCGCCTAAATCTTGTCCCCCTTGACCCGATACCAACAAATCTTTTTCTGAAATGTCTTGATTGCTTTTTTAACGTATTGCTGTAATATAAATAACTTATTGCAGTCTGGGGCTATATGAGAGAGCAATCGTCACTCATCTTTTAAAAAAAGAATAAGTTAGACCCTGAAAATTTGAGAAATGACCACCCTGTATCTAATTTGCCTTTTCATTCTAAAATCCTGGAAAAAGTAGTAATACAGCAGCTAAAGAATCATCTAGATTCTAATAATCTTATCAAACCTTTTCAACCACCTGACCATGAGCATCATAGCACTGAAGATCATGTAACCTGCTGATAACAAGCGATAATGGTGATATATGTATCCTTACGCTGTTAGATCTATCTGCGCCATTCGACACAATAGATCAGGTAATCCTGTGTGATATGCCTTATTCTGATTTTGGCATCTCTGATACTGCTCTATCGTTGTTGGGCTTTTATATAATTAAGCTTTTATTTAGCGCAATATCCACTAAATGTGCTCAAAGGGCTTTAAAATAACATTGCGAGACCAAATCAACAATATCAAAACATCAAGAGAATAAAATGGGCATCAAAACATCGTCAATATACAAGACACATACAATACATTTAAAATTCAATCAAAGTAAATCTTTTCTGAAAAGTTGTTTTCAGTTTATTTTTGAAAATATCTATAGAGCTCTAAAATCTCACAGCTCTATCGTGGTCCAAATCATATCTCACCAATAGGTCCCAGACAGTGAATGTAAATTGCAAAGTTTCTAACGATGTCGATATAGAATATGGCGGCCCGCAAGGTTTGATTTTATGCCCTATCCTTTATACCCTATATGTTTTACCATTAGGCAGTGCAATACGTTTCCATTCTGTAAGCTATCACATTTATACTGACGACACGCAGCTATTTAAAGCTGCCTCTCCTCATGATCTCTCCTCTCTTGTTTGTGATTTATAAAATTGTTGTGACGCCATTAAAAGGATGATAGAAAAAAAGCTATTATTAAATGAAGATAAAACTGAAATTGTTTAATGGGAACTAGTGCGAAGCGGTCCCAAGCATGTATAGGACCGCCGGTTCTACGGTCCCTGGGAAATGTGAACCGCAAGGACCGGTTCGAACCGGTTCGTTTTCGACATTGGCCAATCACAAGGGACCGTCATACGATAGGAACCGGTCCTGCAGTAGATGGCTGTCGAACCGCTAAGTGTAAGTGAGAGCGGAGAAGGCGTTTTTCCTCAAAACATTAAAATTGTGCTATAACACTATCCATTAAGCATGTGTTTGTGTGTGCGTCTGTGTGTGTGTGTGTGTGTGTGTGTGTGTGTGTGTGTCTGCGAAGATTGATGGAGCGGGTCGGATCAATGTTAGGGAGTGAAAGGAAAAGGGATTGTTAATATTTTGTGTCTGTGACATGCTGGACCAAAAGTATGGGAAGTGTAAAGTGGGAAGAGTTTGTTTTGATTTTTTAAATTAATTTTTTTTTTGGGGGGGGGGGAGGGGGGGGGGTTGTTGTCTCCATTCCTTTTTTCTCTTTTCGTGCGGCTATGCGGTCTTGTGGTATGACACTCGCTTTCGGATCGGAAGGTCCGGAGTTCGAGCCTAGCTCGGCGCCTGGTTTAGTCCTTGAAAGACTCTTTACTCACATCCTATCACCGTACTCAGGTGTAAAATGAGTACCTGGTCGTCAACATTGTTGTCTCTGTCGGAAAAAATTGTAACATCGCCTAATAGGCGTCATGTCTCGTTCTACATGTTACGTGTTGCTATTAGTCAGGGACCTGTTGTAAAGCGCTTTGAGCACATTTAGTGGATATTGCGCTATATAAAAGCTCACGTTTTTTTGTTTCTTTTTTAATTAAAAAAAATTATATCTTTGGATAGGACGCTGTCTATCCCAAAGTACTTTTCGCCAAATTTAACAAACCCAGCTACCCATTCACTGCTGAATAGACAGAGATCAGAAGAAAAAAAAAGCTCGACTGCACCCGGGATCAATCTCTGGCCCCTTACGTGTAAAGAGAGTGCTCTATCAACTGAGCTATCGCCCCCCCCCCCCCAAATAATCTAATGGTGGTTTTTAAAATACAGACGTTATAATTGTTATTTTTGAAGAAAGCTATAGTATGTGAAACTTGTATCATTTGATTAGTTAAAACACCAAACGAAATAAAAATATCATTGTATCACCAAATGACAACAATGCGATAGAAAGGAGTTGTGACAACAGATAGTCAAAAGAAAAAAATCGGACCAGCTAGGTTCGAAACACACACGAACACACACATACACACAAACACACATCTTATAGTAGTCACATTCATTTCAAAGAATAACCCATTAGAGAAGAGGGGTGATGTTGTCAAAATAGATCATTGTAATTGCGATCATTAGTGTGTAGTTAATTAGGAAATTTACCCCGAGTAATGGAATCGTCCAAGGCGTCTCGCGGCCCATTATACCCCACCACACACACAAGAGGGCGTATGTGCAAGAGGGGATTGGTGCGATTAATTAAGTGGGATGGGTGGTTAGGCGAACGACCTAGGCAAAAGAACCGAGAAAATGACCGAGAAAAGACAGTAAAGAAACTAGAATCGCTGGGACCGTTCAAATAGAAAGATAAGAAGTGAACCGCCAGCGGTTTGTCACATTGGGACCGGACCTCCGGTCCCAGCTATTGAACCGTGGGACCGGTTCTTGGGACCGGTCCTCAGCGCGGCACTAATGGGAACTCAGCAAAAATTCAAGTCTAACCACTTGTCAACTCCTACACTAACCATAACTGATTGTGATTTTTTTTTATTTCTGAAAAGGTAAAAAATATGGGTGTCATTCTGGATAGTTCTTTGTCTATGGATCAGCATATAAACAATAATACGAAAAGTGTGTGCTGTGAGCGCCGTAGAATATCACAGATGTGGTCATGTTGACCTTTCAACAACTTGAAGATAGTTGTCTATGCTGTGGTCTTGTCACGTCTATACTACTGCAATTCACTGCTCGCTGGTCACCCTAATAACAAAACAAACAAGCTCTACAGAGTACAGAATTGTGCGGCTAGGTTCTTCTAGGTTCCATGCCTGGTCCAGGCTTCGGATACTGCATGAATTATCTCCCTCCATTCCTCCCTGTCTCTTTCTTTTTCAAACAGCTCTTGGATTGTTAGGTTGGTGAAGCCCTTCAGTTGGTCTATGAGTGTTTTTCTTTGTCTCCCCCGGGCGCGTTTTCCAGGCATTTTTCCACAACTTGCCAGGTATTCATTCTTATCTTTCCTTACTATGTGTCCGAAAAAGGATAGTTGTCGATCCGCTATTAAGGGCATTAGTTTCCTTTGTTGGTAAGTTTGTTTTAGCACTTCTTCGTTCGTTTTGTGTGCAATATACGATATTCTCTGCATCCTTCTCAAACACCACATTTCAAAAGCTTCAATGTTCTTTTGTGTTTCTGCATTTGTAGTCCAGCTTTCGCATCCGTATAACAAGATTGGCCACACGTAGCATTTCAAGACTCGGAATCTAATCCCGAACGACATCTGTTTGTTTTTCAAAATGTTTCCGAGGTCCATGAAGGCCTGTTTGGCTTGAGTTATTCTTGCTCGTATGTCTCGGTTACATCTTCCATTTGTTGTCACTATTGAACCTAGGTATTTAAAACTTTCTACGTTGGTAAGTTGCTCGCCGTGAATCGTTATATTGCAGGTGTTGTTGTTTTCGGGGTTTTTCTGTATTACCATGCATTCCGTTTTGGTGATATTCACTTCCATTCCCTTGGCTTCACTATCTACTACCACTCTGTCAACAATCTTTTGAAGTTGGATTTCTGATGTTGCAACGAGTACCGTATCGTCTGCGTATCTTATATTATTTATGTTGTGACCTCCTACTTTTATTCCCTCCATATTAGTTATGCCACTCATGATTGTTTCTTGGTATAGATTAAACAGGTCTGGTGAGGCAACACAGCCTTGACGGACTCCTTTCTTAATAGGAATGGAATTTCCTGTAGAGTTTCCGATTTTGATAGACGCCTGCTGGGTGTAGTATAATGTTTGCATGAGTCTGAGATCTTTCTCATCAGCGCCAATGGAGTGCAGTTGTTTTAGTATTTCTTCTTGACGTACTCTATCAAAAGATTTTTTGTAGTCGACAAAACAGAGGTATAGTGGGGTCTGAACCTGTATAGCTCTTTCACTTAAAACACGGAGGAGGTATATTGCGTTCCTTGTCCCTCTGTCAGGTTGGAATCCATATTGTTCTTCTGCGATTTCGGTGTTAATCTTATTCCTTAGCCTGTTGATAATTATACGCAACAGTATTTTGTTGATGTGGCTTATTAAACTTATAGTTCTAAAATTTTCGCATCTGACTGCACCTGATTTCTTTGGTATTGCTATGAAAATAGAGTTACAGAGATCTTCTGGAATTTTCCCAGTGTTGTATATATTGTTGAATAATATGTGAAGTTCATCAATTGCTAGATCTCCTAGGCTTTTTAATTGCGGCTAGGTTGGTGCTGGGTAAATCTCATTACGATAATACAAAGGACATGCTTCGAACCCTCCACTGACTGCCAGGCCCGGCTAGAATTGAATACAAAATAGCCCTCGTGTGGTTTTTTCGAGTCTTCTGTCCCCCTCTACATTCAACACTTTCTCCGACCGTACGTACCTCTGAGAAATCTTTTATCCCATAATTTAAAATTGTTAGCATCTCCTAACACTAAGCTTAAATAATTTCGTGATATGTTTCTTATGAAATTCGGACCCACGATTCGGAATGATCTCCCTCAATCTGTGAGATTTTTGAGCTCTATGGATATTATAAAAAATTACTGAAAACGTATCTTTTCAGAACATATTTACTTGATTGAATTCTAAATGTAGTTCGTGTGACTTTTGTATTGATGATGTTTTTGATGCCAGCTTTATGCACTTGCTTTTGGTTTTTTGGGGTTTTTTTAATTGTTTTTTTTAAGCGCTTTGAGATTTCCACTAAAGGCTCTTTAGAAATATTATTATTTTTATTATTATTATTATTATTATTATTATTATTATTATTATTATTATTATTATTATTATTATTATTATCGATATTAATAATAATAAAAATAATCTTAAGATTTGTTGTCATCTTAAGTCTTGTGCTATGGGAACCACTTGAAAGATCCAGAAACAAAGGCAGGCAGAATACAACATACATTGACTGTCTGCTAGATGACAAAGGAATGGATAACACACGGGAACTGCGTACACTCGTGGAGGACAGGACAGAATGGCGAAGACTTGTGACTCATGGTTGACGCCTCAAGAGGCGGCCTAAGTAAAGTAAGTAAAAGATTTGTTACTGAGACATTTTTTTCTGTTTTATTTCCGTTCTATTCAATACTTTTTCAGACCATAACTTAACCCTCTCCTTACCACCTACAGCAAAATCGTCACATTTGTTACGACACAATATACATTTTGTCTTATTCAGATTTATTTTGTACATCACAAACTTTGAAGAATGATCTTTGTTTAATTAATAAGAACATAAAGTTGTTTTGTAGAGAGCTTGTTTGAGTTTAAAAAATCAATTTTTCTGCTGGGTAAGCCTGTCATTTTTGGGAAAATACTGAAAATGATTGGTAAGGAGAGAGTTTAGGTAGCATGGAATGTTATTTTGTAAATATGAATGTCAGATATTAGGGATCAGGCACCGGTTCAGGATAAGTTCTCAAAAGATGTGAATGTAACAATGCCAGACACAGCAGAAATTGAAAAACAAAGGAGCTAAACATGCCAAAAAATAAACCCTCCTCCTCTGTTGCGGATCGAACAACGCTTCCTTTAATTAAACCACAGAGCTTTCCCATATAGGCAAAACTATTTTAATGCCTGTAAGTATGCGCGTTTTGCTTGTAAATATTTCCCCTGAGATTATGCTCCAAATGATTTTTTTAAAGAACTATAAGTGGTTATCTCTGATTCATTTAACATAACATAACATATGGTATAGGGCGAAATAGGATAACATACATTGAATGCACTTAATATTAATATTAATGCTACAAATCTATTGATTAAAGATTACAATAATGATACACGTGGTAAAGATCGTATATTAACTAAACATGAGTACATTTATGTGTGGTGGATGTACAAATATATATCTTTAACCTTGACATGAAACGTATACACACACATACACACATACACACAAACACACATATATACACTCATACATCCATACATATGGAAAATAACCATAATAAGGTAACAATGCATGATATTTACAAACAAGATTGAAAGGCATGTCAACACCAGTGCAAAACACGTATCATTTGTCCTATATAAATCTCCCATCATATAATGCCCTGTCTACTAACACCTTGAAATAATCCATAGATTTTGCATTCTTTGTTTCAAATTTCAAATTGTTCCATTTCTGGACAATACGAATACTGAACCACTTTTGTCTTATGTTTGTTTTGCATCTAGTGACAAAAATCTTAAACTTGTCCCCTCTAGTAACACAATATTAGAATATATGAAAAAAAATTATCCTATCCAGACCATGTACTAATCTATAAACCTGAATTAAATCCCTACAAATTCTTCTATAATATGTCAAATTTGGTAGCTCAAGAAGTTCTAACTTTTCCTCATAAGATAAATAATGCATGGCATAAATCTTTTTGGTACACTGTACACTTTCAATACTAATAGATTGTCTTGTATATAATGGGATCCCGGTACAATTTCCGTATTCTAGAATTGACCGAACGAGCTATTTATAAAAATACAAAAAATATGGTTTTATCAAGACTTATAAATGTTCTATAGACGTATCCATAAAATAATTATGACAGGGATCATTTTTCCTATATGTAATACTTTACATTTCGAAACATTAAAATCCAAAAGCCATGTTGTAGATCATTTGAAAAGTGAATATATATTATTTTGTAGAACGCTATGATGCTCGGTTGTACTATAAATCTTCGTATCTTCTGCAAACAGTTTGCAGGCTGAATTTATGCCACATAGTAAATCATTTATATGTAAAAGAAATAAAAGTGGTGCCAATACACTTCCGTGGGTTACACCGCTAATGACACTCTTTGATCTAAAACCATGCTAGTTATCGTTTAGCATCGTATGACTTTCAAGAAAGTTCATTATTCGATCTTTCAAGAAAGACTCCATAATCTTGCAGAATATGCATGATAAGCTGATGGGTCTGTAGTTTGCAGCATCCAATTTTTGCCCTTTTTATGAATGGCAGTAACATTGGCTTGATTCCATTCAATAGGTAAGGTACCAGATTCAAGATACTTATTATATATTGTTGATAACGGTGGTGATATTTCAAAGGCCACTTCCCTCAGTAAACACGGATGAAGGGAATCGGGTCCCATGGTTTTAGTCACGTCTAAATTCATAAATTTGGCAAGTAGATCTTTTTGTGTAATATAGAAATCGGGAACGTCTAATTGATTTGTAACAATGAAAGCTGGTATATTTGTAGTATCTTCTTGAAGAAACACAGATAAAGAATAATCATTTAAAACATTAGCTTTATCTATATCCAAAGTAACCTTGGCACCATCATCTTTCAGTAAGACACTGAAACCTGGTTTTCTTTTCTACTTCCTGTTGACGTATATCCAAAAGCCTTCCGAATTATTCTTACATTGTGCCAATGTACATTAATTCGTTTTCACAGCATATTGAACCGTACATTTGGTGTTATTTCTAACCTTGACATAATTATGAAAATTATTTGTTATAGGATTCTTTTTGAATTTATTGTATAATTTATGTTTATTATTGACTGTACGTTTAACGGGTTTTTTTTTTGTCAACCAAAATGGTTTGTTATATCTAAATTTTTTATTACGGCTTAATGGAATGTGTCTAGATTCAATAAATTTTAGTTTTTCTTTTAAAAAAACACCGTAGCCTTCAAGAGCATCCCAATTCACGGCAGTCAGGTCTTCTCTACAAGCATTGTAATTACCTTTGAAATAATCAAAATAAACATGTAAAGCATGTTTGGCGGATGAAAGATTTAACAATAGAAGGAGTGAGTCATGATCCCTTTTCCCCACCGAGGGCTTATAGTCAATATTGTTAATCCATGAATCATCGTTACATTTTACCAAGTCGAGTATATTACTAGTTTGGTTCAGCCGCTGTCTCGTAGCCCGTGTCACCAGCTGAATAAAGTAAGCATCCCTAATTGCCTCGACAAAAAGAGAGTCGGGAAAACTTAGGTATCGCTCTGTCCATTTAATGTTAGGAAAGTTGTAATCTCCGACAATGACCACGCAATTAAATTTCATACAACCTATTGATAATAACGTTCTTTTTTCATATCCCCAATGAAAGTCAGTTTGTTCTACAAGTATTTGTAAATCATAATATTCAAGTTCACACCATACACTTTCACTAATTATAGAATGGTCAAAAGAGAATATATTGGCATCAAAACAATCCAAAACATAGATAGTAACACCTCGACTCGGGTAATCATTCAAAAATAAGTTATATCCATCGATAAAAAAATGAATATCGAAATCAATTTCAAGTTCAATCTTTGGCATAATTTCAGTAAGACACATTATCGTGGGATTATGTTACTGTATCATACATTTTAATTTTAATCGTTTGTTAAGTAAGCTATCGACATTAGAATAATATAAGACAACGAAATCATAATTTGATAAAGGAATATGAAAAGACTAATTTGTTGGGGTGTCACTCTCGGGTGTTCCAGACAGGTCTGTGTTAAGTCATTGGTCTGAGTTTTGTAGTGTCAATGTAAGGCGTCTTCAGTGGAATTCTCCCCCCCCCCCCCCCCTGAAATGTAATGAGTTTTGCGTTGAGTTTGGTGGTGGTCTATCTGGCGTTGTAATTGTACCGGGGTTGTCGACGTCATGTATATTTGGTCTTTAGTACGTTTAATTGAACATTTCTAATAATTACTTTTAGATATCCCTTAACAAGATATGTTTTGTATTCAAATGCCTGGGGTTTTCATTGATTTTAATGTTGTACTTTGTCCAACACAAAGAGATAAAGGAAAAAATGGTATGAGTAAGTTAAGCAGAAGCGAATGAAATTTTCAAATCATGTGCACATATTGATTAGGTCACTGAAATTTAGCGTTCGTTGATGGTGTTTCGGGTGCGTTTGTGGTGGAACGAGTACAGATACGTTTTAATGCACCTCGAATACTAAAGAGCTTCAATTTTACTTAGACACACTATGATAAATTAGGGAGTAGGCACTGGTGTTAGATAAACATTTGAAAAAGTGTGGCTGAAACACTCCAGACAAAAATAGGGAAAAATTAAGAAAAATGACAATTAAAAAAAAACAATTGTTGTGTTTTGTGTGATGCAGCCAGTGTTTACAGCGGAAACAAGTACTCTTTAGTAGAATATAGGCATTAAATTTCGACTCAACTATCGGGAATCTTTTGTGATGTAAATGGAGCACGTCTGACCGGTTCAGGAGGCCTGAGGTTTGAATCCCGAGTTGTTTGAATAGGCTGATGTTGTTTTTTTTCTTGTATTTTTCCATTTGCTTTTTCTGATACTATATCCTACACACTTTTTTATACCTGGGACACACTACATTATCAACATGATTTTTCAGAGAAAAGTCTTTTCAAATCTTCAAACAAAAAGTTTCACTTTACCTCCAATTTTTCTCCCCTGCATGAAGAAGAAAAATTTGATACTCTATTGTGATCGTTTCTTTCTAATATTTCTCTTTTCGACAATTTCTTTTTACGGTTTTGGCTTTCCAGTAATCCCTTGAAGAACGTTTTGTCGCGGAGGGCTTTTTCATTGTTGGGATCTGAAATTGCGTTAGTAAAAAGAAAACCTGAGCGTTTATATAGAACAATATCTATAAATTTCAAGACGGTTTACAAAAGCAAAATTAAACATATAGGATGAGACATGACGCCCGAAGTCGAACAATGTTTTCGTCCTATCATTTAAAAACAGTGTCTGCTTCTATTGGAACATGGTTTATGTTGGAATCTGAGAAATATGTTACATTATCTCTGTGCATGTTGCCGTATGATTTAGTGAAGCAAGAGATAGAGAGGGTGAGAGAGATAGACAGAGAGAGAGAGAGAGAGAGAGAGTGAGAGAGGGAGAGAGTGAGAGAGAGAGAGAGAGAGAGAGGTTATAATAGAAAGACAGGAATTTAGGGAAAAGAGAAAAGTTAACACTTTCCATCTTCTTGATTTTTCCATAAATGTTATAACTAGAGACAAAATAGGATTTATTTCTTCTCTATGATTTGATGCTGTTTTAACCTTTTGTCGCCTCACTTTTTACAACAAGAACGTTGGGAAAATCTTGCATTTGCTGCTTTTCCTACCTTCCACCAAAAAAACACGTCACTTTTCATTTATTTCAACCATCACAGACAATGCCAAAAAGCTATTTTAGAGCACGTTGTCGTGTGGTTGGGCATCTTGAAGCAGGCACCTCAGTCACTAAAGTAACAATATTATCAAATTTTACCAAACGGATAATTCAATTTTTGGTGAACTTTCACAAAGTCACTCAGAATCAGCCTGCTAGAAATCAATGATTAAATTATCTATTTGTTAACAATTAACAGTCTTGCCACTTCACAAAATGAAGCGTCTGCTTGAAAGTGTCCAACCACATGACGTTGTGATTCTAAATTAGACTTTGACGTCATTAATAAATTTTATAATAAATTATTTATGTCGTTTTTCTAAGTTGGGCTATTTGGATTTATGATATGCCACTCGCTTTCGTATCAAGAAGGTCATGGGTTCGAGCCTCGATTGAGTCCTTGGAAAAGGCTCTGTACTCATATTCTCTCACCGTTCTCGGGTGTAAAATGAGTAGCTGGCCATTAACAGCGTTGTCTCTGTTTGAAAAAAAATGTAATACCGCCTAACAGGCGTCATGTCTCGTTCTATATGTTACGTGTTGTTGTTGGTCAGTTACCCTTTGTAAAGCGCTAAGAGCAAGTTTAGTGAAAATTGTGCTATAAAAATGCTCTTGTTGAAATAAGTCGAGGAAGACAACACTAGATTTTTTTTTTTGCCCTCCGTGCTTCTTGCAAACGATAGGTTGCAAAAATGATAAAACAGGACGTGCATAGAGAAGGAATGTTCAGGTAAATACAAAAATCTGGAAGATAGTTTCACAGTTCATAAAACCAGAGTTACATAGATAGAGAGCTTTATGCTACATTTCAAAATAAAACTATACAGACGATTTTAAATGTGTTTACTGGAAGTTAGAACAAAATAACAGTAAATCCCTAATTATTTCGTAGAACAAAATAAATCTGATTAAAAATATGGTTGTATAATAACGAATGTGGCGATTTTTATAATATACTATATTTATATAGCGCCAATCCCGTGTTTCCGCAGCTCATGGAACACATTCACTAGCGAGGAAATCAAACGATGCTACACACAAGTCAACAAATCAGATATGAACAGTTCTATCTATAACATTGTTCAATGCGGTATGCATAAAGGTTCAATTTGCATATCACCTCAGACGGAAATACCTTGCTTTTTATATCTAATGGAAGTGAATTCCAGACATTTAAAGCGACATGAGAAAATGCCCTTTATATAAGAAAGTGGTACACAAAGAAGGGGTTGATTTATTTATCGTAAGGATAGAGTAGGGTCATAACGGTATAATAGAGCTGATAGATTGAAAACGTGTTTTCCTATAGCTGGTAAGAAGAGAGTTAAATAATCAGGAGAATGGGATATGCAAAGTCAGAATTAATAGTCTTTTTGTGTTCCTGTTTTATTTAGTCCTTTTTTGGTTTCTGGAGAAGCGTGAGGTTGAATATTCTTCCAGCGTTTTCGGTCCTGGGCCATGTTGTGAATCTCATCAACGGTTGCCTCAACGTATTTTTATTATTTTTTCTCTACAAGCCTCCCTTGACTATCCCAAGGTGAGGTAAATCTGCTACAATTTTTTCTTTAACCTCTTCCCTCTGATTAGAAGTCTCTTACGTTTGTTCTTGTTTTTGTTTTTTGTTGTTTGATTTTTTTTATTAATTATTTTTTTGCTTGCTTTTGTTATTGTTATTGTTGTTGTTGTTGCTTTTAGCCAACCTACTGTTAGAAAGTCTATCACTCCATTTGATTTTTATTATGTGAGTGAAGTATATATGTATTATGAAATGCGAACGAAACTTTGATCATATTATTTGAAGAGTACAGTGGAAAACCCGAAGATGATCATTTTTTAAATTTTTGAAACTGCCTCCTTTTAATGATGTAAGCGGTCAAAACCTTCCTCTATATATAATATATAGAGCAGCAAAGAATTACAACCATCAAAGAGTTATGGTTGTAGTTTTTACGCTGTTCTTGATATAGAGGGGAAGTTTAGAACCCTGTAATAACTCAAATAGGGCAGTCACAAAAATATCAAACTGGACATCTGTTGTCTTTACCATGTAGTCTTCAGGTGTAATAGTGTCTGTCACATATTAACCTTCTAAGCTCTATACTTACTAACTTACTTAATCCCCTTTGGGCCATGGGGTACATAGGGCATCCATCAGACATCTCCAGTATTTTAAAAAATGTTACAGTGGCTGTATTTCAGGACAGGCAGGCCTGCCTCCTTTTTTTATTTCCATGGCCCTTTGCCAAGTTTATTTGGGTCTCCCCCGCTTTCTATTCCCATCTGCTGTCTAATACAAGGCTATCTTGGGAAGTGACCCATTTTCCATTCTGGCCACATGACCCAGCCAAAGTCGTCTTCTCTTTATTTGGCTCCCAGTGTTAGTTCATTTAGCTGTCTTTAAGAAATCCACTGTTTTTATTTTTGTAGGCCAAAATACGTTGAAAATTTAGACTAGTGTAAGATGTATAAGGGGACTGTTTTCACAATAAATATGTCTTGATGTTTCTAATACTAAATTTATTTTATATCGTAATTGAAATCCATTATAGCCTTAAGCCAAGACAACACGTCTTGAGATTCTATTTCTTTTGACCACGGCATCATTGTTCCGTCACATACTTACCACACTTCTAAAAAATGAGATTTGTCCCTTTCACTAAGAATTAACTGCTTGAGATAAAGGTTGGATTATGATTTATTGTTGATATTCATCTCGCAATTTAGTCTTTTGCCAGTTTATTAACGACCATTTTAGAATGATCTTTTCTGCCTCTCATGAAACAATCCAACTTGTTCTAAGTATGTTCGTGCCGATGCGACTGTAGAATCAAAAGATTTGCAAGTCCGTGACTTCAAGGCTCGTGTTAAAAAGCGATCAAATTCTAGTTTTTGCGAGTTAAGTAGAATTTTCAAAAATCAGTACTGACAGACATTGAAGACATAGGAGGTTTTAATGAGCTGCCTTGCTTAATCTATAACAAATCTCCATTTTCTATTGTAAATCATCTACGGAATTATTTTATGATTTAATAAAGTGAGGATGGTTTTCTAAAGTGCTGCATGTGAAGTATGCAAACAAAACTTGAATTATAACAAAATACCTTTCAAACTTACCGATATTGAGAATTTCATTAGTCATCTCTAAGGCTGATGGGATGTCCTCCATCTATGCAAGGTCATAGAAACAGAAAAAAAAAAGTTTAAAAAGAAAAGTGTTCTCATTATTACTTTTATAAATACTATTATCAAAATAATCATCCTCACCATCATTATCCTCATCCTCAACATCCTCATCATCATCATCTCATCAGTAAGTATATTTTATTGTAATCATTATCAATATTATTATTACTAATATTATTATTATTATTATTATTATTATTATTATTATTATTATTATTATTATTATTATTATTATTATTAATTATTATATTATTATTAATATTATTATTATCATTATTAATATTATTATTATTATTATTATTATTGTTATTATTACTATTATTATTATTATTAAAATTATCATAATAATTACTATTATGATTATAGTTCGGCTATGTGTTCTTGTGGTGTGACTCTCGCTTTCGGATCAGAAGGCCCTGGGTTCGAGCCTCGCCCGACGCATAGTTGAGTCCTTGTGAAAAACATTTTACTCACATACTCTCATCGTACTCAGGTGTAAAATGAGTACCTGGCCGTTAACAGTGTTGCTTCTATCGGATACATTGTAATATCGGCTAACGGGCATCATGTCTCGTTCTATATGTTACGTGTTGCTGTTGACCAGGGACCTTTTGAAAAGCGCTAAGATCTTGTTAATTTGATATTGCGCTATATAAATGCTCAGGTTGTTGGGTTTTTTATTATTATTAATATCATCATCATCATCATCATCATCATCATCATCATCATCATCATCATCATCATCATCATCATCATCATCATCATCATCATCATCATCATCATCATCATCATCATCATCCTCATCATCATCAACATCATTATCATAATAATCATTATTATTATTATTATTATTATTATTATTATTATTATTATTATTATTATTATTATTATTATTATTATTATTATTATTATTATTATTATTATTATTATTATTATTAGCAGAATTATAGTTAATCGATGTGCTATTTCTTTTTTTAATGCACAATTGGAATGCCATTAAATTTAGTAGCGAGTTTACCCGTTCCTTTCTGGTCTAAAAAACATGCATTCTGCTGCTCATTAAACGATTGTGGCATTAGATTATATCGAAAAGAATACATGAGTAGCTGACGTTTTGAAAACGTCCTAAATCACATCGTGATAAAAAATGAGTTAAAACAATCTCAAGCTATTTTATGAACTCCATAGACTCACTAGAGAAAATTTGGAGCTTCAAACAGTGCGGATATTGCTTGATGCGGCACACAAGACATGTATTTTCCTCTTTAAGTCAATAAATAAATGACAAAACATTGCGGTGTTCTTTGAATGATGGAAATGGGACTTAGAATCATATATTCTGTTCCTTAACAAAGCATCATAAAGAGAGCCCCATTAATGTGCCCTCTTTAAACTATGATTTAGTGATCAATCCAGTTCTAGATTATGTGCGGCTATGTGGTCTTGTGGTATGACACTCGCTTTCGGATCGGAAGTTCCTGGGCATAGTCCTTGGAAAAGGCTCTTTACTCACATTCTCTCACCGTACTCAGGTGTAAAATTAGTACCTGGTCGTTAACAGCGTTGTATCTGTTCGGAAAAAAAATTATAATATCGCCGTCATGTCCCGTCCTATATGTTAAGTGTTGCTGTTGGCCAGGGACCCCTTGTAAAGCGCTTTGAGCACGTTTAGTGGATATTGCGCTATATAAAAGCGCAATATTTTTTAAATAGATTATTTGTTGTTGAAGCTGGCTTTGGTCCCCTTATAAAGCTCGTTGTATAGATCTATTAGATAGGCGCATCATTAGCTAGATACCATGGCCAAGGCATTTCATGAAGGAAAATAGATAATTCATCAAACAAAGAGTCTAATGCTATCCAAAGTATGTGGCGCTAAACTATTTGGAAAAGGCAGTACGATCTGAACGTTTAAATTTTACTGGTTCTACATATAAACTCAACCTTTAAATTTCTATCTAATAATTACATCTTTGTATGATGAAGCCATGTAGCTCATGATATCTGCACATCTTTTGTCTGTACATTCTCCTGGTTTCTCCGTGTTGTTTTTCCTTTTATTCAAGGCCTGCTCCATCCACAATAACGTGTAAAGAGCGTCAGAATCATGGTCAGCGATTACACACAATTCAAAGCATTCGTCCTCTGTAAAAGTTTGCATTTATTTAAATAATGATAATGAAATTCAGTGATAACATTAATTTATAGTCGGTGCATTGAAAAATCTAACAAGTTTTGAAACAATTACAGATCCATTAACACATGTGTGAGACTTTACATGACAATATTGGAATCGTATTCTAGATTCCATATGATAGGGTTGTTGGCAAATACATAGTGTGCCAAACTTGATAACTCGTACGTTGTGTGCTTGACAACTCTTTCCAAGAAATCGTAATGATGACAATGCTTTAAGAAAAAGTCATATCAATAATAATAATAATAATAATAATAATAATAATAATAATAATAATAATAATAATAATAATGATAATAATAATAATGATGATAATAATAATAATAATAATAATAATAATAATAATAATAATAATAATAATAATAATGATGATGATAATAATAATAATAATAATAATAATAATAATAATAATAATAATAATAATAATAATAATAATAATAATAATAGTAATAATAATCATCATCATCATCATCATCATCACCATCATCATCATCATCATCATCATCATCATCATTTTCAGTCACTTTCAAGCAATATCCATCCTTTTCAAGAATCGTGGTGTTTCACATACAAGTATGGAACAAAAACGTGTTAAGTAGCTTCAAAGTGCATAAAATGTAACAATCCAGACTCAAAACCCTTCCTCAGCTAACAGGGAAAAAAACGATAATGCTATACGAAAGGAAATAGGAAATTCATCACACGGACTCATCTTCAACTCCACAACCATCTTGATGTAATGAATATTTATGATCTGTAGTTATGCACTGAAAAATTACGCTTGTTAAACTTCTCCATGCTGTGTAAATATGTCAATCTATATTTGTATCCCAACCGACGTGCACTTATTTACAGGTCTGATGACCCAACTCATTTTGAGCTTTTTCTTGTAAGAGAAACTCAACAAAAAAAACCGACACAAGATATTGTCCATTACGACAATGTTAAACGAGGCCCATAATAACGTTCGGAAGTCAGACCTGCATCATATATCTACACGACAATCCCAAATTATTGCATTTTTGGAACTATTTTTAATCTATATATGTAACACATTATCTCAAAACGGTATTACTTCGGGGTAAACCAGATGCAAAAAAAATGCGAATTTAAAATTAAAATGAACATAAATGTGACATTTTAGTCTTTGTTACTCTGAAAGATTATGTTCATTTTCCTCCTCAAAACAAAAATATTGAAACCAAGTCTCATACTATGGAAAATTGAATTTATAACAACCGAACATAGTACCGTTTTGAAACGGTTTGTCACATATTGTCTTTTTTTTTGTCTTTTACAATGCCCGAGCCTTTACGTGTACGGTTTTCAACACAACACAATAGGTTGGTTGTGCTTCATGTTTTGTTAGAAATTACTGATTGTGCGGTTATGTAGTCTTGTGGTAAGACAATCGCTATCGGATCGGAATGTTCTGGGTTCGAACCTCGTTTGGCGCATAATTGAGTCCTTGGAAAAGACTCTCTACTTACAATCTTTCACCGTACTCGGGTGTGAAATGAGTACCTGGCCGTTAACAGCGTTGTCTTTGTCGGAAAAACTGTAATATCGCCTAACAAGCGTCATGTCTCGTTCTACATGTAAGTGTTGCTGTTGGTCAGGGACCAAAGCGTTTTGGGCACGTTTAGTGGATATTCCGCTATATTGTAAATAGTAAATAATGAATTTATATAGAGCCTAAACATCCACGTTAATCGTGCTCTGCGGCGCTTTACTTAATAAAAATTTTTAAAAACAACAATATTAAAAATCACGACACTACATGATATAAGCATGAATACAAAAACAAAATCTAAGCAACATCTATTTCATGGAAAATAAGCCTCATGGAACAACTCAGTCTTCAGACATTTCCTGAAAGATGATACATTTCCACAGGACTTTGTCCCAGGACTAAGTGCGTTCCATAGGCGTGGAGCTATGGATGAATAGGCTTCTTTTTTAAAAACGGAAAGTGGATTTTGAGGTGGTTAACTTTAGTTGGGACTTAGATTATCTTAAATTTCGAGTGGGTTCATATTTTTAATCAGTTCCTGCAAATATTAAGGTGCCAATCCATCCAGACATCTAAAAACATAGCACAATATCTTAAATTCTATCCAATACTTCATAGGAAGCCAGTGCAATTCCTGGAGAACTGGTGTTATATGATCTCTTTTTTTCGTTAATTTTATAAGTCTAGACGCTTTATTTTGATTTTTTTTGTAGTTGATGAATTAATCTACTTTGACAGCCAATGAGAAGGGAATTGCAATAATCTAATCTGCTAGTAATAAAAGAATTAACAAGCATATTTGTAATATCTTCACCAATATAATGTCTGATTCTTCCAATGTTTCTAATGTGATAGTTACAGCATTGGCATATTTTTTAAACATGATCTTCCATGGATAACCCTTGATCTAAATACACACCAAGATTTCTCACACAAGAACTAGGTTTAATAGCATTTTCGCCCACAAGTATCTCATTTGTAGATATTTTTGAGAGTTGATACCTATTTCCAAAAATTATCATTTCCGTCTTGTCATCATGAAATTTAAGTTTGTTTAGTTTCATCCAATCCTTTATGTTAGTAATACAATTTTTCATGACATATACTGATGACAGCTCTGAATCATTATTGAGTTTTGTATACAGCTGAGTGTCATCAGCATAAAAATGAAAACCAATGGGACAAGTGGATAACATATGAGAAAGGGGAGCTGTATACATTGTAAAAAGGAGGGGGAAGAGAAAAAAAGCTCAAGTTCTTTTTTATCGAGGACAATAAATACGACTACAATATTATCATGGTGATTATGATGATGACGATGATGATGATGGTGATGATGATGATGATGATTATTATGATGATGATGATGATGATGATGATGATGATGATGATGATGATGATGATGATGATGGTGATGATGATGATGATGATGATGATGATGATGATGATGGTGAAGATGATGATGATGATGATGATGATGATGATGATGATGATGATGATGATGATGATGATGATGATGATGATGATGATGATGACGACGACGATGATGATGATGATGATGATGATGATGATGATGATGATGATGATGATGATGATGATGATGATGATGATGATGATGATTTTTACAACATTATAAAATTGAGTTTTTATATAGAGCAATATCCACTAAACGTGCTCAAAGTGCTTTACAAGGGGTCCCTAGTCAACAGCAGCAATTAACATGTAGAACGGGACATGACGCCTTTTAGGCGATATTACAATTGTCTTCGGTCAGAGACAACGCTGTTAACGGCCAGGTGCTCATTTTACATCTGAGTACGGTGAGAGATGTGAGTAAAGAGCCTTCTCCAAGGACTCAACTATCCGTCGAGTGAGGCTTGAACCCAGGACCTTCCGATCCGAAAGCGAGGGTCATACCACTGGACCACATAGCCGAACATGATGATGATGATGATGATGATGATGACGACGACGACGATGATGCTGATGATGATGATGATGATGATGATGATGATGATGATGATGATGATGATGATGATGATGATGATGATTATGATGATGATGATGATGATGATGACCGTCCTATAACTTACCTGTCAACACATGTGATTTGAATCCAGACAGATTACCGTTGGCAACCTGTGACATGTCCAGGTCATAAGTGCTTTGTAATCGATTCAAACCTCGAGCAGCGCCTCTGAGGTCCACAAACGTTGGGAATTCGAAACGATCTTTTTTAAACCTCTGAAACATGTCTGTAAAGAAACAATAAGTTAATAGGCGGATAGTAATCAATAGTCACAGAAGCAAGCATTAATCGTTTTTTTTTTTTAAATACAGCGTTTAATACGAACGTTTTAATATTACTGCGTGTACAACAACATCACCGAAGCAGAAAACCATATT
>NC_088364.1:78157888-78202888 GCF_034508935.2 Berghia stephanieae | reverse complement strand
CAACGAGAACGGTGAGAGAATGTGAGTAAAGGGTCTTTTCTAATGCCTCAACTATGCGCCGAGCTAGGCTCGAACCTTCATATCCGAAAGCGAGCGTCATACCACAAGACCACATAGCCCTACAAACTGGTAGTCGTGTGATTCAAATCAGTACCACCAGTACACTAGTGTACAGAATCAACAGTTGAGATGTATGGTCCTATGATGTCAAGCAGCAAAAAATAAAGTGCTTGGTTTCATTCGAATGTATTCGAACTGTTCTTCATCATTCAGCACTTCATCTACAAGGTGGTAAAATCCCCGTAGGTTTCTCTCTTCTGGTGGATACTATTTTCGCCTGCGATAACGACGTTTCTGTTTAAAATAGTCAAGATCTCAGCAACCATTGTTTCCTCAAATCATGCGCTGGAACGGGCACGGAACGGACACGACACATGCGATAGAACGTCGCCAGTCCAGCGACAGTCCGTTTTTTTTTTTGTTTTTTTTTTTGCTACGGATAGGCGACGGGTTAGCCCGTAGCCATGTTTAACTGAAAGCTATTGAACACGACTCACGATTTATTTTCTTTTGTGGTAACAGCCTTGCACTTCGGCGTAATTCTATGGTCAGTGTCAGGATTTGAGTTTACGAAGCCTCCAACCTGCCCCACAACAACACCCATACTTCTTTTTGTAAAAATAGAGCATGACCTATTTATTGTGTGTGTAAATAAGGACAAGCCGATTACCATCTACTGTCTATTTTGGACATTAAGTATTCATGCTGTCCCTATTAAATTACTGTTTTGTACTTACTTATTAATTCGTTCCAATCTTTCTTCTTCTTGTTTCACATAATCTTTTAAAAGTTTTGCTAGGTCTCGCTCGATCGTTACAGCATCTCCTATATGAGCGGTGGAGGTAACCATATAATCCCCATATAAGCCGGGTATTTGAATAACAAATATCAATAACATCTCAAGTTTCATGTTGACAACTTTTTGGTTTCGCTCCTCACTTGGTAGCTGTTATCCTATGTTGTGATTCAAATAAGTCACCTGGAATTCATGGAAATGAGAAGGGAATAAGAGATAGGATAATGTTATCATAACACCAAATTTCTTCTCATTCCTGTAAACTACATAATGTATAAAATTTCCAGAAGTGGATAAATAAGTTAATAACGTTCATGTTATCTTATCTTATCTTATACGAGCAGCGCTGAAAGGCTGATTTCCACACGCTCTGCGATTTCTTGATGTTTTACAACGATTTTGATTCTTACTGGAGTAATATTTTATATGCGGATGTGTATACTTTTACGTGCTTTACAGTGATGACAATTTTATCGCAACTTTTTTTTTAACGGTTATGTGATAATTGTAGGACTTTTACCCAATAATTCAAATGAAAATCGAAAATACTTTAGATCTCTGAATCTCGTGAGTTATTTTTCGCTATTCCCAACCATTGAGACAGTCGTCGACTTACAATGGCCACAACGATGTACAACCGGTCAACATAATTGTCCTTACGAAAACAACACATTCTGCCTAACCTATCACCAATTACCAATTTTAGATTACAAACTAACGAGATGTTTTTAGAACAGCAAAAACAACAAAGAAAATGAAGACAGACTAAAAAGAAAACAAAAACAAAAAAAAAATCTAAGGCTGGTGTGAAGAAATCACTGGGTTCACAAAATTCGCTATATTAGGGCCGGCGACGTCAAAAACGATGACAATTATTGGATTGAATAGTCTGATGTCACGTCGCCCAGCAACGGCGAGCAGCGTGGTTCTAAACAAAGAAAATCAGGGCTTTTTTATTCTTCATGCTGGCTAGAACTTTTCATATGTCATGTGATCAGAATGTATAAAAGTCAAAACATGATCATATTTATAATGTTTTTCTCCTCGGGATACATTTTTATGCTCGTCGGAGAAATATTTCATAAGGACGTCGCCATTGTTCCGATAGTTTAAAGCGAGTTATTAAGTTACTACGCGTCATTACGAGGGAAGTGACGTCATGACTGTTGGAGCCTATTAAGATAGTCATCATAAACGTTCAGAGCAATTACGCAAATCAACGAAGCCAGATGTCATTATTGGGTGTGAGACTTGGTTGGCGACACAATTTAAAGACAGTGGAATCACACCACCGGAATACAACATTTAGGCGGGATAGAAGTGATGGGCATGGCGGTGTCATACTGATTATTAAATCATCTCTTAACACCACTAAAATTGTCAATCTTGACTTCAAGTCTGAATTTGTTGCAGCTCGCACTGAAGCACTTGGTAACGCCCCCCCCCCCCCCCCCTCATTCACCAGAGGTAGTTTGCAAATTAGGAGAAGAAAGCGACCAATTGATGACGTTAACACAAACAACTGTAGACCGTTAGATGACGAGCTATATATAGAGAGAGATATCTGACGTATTGATGACATCGTATGTAAATACAGACCGATTCATGACATGGTACACAAACCATTATAGACCGATTGATGACGTGGTATACATAGAGATATCTGACGTATTGATGACATCGTATGTAAATACAGACCGATTCATGACGTGGTACACAATCAATTATAGACCGATTGATGACGTGGTATACATAGAGATATATCTGAGGTATTGATGACGTAGTATGCAGACAATTATAGACTGATTAAGGACGTGGTTAGCAAGCAATTTAACGATTGATGACGTTGTACAAAGAGTAAATCTGACTCTTGACTTGAGAGGCCATTCACGTTTTGAATTTTACCGGTGAAGGGACCGGTCTTGGTCGGTGCGACCCGATCCGCGCGACCAGTGGCACGGGATTTTGCACATACACGTGAAGTCTAGGCGACCCGACCCGTCTCAGCCCGCCTAGCGTGAAGTTGTACAAGCCGTCCGTGTTTCGTCCTACATATCTACAACTCTCTCTCTCTCTCTCTCTCTCTCTCTCTCTCTCTCTCTCTCTCTCTCTCTCTCTCTCTCTCTCTCTTTCTATCTCTCTCTCTTTCTCTCTCTCTCTCTCTCTCTCTCTCTCTCTCTCTCTCTCTCTCTCTCTCTCTCTCTTTTTCTCGACATGTTGCATAACGATAGGTATTACTACATATTAAGCGGGAACCTTGATTGGTTATTGATGCTATGAGTTTATTTAAAATACTCACGACATCCATCAGCCGGAAATAACGTAGCAACACACACATACACACACAAATATGTGTAACATCGAACGTTTACAGATTGATAAAATGTAGTGAGAACTAACCACCAAAAATGACTGTCTTAAAACAATTACAAAGAGTTGAGTGACATTAACTTCGTTCCTTCCATAGTCTGATTGATATAATTTAGTGAGAAGTAGTCACGATTCATGACTCTCTATCCAGGCGCGGAATTTGTTGTCACATTCGTATAGATAGTGTGCAGATGACGTCACTCAGGCCTTTGTTATTGTTTTTGCCATCCGCGTTTGTGAGTTGTTCTCACTAAACTGTATTAACCAGACTATAAAAGTTCATGGTTACACAGAGTTTGTGTGTTGGTCCGTTATACTTCCGGATGGCAATGTTGTGAACTCCTTGGCCAAGCGCATTCTATCTATAGATAGAATGAAGATGACGTCACTCAGGCCTTTGTTATTGTTTTTGCCATCCGCGTTTGTGAGTTGTTCTCACTAAACTTTATTAACCAGACTATAAAAGTTCATGGTTACACAGAGTTTGTGTGTTGGTCCGTTATACTTCCGGATGGCAATGTTATGAGCTTCTTAGCCAAGCGCATACTATCTATACGGTCGCGAACCCGTCTGACAGCCTTGTCACAACACAACGGTCAACTAGATGCATTGCGGTCCAGATATCACACCTGCAAATAAGCACCAAGTTCTCAACAAAAAAAAACCCCAGATAAACTTAACTCAAGACGCATGGTAATAAATCCAATGGTTAAAACTTCTAAACTAACTCTACATAATACCGCTTTGAGAATGTGGGTTACAAATTAATGATGTATCAATTAATCCAAACACTGAAATATTGACGAGGACGTTAATTCAATATCTAATTAAATTATCGTGGATTTAAAAGTCAAAACTGTAGGCACCTTAAATCCTAGAAACGAATCACTCCAATCATTAATTAATCAAAACTCTGAATGGTGCAATAGTCTATCCAAAACTTGAACAAAATCGCAAATGGCAGATGTTGCAACCCTACCAAAAAAAACAAATAGGTGTATGTGTTTGTTTATTGATTAATTCAGGAGGGAATGAATCGTTTGGTATATATGTTTGTATATTCAGGCAATGTTCAAACATTGGTATGCACATCAACTGTTATCTGTGTAGTGTGTAGAATAATGATTAAACTGTTTATATTTTTAATAGAATTTTTTTTCTTTCTATTTTAGCATCAGGAATGGGAGACACCCAATCTTTGTCGTCATTTTGTCAATTTATCCATCTTTTGATTACGACATTAAACAGGTATAGGGATAATGACCTTAAAAAAAAATTACATTAATAATTAAATGATAAATAAATAAATAAATAAGTAAATAAATGATATATAAATACATAAATTAAAAATATTTTTTAAAAAATAAAAAAATAGAAAAATAATAATAAAATAAATAAATTAATTAAGATAAGGAAACAAATACATATAGATTTGCAAAAAGTAATGGGATTGATTAAAAACTTAATAACAGAAAAAAACCACCGTAAAAAACTTGATTTTATATGACTTCATTACCCTGGTACACTCTTATATGTGGGAGTTTAGATAGTAACCATTGCTATCTACGTATTCGTTGCCTGTGATTATGTGTCATCGCACGGGTCATACAACTCATCATTGGTGATAATCTCATTGGCTTTATAGAATGAAATGATGAAAATCTTAGTAATTGTAGTGCTAATATAATAATAATAATAATAATAATAATAATAATAATAATAATAATAATAATAATAATAATAATAATTATTATATTAATAATAATAATAATAATAATAATAATAATAATAATAATAATAATAATATATTAATTATTATATTATTAATAAATATATAATAATAATAATAATAATAATAATAATAATAATAATAATAATAATAATAATAATAATAATAATAATAATAATATTATAATAATAATAATAATAATAATAATAATAATAATAATAATAATAATAATAATAATAATAATAATAATAATAATAATAATAAATAATAATAATAATAATAATAATAAAAGGTCGTTGAATATATCCAAATCCGCATGGCGATTGTGCACATAGATAAATGTGTCTATTTGTGCATTCACACATATTTGTGATGTCATTACGTTTTTATTTTATTTTTAAAATATTTTTTAAATTATAAAAGCACATGCCAACAAATTGAACGACATTGTAATATCGGATATAACGTCTCCATGTTCATCACAGGTTTTTTTAAAATAAGATAAGATTGTTTTATTGCCTAAATGTAACTGATAATTTTTTCATAACTATGTCTATACAAATTGTATTATCAATATACCCACCTTCAAAAACAGATCCAAGTATTATAATTCGAATAGTAATTAATTATAGTAACAATAATAACCACAATAACAACAATAATAATAATAATAATAATAATAATAATAATAATAATAATAATAATAATAATAATAATAATAATAACACCAACAACAATAATAATATTAACAACAACAATAGAAATAATAATAATGATAGAGCATATAAAATTAGTGATAAAAGTAGTAAAAAGCATTATAACAGCCACGATATCAAAAACAGGAACAATAATACCTAATAATAGAAACAATAATAACAACCACAATAACGACAACAACGATTATAAGAACTACAAAATCAATAATAATAACAATAATAATATTTGATTTTATATCAATGTTCTGATCCTCATACCGGTTCTTAATATCGCTAATGGATATTTTTGGGGGCCATAGTTGATTTTAGAGATAACCATTTTTCCAAGGAGAATCAAATGATTTATCCACATACGATCCGATTAATTGATTCCGGGATAATCAATCAATCCCATTACTTTTTGCAAATCTATATGTATTTGTTTCGCTGTCTTACTGTTAATTATGCTTTCTATCTCCCTTTCTATACATATTTTACCGATTAACAATTAAATATAGAACTGCTTAGAGTAGTCTGTTATTGACATTTATTAGAATTTGCAACTTTCATTTTTTGAAGCAATATATTGGTAGGGTAAATATTATGCATAATCTTCCATTGTATAATCCTTAATCTTGATTCTTTTGTACAAATATAAGGTAAAATCCAATGTTTTGCTTGTATCTCTACGCTCTTTCCCCCCAAAAAACCCTTAACATGTTCTATTGATCCTTCTCCTCTAACTTTTTGGTATAACTCTTTTCTGGAAAGATTAAAAATAATATTCTTTTATTGAAATTTTATTAAATCTTCTGATTTCGAAACTTTTAGGCTTGATAAAGCGCTTTTGACTACACTATAATCAAGATCTATTCCATTATAATTCCCATATATATCTTTGAATTCCCCTTTAGATAGAATGCGCTTGGCCAAGTAGTTCACAACATTGCCATCCGGAAGTATAACGGACCAACACACAAACTCTGTGTAACCATGAACTTTTATAGTCTGGTTAATACAGTTTAGTGAGAACAACTCACAAACGCGGATGGCAAAAACAATAACAAAGGCCTGAGTGACGTCATCTGCATACTATCTATTGACATGATACGTCTTGAATTGATGTAGATTTGCTTAACGTAAAACACTTTTTTTGCGATTAGATTAGTTGAAAACAGTACTTTACCCTTGAATCTAATTTTATCATTGTTAAAAATTGGTTCATCTGGGTGAATTCCCCCCCCCCTTCCTTCTCTCTCTCTCTCTCTCTCTCTCTCTCTCTCTCTCTCTCTCTCTCTCTCTCTCTCTCTCTCTCTCTCACTATATATATATATATATATATATATATATATATATATATATATATATATATATATATATAGTGTCTATATTTTCTTCTTTTATTTACCTACCAACTTACCTATTATATGTAGACTGAAGATTATATGTCTATGTATATAAGAAAGAAGTGAAAAGACATATTATATATATATATATATATATATATATATATATATATATATATATATATATATATATATATATATATTCCACTTCCTGATGAGAGCAACGCTCGATAACAACGTTGTAGAAGTCAAACTATCTTAATTTCAAATGTTTATAAATAGCTCCTTTTATTCTAAAGTTGAGCACTATTATTTCATGGTTTTTGTTTTATAATTTTATATATATTATATATATATATATATATATATATATATATATATATATATATATATATATATATATATTGAATCGTGTTTGATACAAATATGGTACGAAAAGTGCTCGACATGCAGTAATGGAGCGAATTATTATTATTATTTAAAATATTTAACACAATGTTTGAGACAGTCTACATTAATGTTTCAGGCTTAATTTGCCATCGTCAGGACTGAGTTGTTTTGTTGACTGTTGTTGTTTCTTGAAGTGGTTCCGGTTTAAAGTTGCTTAACAAGAATTTACGCCGATGGGGACACTTTCCGTACATCTCACTTTTCATGTTGAGTGTGGCTTCATGAGGGTGTTTGATTATAGTATATTTCTCTTCCAGGCATAAACTACATTGTTTTGATGTTGTTGTGTATCCTGTTGCTTTAGATAAAATTTTCCATTAAATGTTGTGGTCTAGTTTGTTGTCTTTTAATTTCCAAATATGTTCGCTGAGTTTTGTGAATGTTTTTTTTGTTAGTGTTTCTAAATGTTGAGGTGTGGAGGTTGTATCTTGTTTTGAAATTATTTTCTGTTAGTCCTACATATTTTTCTTGCTTGTTTGTTTTAGTTTCTGTGACTGTGGCTTGGTAAATTAAACTTGATTCTAAGCATTGTTTGTTTAGCGGGCAATGTTCTTTATTTCTGCAGTTGCATTTTCTGGTGGGTGGGTTTTGCTCTTATATATATATATATATCATATTATATATATATATATAATATCATATATATATATATATAATATCATATATACATATATATATATATATATATATATATATATATATATATATATATATATAATATTATTATGTTACTTTTCTTTGTGTGTCATGATTGGAATCTTGATGAGGGAATGTTTTTAATGGAAAATGTATTACTATGTATTATTATGCACTATGTGTTAAAACCTATGTCGGTCAAAGGCTTCTATTAGCCTGACTACATTATTATCTACGAAACATTTTTTAAATGCCGACAACAAATAAATATTTGAATCTAGATACTTCTATTTTGTGGTTTTAAATTTATGTCGCACAAAATCAACATTTGTGTTTTTTTTTGTTTGTTTGTTTGTTTGTTTGTTTTTATTTTTACTTACAAAGACATACAGGTGTCATACAACTTTTGGTGACCAATTTGTTGTGATGACCAAAATAGATCTGACAGAAACACCCAGCAACATTAAAGCAAACTGTGGATTATGCTTGCACAACAATGGATGCAGATGAACGACACGCGAAGCACAATCAGCCGAGGTGCAGAAAAACATTATGCCTTGTTCGGGCTTAACCCTCTCCTTACCACCTATTGGAAAATGTCACAATTTTTACGATGCAACTGTCACTTTTCTCATCCATATTTTATTTCTTTTTGCTATCGCTATAAAAACTTGACATTCTGTAATAGATTTCCTTTTGTCCAACAATATTATGTATAGAATGTGTTTGTTGCTTTTCTGTTTGAGTAAGAAATGTCTGTTTTTGTGTTTGGTCGGTGTGAAATTTTGGGGAAAATTCTGAAAATGGCTGGTAAGGAGAGGGTTAATTAATAATTTAATTGACATCATGTCAAGAAGCCCATCATGACAATGCCCATAAAAAAAAGGATACAAATACTATGACCTTTTGTTTATAGCGCAATATCGGATATACCCATTGAGCTTTTTAAAAAGAGACAACGCTGTTAACGGCCAGGTACTCATTCTTTACCAGAGTACGGTGAGAAAAGGTGAGTGAAGAGCCTTTTCCAAGGACTCAACTATGCGCCGAGCGAGTTTCGAACCCAGGAACTTCCGATCCGAAAGCGAGTGTCATACCACAAGACCACATAGCACCACATGGTAGTGGTGGTAGTGTTACTGGTGGTCGTGGTTGTACTACTACTACTACTACTACTACTACTACTACTACTACTACTACTACTACTACTACTACTACTACTACTACTACTACCACTACTACTACTACTACTACTACTACTACTACTACTACTACTACTACTACTACTACTACTACTACTACTGCTACTACTACTACTAGTACTACTACTACTACTACTACTACTACTTCTGCTGCTGCTACTACTATACTATACTATACTACTACTACTACTACTACTACTACTACTACTACTACTACTACTACTACTACTACTACTTCTACCACCACCACCACTACTACCCCTGTTGCTAGGGGTTGTGATGGTGGTGGTGGCGGTGGTGTTAATAGTATGTATGTATGTATGTATGTATGTATGTATGTATGTATGTATGTATGTATGTATGTATGTATGTATGTATGTATGTATGTATGTATGTATGTATGTTAAAAAATTACCTAATGAAAAGTCACCCGGGGCAGACGGTGTCACCTATAAATATATAAAACAAAATATAAGCAAACTGGCACCAATTTTTACGGCCATCTTTAACACCTGTTAAAAATATCAAAAAGTCCCCCCAGACTGGAAACACAGTATCATAACACTGGTACCAAAAAAAGAATGGGAACAAGGACAACGTCGACGACTGGCGACCTATCGCCTTATTACTAACGTCCTATAAAATATTCATGAAACTCATACAAAATCGACACATGCAATGGATTGTCGACACGGAGAGACTGTCACTTTCACAGAATGGTTCATTACCTAGAAACAGGCTACAAGAACGTGTGTTTTCGTTAAAATGTGCAGTATCAGATTTTTTACACTCATCGGGAAAATTATATTTATGCTTTGTAGATATAAAAGATGCATTTGGAAGTATAGATCACGAATTCATGCTACGTCAACTTAATGAATATTCATATCCTTCAGTATTCATCAACATTACTAAGGATATTTATAACAAAGCATCATTCCAAGTAAAAGTCCGAAATCACCTCACAAATATAATCTACAGAGACAAAGGTATAATCCAAGGATGTCCATGGTCTGTAATTGTCTTTGAACAAGGAATAGATATGGCTAAGATGGATCGAACAAAACCATACCTCTCTGCAGATGCCACTACCCATCCAAGGTTACGTTGACGACGTCACGTTACTAGCAAAAAGTGAAGAAGTAATGAATCAATTGTGCAATAAAACAACTCAATTTATGAATGCAACGGGAATGAATATAAAACCCTCAAAATGTGCCATAACATCTGGCCAACGTTCAGGTAACAACTGGAACAAAAAATTCAAATTACCAACAGTAACAATACAACAACATGAAATACCAACATTAGAAAAAGAAGAGTTTTACACGTATTTAGGACACAACATCAACCTGACAAACAAAAGTGATGAACATCAACGAAAAACGATAATCGAAAAATTTAGAAACAATATGAACCTTTTAGATGTTTCCCCTCTGCCGTCTTCAGCCAAACTGTGTCTCTTGAGTTCAATGTGCTTTTCAATTCTAATGTTTTATTTTTGTAATCTCATGTTTACCGAAAAGGACCTTAATGAAATTGAAAATATAATTGTGAACAAAGTTAGAAATTGGTTACATTTAAATAATTCGAGTACAAGGTCATTCATGTTTTGTCCAAGATCAAAAGGTGGTCTCGGGTTACCAAACCCTAAAATAATTTATTATGCAAAACACCTATCCTTTGCCCTGTCCATCCTCAATTGTGACGATGACAGTGTGAAGATAACAGCCACAAACAGCCTGAACTTTCATCTAACGAAAAGAAAAATTCTACGCGCCTCATTAGACGAAAACGAAGAAAACACTTTTGCCGGTTTTTGTCACAACGGTAAACGCCTCCAAAATAACACAAAAGTTAATTGGCCAAAGTAATTTTGGGTGGATCTTTTTGAAAAGTGTATCCGCCAAAATGTTTCCTTAATAAAAGATGAAGATTATGTGATGTCTGTACAGGCTGATAGTGACGTCAGTCGTTCTTTTAAGTCGTCAAAATGTTTTCAAAATATCCTTAAAAGTGTGAGACTGAATGAGATAGCTACCCATTTCCACGAACTGGCGTCTCAATGAAGAATTGTTAGAGAAGCCACTGGGGTAAACCACGCTCTCTCCTCCAGTTTCATATTCAATCATAAATTCCCTGACGAAATTAGAACGTTTGCTATAAAATGCCGCTTGCAGCTTCTCGAGTGCGACAGTCTACTTCATACATATTACCCATTGTCGTACTCCAAAGGCTGCAAGATCTGTAATCATCCGTCAGATACGGTATCTCACGTTGTAAACGGATGTACAAAATTCAAATTAATATATCAAAAACGACACAATAGAATTGTTGACATTATTTTTGACAAAATACCTAAAAACGACACTACTCAAAATTTCACAGACACATTCATCAGACCAAGTTTTTTCGACAGTGACAAATCCTCATTTAATACTAACAGTAATCGACCGGACATTTTAAAAATCAACAAAGAAATGAAAACAGCCCAAATTGTTGAAATTTCAGTCCCATTTGATGCTCATATTAACAAGTCATTCCAAACTAAATTTGAAAAGTACTTTCCTTTATGCATGGAAATAAATGCTCTTGGATATAAATCCGAGGTTATCGTTCTTTCTGTAGGTAGCCTCGGCTATGTCCATGGTAGATTTGTGAATGGCTTAAAGATTCTGGGCATTAAAGGCAAAGAAGCAAAAGTCATTTCAAAATATATAAGCAACAGTGCCATCATTGGCTCTTACAAAGTTTGGAGACAAAGATGTAAAATTCATAATAATTAGTAGCACTACATATTTAATAATATAGATATTTGTCTTTTTATATATCCCTCTATCTATATGTATCCATCTATTTGTCAAATATTCCAAATATATCAATTTGTATATGATTGTAATAATCGATTTAATTTTTCATTACTGTTTATTATTATTATTATTATTATTATTATTATTATTATTATTATTATTATTATTATTATTATTATTATTATTATTATTATTATTATTATTATTATTATTATTATTATTATTATTATTATTATTCTTATTATATTATTATTATTAATATTATTATTATTATCATTGTTACTATCATTATTATTATTATTATTATTATTATTATTATTATTATTATTATTATTATTATTATTATTATTATTATATTATTATTATTATTATTATTATTATTATTGTAGTTGTTGTTCTAAAGCTGTTGTTGTTTTGTTGTTATGATTATGGTTACTTCTACTCCTAACAGTATTGCAAAATGTTGATTTCATTTACCATATTTATTTACCCCAATTACCTCCACACGTTTCGTTTTCATAATCAACTTTTACCTAGGCCTACTGAACGAGATTTTCATAGCACCAATCAGAACGGAACTGTCACCTTCCGAGAAATGAGAAATCACATTTCGTAAACAAACGTTGAGGTTGAGGTTTGGTTACTGTGTGTAAGTGAAAAAATGAACCCTATATTTTTGTGTGAAGGACTTTTGATTCTTTTATACCTTAAGAGTTATGAGATGGGTTTATATTTTTAGGCTGCCGGCCTTACGATGAATTGGTTTTGAACGTACTCTTTCAAAGACTTTGACTTTGACTTACTTGTGGCTGGGTTCATAAATTATCAGTATCAGTCAGGCCAGAGGAGTCAAAGTCAGAGATGACGAAATAACAAAATCACATATTTTTTAGTCTAGTCTGATACCAACCTCTAGACATTGCAAACATCCATTGGTAAAGTGAAAAGCTATTCACTTAACCACTTTGAATCAATGTTTGATTTTTATTTATAAGTACGAAGTGGCAATTCGGACTCGAGTCTGAGTCTGAGAATAGTCTCGTCTCTCATGACTATTTGGACCCAAATTCCAACTCCAATGTGCGTTCGCAAACACAGCGGGACACAGTGCGGACAGTGGGCAGAGAGTGGAACTGATAGAAGAATTCTAAATCTCACTCACGCACTCACCAATGCATATGAGAGAGCTGGCAACACTGATTACAAAACAGTTTGAATTTTGTTTCTATCTTGACTACAAATGTAGAAGTTACGGCAGTTCAAAGTCTGAAATTTCAGACTGATTTTTACCCCCAAATTACCATTGGAAAGTTGTGACCGAAATCGCGTGCCGTTAATAAAAAGGAAAGCCGCTATTTTCACCATATGGTTAGGGAGACTTTTCACCATACGGTAGTATCTTGATGGACAGTTTTCACCGTACGATGATAATAGTTTCCATAGTGCGGAAGACAATTTTCACTGTACGTTAATATCTTGGTGGACGATTTTCACCGTATGGTGATAATAATAGTAAGTGTGGGAGACTTACGTTGAAAATAGATATCGCTCTCTTTAAAAAAAATATATATAAAAAATTACATGCACTCGCACACATACAAAATGATACTGCCACAGTAGACTGTTCCAAATGACTTGTTGATTGCACAAACACTGTGGAGTTTGAGTCTGAATAGCCACGGGAGACTATTCAGACTGGAGTCTGAATAGCCGCAGCCTTTTATAAATAATTCATTATCGATGTTGTGTGTTCTCATTTTTATTTCTTTTCAATATTTCAGGGCAGAGGATATTCTTAAAATATAAAGTTTCTAAACTATTAAAACCAACAACTAGCAATCATGTTGGCATCTCGAATGGTTGGATCATGTGGCCGTGTGCCATTGACTGCCTGTGTGTCTGGACTAGGCCAGTCTTCAATCTCCAAGCTTCCTTCAACTAAACCATCCACCATATTCATAAGAGTCCAGATGTATGCCAACGAAGCAAGGTCTGGTATAGGGCGCCACGCCAGAAGGAAAACTTTCAAAGAAACAATGATGCAACCTGCAGGGGATACAGGTGAGATAGTCAGGTTAATGATGAATAAAGATAAGAATTCTAGACCCAGGGAAACAGATGGCATTTCTCCTGTGTTTCTGAACATAAAAACATCCTTGATCTTTTATACAGGGCTATGTGGTCTTGTGGTATGACATTTGCTTTCGGATTGGAAGATCCTGGGTTCGAGCCTCGTTCTGCGCATAGTTGAGTCCTTGGAAAAGGCTCTTTACTCACATTCTCTCACCATAGGTGTAAAATGAGCACCTGGCCATTAACAGTGCTGTCTCTGTCTGGAAAATTGCAATATTGCCTAACAGGCATCATATCTCGTCTACATCTTACGTGTGGTTGTTGGTCAGGGACCCTCTGTAAAGCACCTCGAGCACATTTAGTGGATATTGCGCTATATATATTAAAAAGCTCAATCTCAAGTTGCCTACCTCCCTAATCAGTCTTTTGTTTTTCTCTTTACTACCAATTGATGCTAATTTGCTTGAGCTGTTCAAGTGTTGAACATCTCTGTGTCTTCTTAGGATGTCAAACTTTTCATGATGATTTGGGACTCCGTTCTAGGGATTGATGTGTTGCTTATTTCTCATTTAGTCGATTCTAAGGCTTTGCACTGTGATCAGGAAGGTCCGGGTTTGAGCCCCACTTCGAGCACTTTTGTTGGGTTTTTTTCTTTGGGTTATTTTATTAACCTCCAAATCTCACTTGGGACAACATGGTTGATTCCTGTTGACATCAGACCTCCAGTTTGATGGATTAGCTATATTCCTTCATGCAATGCCTTAGGGGCGGGATCTATTGATGCCGTTGCGAAAGGGCGTAAATGAGAAATAGATGTTGTAAATGCTCACATTTTATCTGATTAATTATTAAGCTGATTTATGAGAGTAATTTAAGACCCAATTTTTGACTGATTTGTGAGAGTAATTTAACACCCAACTTTTGACTGATTTGTGAGAGTAATTTAACACCCAACTTTTGACTGATTTGTGAGAGTAATTTAAGACCCAATTTTTGACTGATTTGTGAGAGTAATTTAACACCCAACTTTTGACTGATTTGTGAGAGTAATTTAACACCCAACTTTTGACTGATTTGTGAGAGTAATTTAAGACCAAACTTTTGACTGATTTGTGAGAGTAATTTAACACCCAACTTTTGACTGATTTGTGAGAGTAATTTAACACCCAACTTTTGACTGATTTGTGAGAGTAATTTAAGACCAAACTTTTGACTGATTTGTGAGAGTAATTTAACACCCAACTTTTGACTGATTTATGAGAGTAATTTAAGACCCAATTTTTGACTGATTTGTGAGAGTAATTTAAGACCCAACTTTTGACAGATTCGTGAGAGTAATTTAAGACCCAACTTTTGACTGATTGGTGAGAGTAATTTAAGACCGAACTTTTGACTGATTTGTGAGAGTAATTTAAGATCCAACTTTTGACTGATTTGTTAGAGTAATTTACCACCCAACTTTTGACTGATTTGTGAGAGTAATTTACCACCCAACTTTTGACTGATTTGTGAGAGTAATTTACCACCCAACTTTTGACTGATTTGTGAGAGTAATTTAAGATCCAACTTTTGACTGATTTCACAGCGTTCAACCTGGGAAGAGGTTTTGTGGCAGGAGGAGCTGCTCTTGGAATCGGAGCACTCTGCTTTTATGGACTTGGTCTTTCCAGCGAACCGGGGGCTCTTGAAAGATCTGTGTATGTTGATTATTAACCTTTTTTTTTAATTTTTTTTTTTTATGATCCCAATATTTTTCAAAGGAATTATATAGGAACCAGCAGTGAATAATATATCATAACACCCCTTTTGTTTGTAGTCTCTAATAGTAATAAACTAGTCAGCTAAAAATGCTTTAAAGTAATTATAGACGGTTTGTGACATAATTGTGTTTTTGTTATTGACTTGAACAATTTATATCGAAGGTGAAGAGGTCATTTATTGAATCATTAATTTCTGCTGACCTTCACCGATTGTACCTGTATTATTGAATTGGGTCATCACAATTTGTTACATCATTTAATAATAAAAACACAGTGAATTAATACACAACAATGTGATGTTTCGTTGACACTTTGAAATAAACTAAAACTAGAATCTACTAAACTCATCCTACATAAAAATTATATTAACTCTTCTGATGTTTTTTAAATGACTTTAACAGTGATTTTTATAGGAAACTGTACAACTGGGGCGTTATCATACAGTTTTTGACCTATATTGCATATTTCGTAGCCTCTGAGAGAGCCCTCACGATGTCGGCCCTTCACATCAGTCTGAAAATCCAATAAAGGTCAAAAACTCTTTATTAAAACACATATTTTTGTTCAGATTTTCCAACACCCTTTGACAACAGTGGACATTTGGTGCTGCAAAAATTTAATGCTAAATAAATTTAAAGCAAAAGGATTTTTTTTAAAAATTAATATATTGCACTTATTTCTGATTTGTTGGCTTGTAATTGGTGAACTGTTTTTGTTTTTATTGATTATTACATAAACTGATTTCATTCAGAAAAAAAAAGTAGAAAAATAGTAGGGGAAAAAAAAAGAAAGCAAGAATACTAGAAAGACTAACATTTATAAATATCTTTTAACAAATCTCTCATCCATCTCTCCTCTTTTTTTTTCCATATTTTCATTTGTTTCATAGCACATGTCATCCTCTTTTTATCTGCCAAACATAAAGTACAAAAAAACCCTCCAAACTGAATAGTTGATGATTTAGTATATGTTTCAACTTGATACTAGCTGCTAGAAACTAGAATTCTCTGCCGTCTGTCTGGTTTTTAAGTCATATATTTATGTTTTTATTGGGTTTTTGTTGTTGTTGTTGTTGCCTGAAGAAGGGTTTTGAGCCCGAAACTTTACTTGCTTGGTATTTTGTTCTGTTTTTAAGCTGTTATATCCATTTCTGTTTTTTAGTTTATAAGTTTCAATTTACGTCATAGTGATAGGGATTGTAAGTGACTTATTGCCAAGGTAGTCTCTCTAATCTCTAATCCAATTTTATAATTAGTACATTAATAAATCATTCTCTTTTTTCATACAACTAAACTTCATGTTATGCATTAAAAAGTGAAATGTAAAGTGCATGGTTATGCATTTGAGTTTGTTGTGACTTACTTAGATCTTTACCTAATTGCCTGTCTTTTTAAAAATTGTTTCCTTGCAGTGTTTGGTCTCCTGAAGTACGCAGTCGTATCCGAGATACTTACATGTACTTTGGAGGAGGTCTGATTGCAACAGCTGCGTCTGCTGTCGCTGCTGCCAGAAGTCCTGCTGTGATGAATTTCATGATGAAAAATTCTTTTTTGGTAAATTGAATATTTTTTAAAACTAGTATATGCCGTGCCCTAGAAAGTATTAAAAATTTCGGCACAAAAACTCGTCCTTCAAGTACCTATCGCTCAATTTAAATGACCCTCACCTTTGCAAAAATTCTGAAACCTGGGACTTAGTTCCAGGTTTGAGAGTTGTTGTCTAGATGGGGGTCGTTTAAATCAATCAATATTTGAAGGACGAGTTTTCTGGCCAAATTTTAAAATCCATGTTTTTCCAGAGTATGGCATGTTACTGGTTGAATAGATTTTTGATTATAAATTAATAAAACATAATCAATTATAACTTGAGTGAATATAAACATATCTGATCAGGTTAAAATATTTTATATCAAATTCAACAAATTACTGAAACTGAAACAAGTATATATTTGTCTGCAATTATGAAATCGTTTATCAAATCAATTTAAATCCAGGAGATTCCATTAAAACATTTTTCTTATTTAATTCTCTCCTTTACATTCCTCTTTTTAATTTTAAATTGTCTTTAGGATCCTTTTATTATTTTAAAAGATTTTTTTTTTCTTTTCTTTTATTAAATAGTTTCTTCCTGGTAACAAATGTGTTTTTGTTCTCATCTTTCTGGGTGGGGCTCCTGACCTCCCATAGTGGGCAGGGAGGTACATAACGTGTCTTCTATCCCCGTATATCTGTATTCCAACTTGCATTCCTTCTTTGTCTTGGAATGAGATTACTTGATTTTGTCCTGACTCTGGCCGGAGTCCTGGCTGGGAGGGAAACAGTCAAATGCATAGTTATTGTTTTGGGACATTATATTTTTTTCCTTGTAAATCATCTCTCTATTATGTATTATTATATTTGTTATTTTGAATTTATAATGTAAGCATTTGAGTGTATTCCTCTTTGTTGGGGCCGTGCTTGTTTCCGGATGAGACTTATTGGTGATCTCAAACTAAGTACATTGATGGTATGCTCTTGGAATCTACATCTGATCCTTATTTGTTCCCAGTTCCCCTTTGTCTTACTTTTTCTTGGGTGCTTTAATTGTAATTCTAAAACTTTTTACTATCCCATTTTCTTCCTTTTTACTGGCGCTGATATAACTTAAATGTGTTGCAAGCGCCGTAAAACGCTTAAAAGCAAACAAACGTTCTCACCTTTTCTTCTTTTTTTTTTTGTCCTTAGTCAATTGGAGCCACCATAGCTGCTATGATCGGTTCAGGCATGGTCTGTCGCAGCATTCCTTACAGTCCTGGATTCGGAGCTAAACAGATGACTTGGCTGGTTCATGCTGGTGTCATGGGCGCTGTTGTAGCACCCTTAACCCTCCTTGGAGGTCCTATCCTGGTTAGAGCTGCTTGGTACACAGCAGGTGTAGTTGGAGGTGTGTTCTATGAATATTTACACAGACAAAATTATTTATGTTGCTGAGCATTGTTGGGGCAGCATGACTCAGCAGTATGGTCTTCGGTACTGAGTTTGACTACTCGCCTATCTGTGTGGCCTTGAGCAAGTTATCTCGCCTCAGCTTACTTTGCAGTGCTGCACTGCGACAGATCTTGGGTTATTCCTGTATTCCCTTGGATTAGACCCTAAAGACAAATTTCCCTTTGGGGATGTATAAAGAAAAACTTTTTTTTTAAATTATTATTTTTATCAATGTTTTGGTTTGTTTATTTTCATTAGTTAGTTATAGGAAATTAGATCTTAGAGAAATCTTTTTAAGAATTGTATTTTTTCATGAAATCCTAATCCTCTCCTTACCAACCACAGGAAATCGTCCCATTCATTAAAAAAAATATTGTTGTTATTATAAAAATTTGAATAATAAATAATAAAATAAATAAATAAATAAATTCCCTTTATTCAATTTGACAATAGCGAAAGGAAGAGTGAAAATAGTAATGATTCCAACAAAAGGAGAAGGGTTGGCAGGTATGAAGTATGAACAATGTGCAGAACGGTTCAATATTTAATTGCAAAGGCTTATACATCGGTTCAAGATTTCAGGCTTAGCCTGGATTTCCGGCTTTTTGAAATGGATTTTAATTTCTTTCCTACATCTAGATCACCCTGACATAATACTGTTTTGAGGCAGTAGGTCATATTCCAAAATTAGTTTCAAGCTTTTTAAATTTGTTGGAAATGCACTCAGGAGGTCCCGATAACTCAGCTGGTAGAGCACTCACTTCACGCGCAAAGAGACCAAGTTCAACCCCGGGTGAAATCGAGGATTTTTTCTGACCCCCTCCCCCCCCCTGTCCACCCAGGGGGGGGGGGACCGATAGCTCAGTTGGTAGAGCACTTGCTTCACAATCAAAAGGAATGAGATTGATCTCGGTGCCGTTGAGATTTTTTTCTGACACCCCCCTCCTCCCCTGTCCACCCAGTGATTTGGGTCAGCTGGAGAGATCGGGTGGAAAGTACTTTGCAATAAGTTAGCATCCTATCCAAAGGGTAGTAAGCAATTGCTATTGTCCATTTCACGCTATAGAAACCGGGATAAACTCGGGCTCCATGGGCCTAATGGCTCTCTGAAGGACTACTTTTTTTTTTTTTTAAACTGTCTTTCCAATTCACAGGTTTGTCAACAGTGGCCATGTGTGCCCCAAGTGAGAAGTTCCTCAACATGGGTGGAATTTTAGGGGCTGGTCTCGGGGTTGTCTTTGTTTCGTCCATTGGTAAGTGATTTCGCTATAACAGAGACAAATAGAATAACAAATGCTTTTGCTTTTCATTGACATCCGAAATGGGGAAAACAGTGCTCTATGATTTAAATCAACTTTTATATTATAGGTGGTGAGAGAGGTACCCAGCAACATTTTGCTTGCCTTCAACAGTCAGCTTTGCTTGCCGTTCAAGTGAATGACCGATTGTTCTTTACATTGCAGATCTTTGATTTACAAATTGTTAAAAAGAGTCTGTCAGTTTTTATCTTGTACTTTTAGTGTGGACAACATTGTTCATAATTTGGATTCAATAGTCTGATGTCACGTTGCCCAGCAACGGTGGCCATCGTGGTTCTAAACAAAGAAAATTGGTACTTTTTATTCTTCATGCTGGGTAGAACTTTTCATATGTCTTGTGATCAAAATGTTTAAAAGTCAAAACATGATCAGATTTATGTTTTTTTTTCCCTCTGGATACACTTTTATGCTCGTCTGATTTTTTCATAAGGGCATCCACCATTGTTCCGATAGTTTAGAGCCAGTTACTAAGTTACCATGCGTCATTACGAGGGAAGTGACATCATGACTGTTGAAGCGTATTAACAGTATAGATAGAGTCAAACCTTATCTCTTTCTGAAAAGTCATTCGTCGCTGTCATCAATCATCATATTTGATTTAAAAGTAACAATCAGAAATGAATATAAAAGCTTAAAAAAAAGAACAAAATACCAAAACACTTAACAGTTTGGACTCAAAACCCTTCTTCAGCCAACAACAAAAACAATATTAATTTTGTTCTTTTTTGAAGCCGTTATAATCATTTTTTAAAAATTACTTTTTACAGTCCACAGATTCTAACAGCTTAGTATCATATTTTCATCTAAATCACAACTTGCATCAAAAACTTTTTCCGAATATTATTTTTGGAAAGTTGGCAAGTCTGACCCTCACTTGTGTGTGATTATGAATGTGAATCTGATTATCTTGCAAAAACATTTAATGATTTTTTTTTTTTTGCTCGTTTTATTTTATCCACAAGTACCAGTTAGTTTTACGGGAAAGATATATTTGAGGTTTTTGAACTTAGTGAGTTGGGGTTTGGGGCAGCATACTGATTGCGATTCCAAATGCTTAGTTCTCCTATAGGGTGTTTAAACTTCAGTTTCAGTTTTAAATGAGTCAAACAAAAAACGAAACAAAACAAAACAAAAATATCTCAAAAAACTTGTTTCCATGGTGTGTTTTGTTTGTTTTATAATTTATTATATGTTTTGTTTTGCGGTTTTTTAACTAATGAAAGGCAAATTAACTAAGGACTCAATTTCAATTTTAATTTCTCAGGTTCTGCTTTTCTCCCACCCACGAGTGCACTGGGAGCTGGTCTGTACTCCATCAGTATCTATGGTGGTTTGGTGTTGTTCAGTTTATTCTTGTTGTACGACACTCAGAAGATTGTGAAAATGGCAGAGACATACCCAGTCAACGCTGTTCGTCCCTTTGATCCAGTTAATGCGTAAGTCCATTATTTCTGCCTTCATTTATTGTTTTATCATTTTATCTGAGACATGATCCTCTTACTGTCTTGATTTTATGAAGATGAAAAAGAAAATGTAAGCTTATGAAACACTCATCAGTATTTCTCTCGACTCTTGTCTTGCTTACCATAATTAGGATTTTCCCCAAATGTCATACCTACCAAACACAAAACCTTTTTTTTTTTCACCTACACTCAAAACAATAAGACATACTATTACTATACATAATTTTGTGCCGCAAAATAAGCTTCAGAAAACAGCATTAAGTTCTTATAACATATATCAGTAATAGGGCTTTAAAATAGACCAAGTGTTCCGTAAATGCTCTTTAAGTATAAGTAACAATATATTTGGAGATTACACATTGCATAGTCTTTGAGATAAAAAAAATATTAAAGGATTTTATTTCTCCATTTTGAGATAAAACATTTTAAAGGATGTTATTTCTCAAATGTTGTTATTTACAAAACAAATCTGAATAAGAAAAATGTTTATTTTGTAATGTAATAAATGTGACGTTTTTCCTGCAGCTGGTAAGGAGAGAGTAAAACAAAAACAAAGATGGAATTTTTTTTACTTCTTCCTTAATCTGCAAACCACCTCTGATGTATTGTCAATGTAGATGTTTTGATATTTTACGTCTCGAGTTGTTTTTGGGTGCGATATTGGTGAAATGAGCCTATCTTGTAAACTGTTCCGTGATGTTTGAAATAACAACGATGGGAGGTAGGTTATTCTACAAGCTTATAGAAGAGGGGAAAAAGGATTGTTCATGGCTTTGTATTCGGAAGCGTGGCACTGGGAATCTTAGATCATGCCCCCTTGTTCTTGATCTCATTGCTGCTGCACTAAGGTTGTTTGGTGTAATGTAAATGTTGCTGCTCGAAGCTCGAAGAAATAAATAATAACGTGAAGTTGAATGTAAGCTTCAATTTAATTACAAAAACAGATCAAATGAACGTTTCAGGTTTCCCCTATATCGACAAAACTGGATGAATGAAATAGTTAGCTACGCCACTACCACATATCTCATTCGTCTGTGGTGTTTCATTCATCCTGTTTTGTTGATAAAGGGGAAACCTGAAACGTTCATTTGATCTGTTTTTGTAATTAAATTGAAGCTTACATTCAATTTCACATTATTATTTATAAGGTTGTTTGGTGGTATTGCTACAAGGTTGTGGAATACCGGATGGAGCATTGTCAGTTTGGATTGCTTCCTTCGTTGTTCCAAAGTTGTCCACTGGAATGTTCAAACCATCTGTGTCACGCTGTCAGTGGTTTTGAAATTGCCTAATACAAAATATGCTGCTCTCCTTTAAGTGCGCTTCATCAGTGGAGACTTTCCACCTGTCCTACATGTACCCGATGTGGGCAAGAACCCGAAACTGCAGAGCATCTAGTTGAATGGTGTGTTGTGACGATGCTACCGGGCGGGTTCGCGACGGTGCACGAATGCGGACCGGACTTTCCTGATTGGGTCGATCGTCATAGCATAGTGGTGTGAGAACCATAAGAAGCTGCTGCCTTTTACAGATTAAGACGTTGAACTTGAACTTCTGGTAAGTCTTGTATATAAAGGAAAAAGAGCAATGGTCCCATGACCCTTCCCCTGTGGGACTCCAGATGTGACATCCGAAATAACAGACATTTCCCCTTCAACCAACACCCGTTGAGTACGTCCTTGCAAGAATGATGATATCCATTTTAAGTTGTTTCCCCGGATACCGTAAGCTTGACATTTCGTGAGTTGTCGTTGATGCGGGACTGTGTCAAGAGCCTTAGAAAAATTGAGCAGCATAAAATCGATAATTTTTTTAGTTTTCCGTCAGATTTCTGTTTAATTTGGAATAGAGCTCAGATTTCCAGAGTACTACTGCAACATGACAGCATTCTTTTTTGTCTCTTTCATGAACTAGGGTATTTGCATAATGCAATATCCACTGAACGTGCCCATAGCGCTTTACAAGGAGTCCTATCCAACAGTAACACTTAACATGTAGGACGAGACACGACACCAGTTAGGCAATATTCCTTGTTTTTTTTTTTCCGGGTAAAGACGATGCTGTTAACTGCCATTTTATTCATTTTACATCTTTGTACGGTGAGAAAAATGTGAGTAAAGAGCCTTTTCTGAGGACTCAACTATGTGTCACTCAGACTGTGTCTCGAATTCTGGACCTTCCTGTCCGAAGGCGAGAATTATACCATTAGACCACATAGCCAGAAATAGAACTCTTCATGTTGATAAAAATAACATCTGACACTTTTTTTCTTTTGTCTTTCAGGAGCATCAGTATTTACATGGACACCTTGAACATTTTCATCAGGATTGCTATGATTTTAGCCAGTGGTGGAGGAAACAGGCGGAAGTGATCTTTGAACTTTTTGTTGTTCACATATTTTGAAATAATAAAGCCTTTTTAGTATTGACATGAAACTGTAGACCCTTCAGTTGTCGACTTAAATTCTAGTGCTATATTTTTTTTGACATTTTTTTTTTTTTTAATTTTTAGAAATAAATTAAAAGACTTGCATATTTGTGACTCATCGGTCGACTCAATACGGTATTATCTGTGGATCAATCTTATGTCGAAAAAAGGGATTTTATTTCAAAAACCAAAACGGACAAATGGGTGAAGTTTGTTTTTGTTTTTTTTTTTAGCTTTTGTCGACTCATTGAATTATATTTATTCCATTTCAATTTAATTTTTTTTTTTTTTTAAGGTACAAATTTAACATTCTCACATATATTTTTTTCTTCTATAAATTGATAAGAAGGACAAGTTTTCTTGTCAAATGTTTTAATATACGTTTTGTTTTTCCCCAGTACGGCAGTTATGTAGTTCAATAACACTCAATAAATGGAGCAGAAGCTTCAATATAATAGAAGCGATCTATATTCATGTTTTCGTCCAACCAGGTCATCAATCACATGATTTGTTGCTGTCCAATGGTTGGATATATTTCTTAACACGCTACTTTGTTTACAAATGTTATAAACATACCCATGTGTCAAGCTGAATCAAATGACCAATCGTGATGTTAGATATTTAAAAATCTGTGAACACTTTTCACTAAGTGGGTCACTTTGAGCACATTTTGCAATGTGACCAATGACCTCGAGCACATGGAAAGTTAATATCGATGCCCATTTATGCAAAGAAATGATGAGGATGTTTCAGGTTTCCCCTTTGTCAACAAAACACTATTAATGAGACGCCAAAGTCGAATCATTCGTCTTAATGTCTAAATTTATTATGTTGACAAGGGGGAGATCCGAAAAAATACACATCCTTTAAAAAACTAAATAGATACATTTTGTCAATAAATTGAAGCATCTGTTACTTTTTATCATTGTTAATTACTCATTGATAAAAAGATAAAGAACTTGGATTGCTTTAAAAACAATTATATTATTTTTATAATGAGTGGAGAGAAAGAAAGGGTGGAAATGTGCAAAGACTGTACAATAATTGTAAATAGAATAAATTTGAATATTGAATAATAAAATGACCTGGTGTTTTGAATTTTAAACTGTTTTCTTTTTCTTTGTTATTGTTGTTAATGATTAGGTTAAAAACACGAGTTTAAGCTGAAACTGCTTCACGAGTAAAAGCAGTTGACAAAAAAAAAGATTTTTTAAAAACTTTTAAATAGCACAGATTTCCACTAAATAGGGAATGAGAGTAGCGTCCCTTGATTGAAGGTCACCCATAGTCTGTGACGTCACCGGTGGAAAAGTTATTAGAGAGAGAACGTCATGTTGGTTGTGCGCATGCGTCTCTCGTCCTCGCGGAAGCTTGTAAAGTGCTGATATCACTACTTTTTTTTTGTCATTGGAGAACAAGTGTGTATGAAATGGCGCCAAAGCAAGAATACCCCGAAATAAAAAATCATAAATAATCAATCTACTTCGACTGGAGATCAGACCTGATTACCAGAAAATTTTTAAAACATATATATATATATATATATATCTCATTGTGTCATATATATATATATATATATCTCATTGTGTCAACAAAAATTAAATTCCAAGAGAACTGTATATTTCAACATAATGTTTATTCACAGATGACACAGAGAAAACATTATTTATAAACATTACACCATAAAGACATACTTTGTATACACCAAAGCAATAAAAATAATCTTTGACTTGACTTACTGACTTAGATGCCTTTCGCGTCTCGACCGAAAGACGAAAGACGGGTCGCCTTGGCCGTTTCCAGTATTTCCTGTGTGAGGTTTCTCCAATATTGCCGGTCCTCTGCTAGGGTTCTCAGATTTTCAAGGTCCCCTGCCGTTATGAGACTAATGCTTTGTCCAAGTGTTGTGAGGTTTTTGTTTAGGATCACAGGGAGTGTTGTGATCGGTCTTCCTCTGAAAAGGTTCCCGTGTTTTTGGAAGTATCCCGATATGGCATGGTTTGCTGGTATGTTTTTGTCCCTGCGTAGTATGTGACCGAAAAGTTGCTATCGTTGTTGTAAAATGTCAAGGGAGATTGGTCTTTCTTTTGTGATCTTATAGAGTGATTCATTTGAGATCTTTTTGGGTATTTGATGTCCAGTACCCTTCTTAGCTGTGTGCGATGGAAGGCATCCAGATGTTCTTCTTCAGGTTTTGTCAACGCCCAAGTGCCGCAGTTATACAGAAGTACCGGTTTTACAAGAGCATGGTACAGTTTCAGTTTGGTTTTTCTCTTTATTTTGTCACCTCTAATCCATACATTGGTGAGTTTACTGAGTCCGGCGTTTGATAGCTGTTTTCTTCTTTGTACATCCTCGGTGTCTCCAATTAGTGAGCCGACTTTCTTTGTTCTTTTCCATTCCTCTTTGTTCCTTTGAATCCCAGAATTTAAATTTCATTCTTAAATGACATAGCAACAAGACTTAACTACAGTAAAATTACTTTAAACCGAAAGAAGCTAAACCGAAAAATACCTTAAACCGCAAAGAATTTAATAAATTGTACTAGTTTCTTCATTATCTTTGTACTAATTCTTACGATGAACCGAAATACTTCTAAGAAGGACTTTCTTTAAACCGAAACAATTTGAGACCACCTTCCTTTAACAAAGGCTTTATTCTCTCTCAATTTTTCTTCAAAAATTGGGGAAGGTGGCCACACGTAATAATGCCTGGCGGTATTAAACAGAGCGTAAGTATAAAATTAGGGTAATGGGGGGGGGGGGGGGGGCAAACACTGCACTTGGGCTCGGCCAACACCACAATCGCACAGACTGGAAAAGGAAGACAGTGGGTGACTGGCAGGCGAAAAATGAGGAAGGAGGAGTTGGGGTGTAGAATCACGCAAGCGAGATGTTCTCGCTCGTGTGTTGATGCTTTAGAACTGACTGGATTTTCAACACGAGAATAAGGAAGGGGGGGGGGGGGGGTAGACAACTTACAATTGACATGCCATTTCATTTCCACTTTGTTTAAGTGTGTGAGGGGGGGGGGGGGGGGGGGGTTCTATGAAATTAGGCCTTTGAACCTAATGGCAATTCAACAAAAGAGGGGTGTGTAGTAGACAGGTTAGCATTGACACGCCTTTTCATTTCCATTTCACTTCACCTCTGAGTAGCTGCGCATCATTCATTATCAATTATCGCACAAGAACTTTCGATCTTATTTTAGCTTTGCATTTTACTAAAAGATGTCTAAAAGAAAGCACTGTGCTTACACGTTTGAGTTTAAAATCAAAATACTATGTGAAGTCGATGAAAAAAAAGTTGATCAAGACAGAGATTGTAAAAAACACGGCATCCCGAACCCAACTCTTTCAACAATTTTGAATTGAAAACCAAAACCCCCAAAAATATTTTTAAAACACACAAAAAAAAATTTTTAACAATTAATGGTTACGAAGACAGCATTTATTCAACAACTCCATTTAACGGGAAACCCATGATACGATTAAATGAGAAAATTCCTTAAATAGTTACTACCATTGAAAAACATTGCAACACGGGAACTTGCTTTAAACCAAAATGTCTTTAAACCGAAATGGTTTAGAAGGTCCCCAAAATTTCGGTTTAAAGTAATTCTACTGTAGTTCACTGTCATGCTCTGAAAAAAAATTTGGCCAGAAAACGAGTCCTTCAAATATCGATTGATTTATTAAATGACCCTCATCTTGGCAAAAAAACAAAAAAAAAAAAAAACTCTTTGATGGTATTTGCCAAGCTGAGGGTCATTTGAAATTTGAAGGGGACAAGTTTTCTGGCCAAATTTTTGAATACGAGATTCTCCAGAGTACCGCAGTGAAATGGTTAAATAACTGAACAACATAACAGTGTTATCTGTTATACGTCGACTAAATAGGTCAGGGGAATCGGTTCGGAGGTAAAACAACAAGAGGGTGGGAATGTAAAAATAAGGAGATGGTGGTGGTGGAAGGAGGGGAGGTGATAATCAGAATCAGATTACACAATGAACACATAGTCCGTTAACAATAAAAAAAGAAAGTTTAAAATCATTTGAAACTTAAAGAGGGAAAAATATAAAGGGGGTGGGGGGGGATAATGGGTGGTTTTAATCCTCAACTATGATGCACTGGAGTCCTGTATAATTTCTTTTTTTACGTTTGATAAATTTGCTTCTATGGACTCTTTCTTCACTCCGTTCTTTTTTCCTTCCTCGTTTTTAGATTTTTTGTCACCAGAAGTCAACATGGTATTGATTGAATTGAGAGCGTTCATGATGTGTGTTCTGAAAATGAGAAAAATGGGGAAAAACAGCATGTCGTTATTAGACGATAATCTTTATACAATTCAGGAATAATTAAACATTTTGTCAATTTATCTATCAAAATCTGCCTTAACCTGCACAGAATCGTCACATAGTCTATTTTAACCAGTTCACTGCCGTCCTCTGGAAAGACACGCAATTAAAAATTTGGCCAGACAACTTTTCCTTCAAATATCGACTGATTTAAATGACCCTCACCTTGGCAAAAACTCTCAGACCTGGGACGTCGCGAGGACTTCCATGAAATCCCCGGTTTTAGAGTATTTACCAAGATGAGGGTTGCTTAACTCTATCGATATTTGAAGGATGAGTTTTCTGGGCAAATTTTTACTTACATGTCGTTCCAGAGTGTGACGTTTAACGGGTTAACCAAGGACCATTGGGATACAATAATTTTATAAACTCTATAGAAGAACACTTTATTATTATTATTATTATTATTATTATTATTATTATTATTATTATTATTATTATTATTATTATTATAACGACCTTGAAACAAAATTTAAGACCTAGGAAATTATATTTTATTCTGAAATCAATGGTTTATGCTTATATATTACATTTACCTAAGCATCAACTTTCTATAAAACACCATTTCCAATAACTTTAATAACATTTTTCACCAGAGTTATTATGTGCTTTGTGTCTGTGTGTTTGTGTGATTATGAGACAGAGAGTGAAGGGACGAAGTAATGATATGCCAGTTTCAACATGTAATATGAAAAATAGTCAAAGAAGTATTGGTAGCTTTAGTGGTGTTAAACGGTAGTAGTATTGGGCAGCCGTTGTGGTGTTGGTGGTAGTTGTTGTGGTAGTAGTAGGAGTAGGAGTAGTTGTAGTAGTAGTAGTGGTAGTAGTTGTAGATGTAGTAGTGGTAGTAGTAGTAGCAGTAATAGTAATAGTATCCGAACCACCAATACTACTACAACAGTCATCGTTCCTACCACCACATCATCATCCCTACCACCACATCATCATCCCTACCACCACTACCACCACATCATCATCCCTACCACCACTACAACATATAATATGGCATCGCACTGTCATATAAGCTCAAATCTTTGCACGCGACCGTTACATCCTCATATCAATTGTACTAGATGAATATATAATAATATGACCCAGTGTCGTTGGCTTGTCTTTTACAATTTCAACCAATGTTAGTGTGGTTAGTGATGGAAAGGGTTACATTGAAAAAATAATAATAATAATAAAAATAACCTCCAATACCGTCCAAAAACCTTTTAAGCAAGATTAAGGTTTAAAATGTTTGGGCATTAGTTGTTTTGATTTATCTGTAGGTATTTGAACAGGGGCAAATATAAAAAACATGTTTTTCCTCAGTGTAAGCCAGGCCCTAGTGTCAAAATATAATGTAAACAATTTTATCGGCCTAGCCCACTGTTTCAATACATCAGCTATTTGGTCTTGAGGTAGGACACTCGCTTTCGGATAGGAAGAGCTTGGGTTCGAGCCTTACTCAGCGCATAGTTGAGTCCTTGGAAAAGGCTCTTTACTCACATTCTCTCACTGTTCTCAGGTGTAAAATGAGTAACTGGCTGTTAACAGCGTTGTCTCTGTCCTGTCCTACATGTTAAGTGTTGCTGTTGGCCAGCGACTCTTTGTAAAGCGCTTTGAGCACGTTTAGTGGATATTACACTATATAAAAACGTCCACCTGTCACAATAATGTGTAAACAATTGTATCAGCCCAACCACTGTTAAAATATGAAATCTTAACTAATTCAGCGTTCACAGATTGTAGGTCTTCCATATGACACCATGTCGGCCACAATGAGGCTGGCTAACAAACCCCGCAAACTCTCTATACTGGCTTGAACCCAGGACCTTCCGATCCAAAAGCGAACGTCATACCACAAGACCACATAGCCGCACACAAAGGAAAAACAGTAATGTACCTGGAACTGGAGGCAAGCTGATGCCACTCTTGATTCACAGCTTCTGATGATGTTCTGGCACTTTTCTCTCCCTCTAAATCCAACTTCACCTTTCGTAGATCTTGACTCAGCCTGTTATTGTCTTTCTCAGTCTCGGAAAGATTAGATTTCACAGTTTCTGCAAGTTGAAAATGAGTCTTAGCACATTCAGTAAATCATACCAGTGAAAGAGTTGAATAAAATATCTATTCAGAGAAGTGAGTGGAGCTGGCAGCTATGTCGATAATAACAGAAAACAAAATCAGTCAGTTGATTTGAAGAGGACAAAGTTTTACCATTGACTCAATTATTTTTAATGCAAGTTGAAACTTGTCTTGGAGAGGCATATGAAAATTTGTTCTGTTTGATTTTAAGGGTTTTACAGCACTTGCGACACATTTAGGTCATTTCAGTGCCAGTAAAAAGGAAGAAAATGGGATAGTAATAAAAGTTACAAATTTACAATTGAAAGATTACGAGAAAAAATTAGACAGGTGAGAATGGGCCAAATAGGTAACAGACGTAGATTCTAAGAGCACACTATCATTGTACTTAGTTTGAGATCACCTAAAAGTCTCATCTAGATATATGCACAGGTCTCCACCAAGACGTAAACACTCAAATGTTTACAAACCATTATACAGTTGATTCCGCTTAATCGCACACTCTCGGGAGTTTGGGTGAGTATATCGATTAAGGGAAGAAGCTAAAAACAACATCCAAGCACCTTTTTCATGTTTTATCGACAACAAAATGTGACATTATTGCTTGTAAGAAGCATATGAAGCGTTGATTGCTTTCTATTCTGTGAAAGCTGTTTATAAACCCTTATCTCCAACGTAATTTGTCCAGCAAGTCAAGTTTTTCAGTGTTAGTGAGGGGCGGTGTCACCGATGACTCATTCGCATCTTCATTATTCAGATGATGTTTTTTTGTGTGGCTGAACAGAGTCCAGTAGCTCCTAAGATATCAATTCATGGCCAATGGGTATATTATTGTCCATTGTAACAAATCGATCAAATCATTACTTTTGTGTTTTTAAAAATTATTTTTCTCCAGTCAAGATGGAATCAAGGTGTAGCGATTAAGTGGAGGTGTGTGATTATATAGCGAAAATTCTGTTTTTTTTTCAGGAATGTGTAGCGTATAAGCAGAGTGTGCATTTAACCGATGTGCGATTAAGCAGAGCCAACTGTATATTTAAAACGAAATGAAATGGTACTTAACACAGAGATGATTTACAAGGAAAAAAATATCATCTTCCAAAACTATAACTATACATTTGACTGCTTCCCTCCCAGTCAAGGACTCTGGCCTTGGCTAGGACAAAACCAAGTAATCTAATTCCAAGACAAAGACAGAAAGCAACTCAGAAAACAGATAATTTAAGGATATAGAAGACACCATAAGTGACCGCCCTGCCCACTATGGGAGGTCAAGAACTGCACCGAGTAAAATTTTTTAATCAGTTGCAACTTACTAAGTTCATCATTGGTAACCAATAAGGTTTTTTCCAAGGCAGCCCGAGACTTTTCACTACGCTCCAATTTCTGCATGAGTGACTCAATGTCCAACAAAGATCCTTTGTAGTCGACAAAGTTGCGGCTATTGTCATCTCCTTTAGTGGCTGCTGATGATTGTTGCTCACTCTTTTCAGTCTTGACACCAGATAACTCCAACAGTTTGCGTAAAGACTCCCTGTTGCCTTATTTTTAAAAGGACAAAAACAAAGGAAATTAATACAGTCCAATTCAAATACAAAATTTGGAGAGAAAAAATAGATGGGTTTGGCCAAATTTGGCCCCAAAAAAATTTGTATTTACCAATTAAATCTATAAGAGAGGCAGGTTTGGATAATTTATTTTTTTTCCCTACATAGTAAGTAGTCCTGAGTCATTAGGCCCACAGAGCCAGAGTTTATCCCAGTTCCAATATGCGAAAAGTACAGTAGCCATTGCTTGCCACTCTTTGGATAAGATGCTAGTCTATTGCAAAGAACTTTCCACCAGATACTACAGACCCAGTTACCCAATCACTGCTGGGATCGATCACAGTCACTTTGCATGTGAAGCGAGTGCTCTACCAACTGAGCTATTGGGACCCCCATTTTTCCTTACATGGCACTTGGCTTTCTTGAAAGGATCAAAACTTGTTTTTTTTTAGTTAATCCCATGAAAATGGAATTATCTAGTTTCACATCTATTTCACCTCGTTTCCCAGACATTCGCTTCGTTGTAACACGAGAATCACATGATGCCAATCCTACAAGTCATTTCACGTTGAACCGTCCTACGAGCAGCACGTAATTATTGATTCACAGGAATTTGTTTGGATTGATATATCTATTCATATTGTATGGGGTCTAAAGTGGTGTTGATTGCAGTTTTTTTCATTGGAAGGGGTAACGTACAAAACACTTATATCATCATAATTATTGATTGTACTTATTGAATTAATTACAGCTATTTATTTGAATTGAAAATTATAGACAAAGATAGATCTTTGTTCTTATTGGGGCTACTGAGGTAAGCAGTAAAAAAAAATAGTTTCACGTTTGTCAGTCATGTATAAAATCATACATACATGCTTGTTTATCTTCAGCTTACTTGTTTTGGCTTCAGGTCAAACAATTTCTCATTTGGCTTCAGGCCAAAAATCTAGCACTTGGTTTCAGGCCAAAAATCTACAACTTTGCTTCAGGCAAAAAATATATCACCTGGTTTCAAGCCAAAAATCTACAACTCGGCTTCAGGCAAAAATAACTAATTTGGCATTGAACCAAAATTGGGTTATAAATAATAATATAATAATAATAACAATAATAATATATACTTTATTCATTTTAAAAAAATGGAAATTCGTTTACAATCGTGGCATGCATAAAAATGTATAAACACAAAGTTGAGAATCTATGGCGACAATGTATACATATATATATATGCAAATGTACAAAAATGTAAAAATATACAACCAAGAACCATTTTATATATTACTTTGATAAATTGAGATAGGCCATACCTCTGGCCTCCAGTCCGAACTTGTGTGTGTATATTTAAAAAATAGTAATTAATTTTAATCCCAGTTGCGAGTTAAAAATTCGAACACCATGTGGCAAACATGAATTAAGGTGACGTGTTGTCTTTGTTTTTATATATATAAGGCGACAGCTTAAATTATATTTTAAATTAAGAATTTTAAAAAACACATGCATAGACATTGCTGTGGTCATTCACATCACTTCTTAGGAAAACAAGAGAACAGAAATATTAACATTATTCAAATAGAACAAATCACCTCTTGCAAGTTGTTCTGGTTCCATCTTTGTCACTTCGACATCTTCATCTTTTTCATCTACAATCTCACCCTTGTCATTCACGGATCCATCCGTAAATTTACGATATTTGAACGAGTCGTGATGAAGAACTTTTTGAACCATTTTCTTTATCTGATAAAATTGGAAGACAGGTGGAGAGAGAGGGAGAGAGAGAGAAATAAAACACAACTTACAACATGTACTGATACTTTGTGTTTAGGTATAATACTCACAACTTCCACCAACCGGATATAACGAAACAACACACAAAACTGTGTGTAACCTTAAACGTTTATAGACAGATTGATATAATTTAGTGAGAACTTATCACTAAAAGGATGTTAAGATGTCTAAAAATTATAACAAAGAGCTGCGTGACGTCAACTTTGTTTCTTCTATACCTTCCTGATTTTTAAATATGTGACCAATCATGTCAAAACATTATGTCAAGGTGAACTTGATGCTTAAAATTTAATATTGAGCTTAACTTATAAAATTTGAGTTGAAATAAACATCACCTTAATTGAAAAGCGTGAGTTTTGTTTCTTAAACTTAAAAAATATCAACATGACAAATTAGCAAGCAGGCACTGGTGTAAGATAAAGATCTGAAAAAGGTGTGTATGAAATTGTGCCAGAAAGAAGCAAGAGAGGAAAACACGAAAACAATTTAAAAAACAAAACAATCAGTCTTCCATGATGTGGGATCAAACCTCAGATCTCCTGATTACCTATCAGACGTGCTACCATAACACGTACACACTTTTTCAGATATTTTCCTGAAACTTGAACATAAAAAAAATTTTAAAAGTGATTCTTTACACTTAATTTTCTTCTTCTATCAGTTCACCTCATCATAAAACAGGTTTGACGCAAACAAAGAGTCAAATGCAATCCCTCAAAAATTACGGATTTTAAAATATTATTTCTGCACCTTACTTTTTCATTTGACTATACATAATTATGGGAGGTGAAGTGGTCGAGAGGTTAAGCAATTGCCCTGTGACTCTGAAGGTCCCAGATTCAAACCCCGCTTTAGGCACTTTAATTTTTTTTCCTTCTGCAAGATTATTAACACACAATTTGCTCACATTGGACAACATGGGTGATTCCTGTTGACGTCAGACATCTTGTTGATGGATTATCTATATTCCTTCAGGGAATGCCTAGGCGACGGCATCTAATGGTGCTGTGGCGAAAGGAGTCATTTTTTTTTATTTTTTAAATATATAATCGTAGTTCAAATGTCCATTTTGATTTTTTTTTTTTTAAAAGAGGCCTTCAAAGCGATTTGGCCCATGGAGCCAGAATTTATCCCAGTTTCTATAGATGAAATGGCCAATAGCAATTGCTTGCTATCCTTTGGATAGGATTCTAGTCTATCGCAAAGTACTTTCCACCAGAGCTAACAGACCCAGCTACCCAATCACTGCTGGGTGGACAGGAGGGTCAGGAAAAAAATCTCGACTGCACCTGGGATCGATCTCGGTCCCTTTGCATGTGAAGCGAGTGCTCTACCAACTGAGCTATCAAGACCCCCCCCCCCCCCAATTTTGATCAAATTCATCACGAAATGTCATATTGTCGTCATCATTCAATTTAAAAAACACTATATTATGTCCTTCCACTTCAACATGAAATGCACAAATTCCATTTTTAGCAGCAGCAGCCTCTTATGGTTCTCACACTACTATGTTATGACGATCGGCCCAATCAGCAAAGTCCGGTCCGCACTCGTGCACCGTCGCGAACCCGCCCAGTAGCATCGTCACAACACACTGTTCAACTCGATGCTTTAGCAATTTATCATTTAAAAGGGGATTGCACAGGATTTGAAAGAAAAATAAAAAAAAAGGTGGGGGGGGCGGGGGGGGGGGGGGGGGATGTTCACACCTGATAATTGTTGATAACATCAAACAACACAGATATTTACCTGAGCTCTGGACAATTTAAGTCCCAGAGTGTGGATGATATCCTCCACATCCTTGTCAGACAAATAACCACAGTGGTTCTGATCAAAATAGGAAAAGGCCAGGAGAAGGTCGGGCTTTGTTGTTATTTTCTTGTCCTCCTCTTTTTTCTTTTTCTTATCGTCCTTATCTTTGTGGACAAAAGATTTTTAAAAATAATTCTCTTATGAGATATTCCATCAAAACAAATACGAGAAAAAAAAAAAAAATGCTGTATTAATTGGATTTCAGTTCCAATTTTTTGCACTCAATATTTTTATATGTATATTTTGTGTGTGTGTGTTGGGGGGGAGTCCTAAAGAGCCATGGAGCCAGGGTTTATCCCGGTTTCTATGGCATGAAACAGACAATAGCAACTGCTTGCTATCCTCTGGACAGGACGCTGGTCTATCACAAAGTAATTCCCATCAGCTCTGACAGAGCCAGCTACCCAATCACTCCTAGGTGGACAGGGGGAAAAAAATCTCGACTACACCCGGGATCGATCTTGGTCCCTTTGCATGTGAAGCGAGTGCTCTACCAACTGAGCTATTGAGACCCCTTGTGTGGTAGAAATTTTGAAAAATCAAATTATAAACTGGACCAGTGAATTTTGAAATTAAAGACATATGGGCAATGGCATTAAATCGCACAGAATAAAATACCTAAGACTGAAGAGTTCCTAAAATGAAGAATCTAAGATTTGGAGTAGAAAGCAATATTTTTCTCACCTTTATCACTTTTACGATCTTCGTCTTTGTCTCCATCCTTATCCTTAAAAGATTCCTCTTCTTTTGCACCATCTTCTCCACTTTCCTATAAGGAGATAATAAAAAAAGATATATACGATAATGACAAAGACTGTGTTAAAAATATCTCCTTTGAATAGAGCAGTATTTTTATATAATTTTTTTTTCCATGTCTTTTGGTTGCTTTTCATAAAAAAAATAGAGTAATAAATAATAAATCGTATTTGTATAGCGCATAATGACGATGCCGGGTTCTATGCACTTTACAGGCAATAACATCATGACATAAAATCAAATATTTGTAGCAATAATCTAATAGCACACATACTATTAACTGACACATACAAATAAAACCGAGATAATGCAATACAATAAAAGGCATTATGCACGATATCTCTCATAAAATAAATGTTTTAATCTAGATTTTAAAATAATGATGTATGGTGCGTTACTTGCCTTGCTACCGAATAAAAAAAACAAAAAAACTTTCATATAGCGCAATATCCACTAAACGTGCTCAACAGCAACATGTAACATGTAGAACGAGACTTGCCGCCAGTTAGGTGATATTACAATTTTTTTCTGACATAGACAATGCTGTTAGCCGTCAGGTACTCATTTCACACCCGAGTACGGTGAGAGAATATAAGTAAAGAGCCTTTTCCAAGGGCTCAACTATGTGCCAAGCGAGACTCAAACCCAGGACCTTCCGATCCGAAAGCGAGTGTTTTTGCAACACATTTAGGTGATATCAGTGCCAGTGAAAAGGATGAAAATTGGACAGTAAAGACATTACAGATGTACAATTAGAGGACTTGAGGAAAAAGTAAGACAAAGGGGAATCGGTTCAAATAGGTCAAAGATGTAGATTCCATGAGCACACGATCAGGGTGCTTAGTTTGAGATCACATAAAAGTCTCACCTAGACACCAGCACAAGATCCTACTTACAGGAATACACTCAAATGTTAACAAATCATATGTTAAAATGAAAAAATAACAGTACTAAACAGAGAGATGATTTACAAGGAAAAAAATATCATCTCCCAAAACTATAACTATATATTCGACTGTTTCCCTCCCAGCCAAGGACTCCGGCCAAGGCAAAGACAGAAAGCAGATACAGACAGGGGGATAGAAGACACAGCAAGTACCTCCCTCCCCACTATGGGAGGTCGGGAACCCCATCCAGGAAAGCGAGTATCATACCACATGACCACATAGCCGCACTTGTTTTTGTTTTTGTTTGTTTTTAAGGGTTTTACGGCGCTTGCAACACATTTAGGTTATATCAGCGCCAGTAAAAAGGAAGAAAATGGGATAGTAAAAAGTTCTAGAATTACAATTAAAGCACCCAAGAAAAAGTAAGACAAAGGGCAATTGAGAACAAATAGGGATCAGATGTAGATTCCAAGAGCACACCACCAATGTACTTAGTTTGAAATCACCTACAAGTCTCATCCAGACACAAGCACAAAATCCAACAAAGAGGAACACACTCAAATGCTTACATTATACATTCAAAATAAAAATAATAATACATAACAGAGAGATGATTTACAAGGAAAAAAATATCATCTCCCAAAACAATGACTGCATTTGACTGTTTCCCTCCCAGCTAGGATTCCGGCCAGTGCCAGGACAAAACCAAGTAATCTCATTCCGAGACAAAGACAGAAAGCATGTTGGATAACAGATATAAGGGGATAGAAGACACAGTATGTACCTCCCTGCCCGCTATGGGAGGTCAGGATCCCCACCCAGCATAGCCGTACTTATGTTTTATGTTTTTAAGGGTTTTACGGCGCTTGCAACACATTTAGGTTATATCAGCGCCAGTAAAAAGGAAGAAAATGGGATAGTAAAAAGTTATAGAATTACAATTAAAGCACCCAAGAAAAAGTAAGACATAGGGGAACTGGGAACAAATAGAGATCAGATGTAGATTCCAAGAGCATACCACCGATGTACTTAGTTTGAGATCACCTAAAAGTCTCATCCAGACAAGCACAGGTCCCAACTATGAGGAATACACTCAAATGTTTACCAATAATATAATATAACATGTAAACTCAACATAATGCAATGCATAACAGAGAGATGATTTACAAGGAAAAAAATATCATCTCCCAAAACTATAACTATACATTCGACTGTTTCCCTCCCAGACAAGGAGCTCCGGCAAGGATCAGGACACAACTAAGTAATCTCATTCCAAGACAATGACAGGAAACAATTGGGAAACGGGTATGGGGGGATAGAAGACACAGCATGTACCTCCCTGCCCACTATGGGAGGTCAGGATCCCCACCCAGATAGCCGTACTAAACCGAATCATATGTCTAAGAAAAAAACATATTTTGTCTGGTCGGTGAATGCATAGAAGAAGTGAATTCATCTCTTTCAAAAAAATAAAATAAAACTTACAATACAAAACACAGATGACATTGAATAATACAACATTGCCTTTCTAAGCATTGCCTTCAAAGTCTCCTAACTGAATAAATTACTTATTATTGAAAAAAGAAAAATTCACGTTGATTCTTACTTTCTTAAAATATATTTTTCCTTGTTTTTAATAACTGTTATTTTTTTTGTGTGTATGAATTTTTAATAAGGAAAAAAATGACATCGACTATTTGAAAAAAATCTGATGAACAAATTTCCCCATCTCCATCGAAAACCTTTGGAATGGTGAAATGTTAGCTAGACACATGGGATTTTACAGAAATTAAATTAAGTTCTCAACCTTCAATGGTGGATAAAAGAGATTGATTGCAATATAACTGGCACTAGATAGTGTGTTGTAACTAGTGTGAGAATATATGTGCTTGAATGTGTGAGCATTGTATGTGCATGTTCATGTGAGTATGTGTGTGTTTATGAGTGGGTGTGTTTGAATGTGAGCTAGGAGGTATTTGTCACTTTAAAAACTCCTGACTGAAAAGTGAATGAAAAATAAACGAAATATAAATCATAATTTTACCTTATTCTCTACTTTCCGTCTTTTTGGACTTGAACTCTGTATAATGGACAAATTTCATATCATAGAATTAATTTTAAATTTCTATTAAATTGTGACAAGAAGATTAAATTGATAGGAGACAATGTTTGATAATAAAGAAAACTTTTGAATGAAAAGAAGTTAACAAAAAGGTGAAAATCGCAAAGATTCGAATGTAAATAACACTGTTTCCATTTGTAGCCTTTCCATCTACATCCTTTTGGTAGTTTATTTTAAAATCCCAGGCTTCAGGCAGCCCTCACTGCTCTCACATGAAAAGGTGGAAACTTAACATAAAAATTAAACAGATGAATACAACTTCAAATTCATTAATTTTAACATAACTAAACAAACTATGAATTAGTCCTCATTCCCTACCTTGAATTTTGATAACTCGTATATCAGACTTGCCAACCAACTTCAACCGTTTGAAAAGATTTATTACATTTTTCCCAATGTTTATGGTCAATTTCTCATATTTCTTCCCAAAAAATCATATTTTCAAAACGCCCAACCATCCAAATTTTTTTATTTAACATCATAGCTGCCAACTTTTCAAAATGCAAAAATGTATTATTATACGCGGTGCGGCGCGGACGCCCAATTCATGTCTTAAAATGGCATATTTATTAATGTACTTAAGTACTAGAATGGTCAGTACTGTAATACTAAGAGAAGCTTACCTTTATCATCATACTGGGCAGGCATAAGTGATGGGGAGGTGGTGACAGAAGCAGATTACTGAGGCGAAAATTTTCTCCCAAGATAATTTTTATCAGATTTTCTTATTTTTTATTTTCTGGATTATTTTTCTTTTTCTGGATTGGCCAAATCGTACTAAGTACGATTTTATCGTACTGGTTGGCAGCTATGTAACATTCATTGATTTATCAAGCTTAGTAGAGAGAAGGAAAATCCTGTAATTTCAATGACAATCACATGTCTGAATAATCAGATTCTTCCAATGACAATCACATGTCTGAATACTCAGATTCTTCCAATGACAATCACATGTCTGAATACTCAGATTCTTCCAATGACAATCACATGTCTGAATAATCAGATTCTTCCAATGACAATCACATGTCTGATTACTCAGATTCTTCCAATGACAATCCCATGTCTGAATAATCAGATTCTTTCAATGACAATCACATGTCTGATTACTCAGATTCTTCCAATGACAATCACATGTCTGATTACTCAGATTCTTCCAATGACAATCACATGTCTGATTACTCAGATTCTTCCAATGACAATCACATGTCTGATTACTCAGATTCTTCCAATGACAATCACATGTCTGAATACTCAGATTCTTCCAATGACAATCACATGTCTGATTACTCAGATTCTTCCAATGACAATCACATGTCTGAATAATCAGATTCTTCCAATGACAATCACATGTCTGAATACTCAGATTCTTCCAATGACAATCACATGTCTGATTACTCAGATTCTTCTAATGACAATCACATGTCTGAATACTCAGATTCTTCCAATGACAATCACATGTCTGAATACTCAGATTCTTCCAATGACAATCACATGTCTGATTACTCAGATTCTTCCAATGACAATCACATGTCTGAATACTCAGATTCTTCTAATGACAATCACATGTCTGAATACTCAGATTCTTCCAATGACAATCACATGTCTGATTACTCAGATTCTTCCAATGACAATCACATGTCTGAATAATCAGATTCTTCCAATGACAATCACATGTCTGAATACTCAGATTCTTCCAATGACAATCACATGTCTGATTACTCAGATTCTTCCAATGACAATCACATGTCTGAATACTCAGATTCTTTCAATGACAATCACATGTCTGATTACTCAGATTCTTTCAATGACAATCACATGTCTGATTACTCAGATTCTTCCAATGACAATCACATGTCTAATTACTCAGATTCTTCCAATGACAATCACATGTCTGATTACTCAGATTCTTCCAATGACAATCACATGTCTGATTACTCAGATTCTTCCAATGACAAACACATGTCTGAATAATCAGATTCTTCCAATGACAATCACATGTCTGATTACTCAGATTCTTCCAATGACAATCACATGTCTGATTACTCAGATTCTTCCAATGACAATCACATGTCTGAATACTCAGATTCTTCCAATGACAATCACATGTCTGAATAATCAGATTCTTCCAATGACAATCACATGTCTGATTACTCAGATTCTTTCAATGACAAACACATGTCTGAATAATCAGATTCTTCCAATGACAATCACATGTCTGATTACTCAGATTCTTCCAATGACAATCACATGTCTGATTACTCAGATTCTTCCAATGACAATCACATGTCTGAATACTCAGATTCTTTCAATGACAATCACATGTCTGAATAATCAGATTCTTCCAATGACAATCACATGTCTGATTACTCAGATTCTTTCAATGACAATCACATGTCTGATTACTCAGATTCTTTCAATGACAATCACATGTCTGAATACTCAGATTCTTCCAATGACAATCACATGTCTGATTACTCAGATTCTTCCAATGACAATCACATGTCTGATTACTCAGATTCTTCCAATGACAATCACATGTCTGAATACTCAGATTCTTTCAATGACAATCACATGTGTCTGATTACTCAGATTCTTCCAATGACAATCACATGTCTGAATACTCAGATTCTTCCAATGACAATCACATGTCTGAATAATCAGATTCTTCCAATGACAATCACATGTCTGAATACTCAGATTCTTCCAATGACAAACACATGTCTGAATAATCAGATTCTTCCAATGACAATCACATGTCTGAATACTCAGATTCTTCCAATGACAATCACATGTCTGAATACTCAGATTCTTCCAATGACAATCACATGTCTGAATACTCAGATTCTTCCAATGACAATCACATGTCTGATTACTCAGATTCTTCCAATGACAATCACATGTCTGAATAATCAGATTCTTCCAATGACAATCACATGTCTGATTACTCAGATTCTTCCAATGACAATCACATGTCTGATTACTCAGATTCTTCCAATGACAATCACATGTCTTAATACTCAGATTCTTCCAATGACAATCAAATGTCTGATTACTCAGATTCTTCCAATGACAATCACATGTCTGATTACTCAGATTCTTCCAATGACAATCACATGTCTGATTACTCAGATTCTTTCAATGACAATCACATGTGTCTGATTACTCAGATTCTTCCAATGACAATCACATGTCTGAATACTCAGATTCTTCCAATGACAATCACATGTCTGAATAATCAGATTCTTCCAATGACAATCACATGTCTGAATACTCAGATTCTTCCAATGACAAACACATGTCTGAATAATCAGATTCTTCCAATGACAATCACATGTCTGAATACTCAGATTCTTCCAATGACAATCACATGTCTGAATACTCAGATTCTTCCAATGACAATCACATGTCTGAATACTCAGATTCTTCCAATGACAATCACATGTCTGATTACTCAGATTCTTCCAATGACAATCACATGTCTGAATAATCAGATTCTTCCAATAACAATCACATGTCTTAATACTCAGATTCTTCCAATGACAATCACATGTCTGAATACTCAGATTCTTCCAATGACAATCACATGTCTGATTACTCAGATTCTTCCAATGACAATCACATGTCTGAATACTCAGATTCTTCTAATGACAATCACATGTCTGATTACTCAGATTCTCATCTAGGTGGAAATAATTTAATGACCTCAACTATTCCACTTTTATCATTTTCCCCCTTTTTGTTACAAACTGTTGACTTTTTGCATTTATCATATTTTAATCAACGTTCCCATATTATCATATTTTGGACCTCAAAGTGTCTTAAAATATGAGAAACCATACTGGTTGGCAAGCCTGTTATGTACCCGTATTGTAGTTGTAATGGAACTACATCTTGTAACGACTCAGCTCAGACTTCGTTAATTCAATTTATTTATTATCAATCATATGGTAAATTTAAAATAAATATATAATATGACCAGCTAGGACGGAGTTCTTTCAGCAACTAACCGAACACAAAACGATCGTCTTACAATGTTCCTAAGGAACAAACAGTGCTTATATGTTCACGCAGTCAACATTCGCACTCACATGTAAAACATGCACAACACAAAATGCGTACCTCTAGAAAGAACTCTAACATAAATAAACATAGCCGAACAACTACATTCGCCCAAATCCAAACAACTCCAATATATTACAATACATGTTACACATCTATAGCTGTTAACAAATGAAACATTGGCAGAACATTGGTCCGTATCAATGATTTGCATTATTACTATTATCATAAATGATTCGTTGTATGAAAGCTATGGTTACTCAAATCACAATTCGGTAAATATCCAAATCATGATGTTTGTTTTGTTTATGTTTTTAAGGGTTTTACGGTCCTTAACACATAAAGGTCACATCAGCGCAAGTAAAAAGGAGGAAAATGGGATAGTAAAAAGTTCTTGAATTACAATTAAAGCACCCAAGAAAAGGGAAGACAAAGGGGAATTGATTTAAATAGGAAACAGATGTAGATTCCAAGAGCGCAATGTCAAAGTACTTAGTTTGAGATCACCTAAAAGTCTCATCCAGACACAAGCACAGGTTACCACTAAGAGGAACACCCTCAAATATTTACAAATCATATATAATATGCCAAAAAAACATAATACAGTGCATAACAGAGAGAAGATTTCTCAATCGAGGAAGACTCATTTTTTGGGGGTTTTTTTTTTCTTGTATTATTCTTGATTGCTTTGTCTGGCACCATTTTATACACATTTGTTCAGATATTTACTTTTTATTTTACTTTAACCAATCATGATGACATACCCCCTTGTCCTCTTTCTTATCCTGGTCTTTTTTCTCCTTTTTCTCCTTCTTGTCTTGGTCTTTGTCTTTTTTATCCTCCTCTTTCTTATCTTTGTCCTCTTTGTCTTTCTTTTCATCCTTTTTACTCTCATCCTTCTTCTTTTCCTCTTCCTTTTTAGCCGGGGCTTGAGCCACAGCACAGTAGATCTGGAAGCCGCAGTCTCTCATCAGCATCTCGTTGAAAAGTTCAGCAAACAAAGACACCTGAAAAAAAAATTTTTTTTTTCAATGGTTACCCTCTACAATGGACATTGATGATTACGGAAATAATTAAACAAATATTGTAGATAGCTGACAATAATAATAATAATAATAATAATAATAATAATAATAATAATAATAACAATAACAATAACAACAACAACATTAATAATAATAATAATAATAATAATAATAATAATAATAATAATAATAAAATAATAATAATAATAATAACAATAACAACAACATTAATAATAACAACAACAACAACAACAACAACAACAACAACAACAACAACAACAACAACAACAACAACAACAATAATAATAATAATAATAATAATAATAATAATAATAATAATAATAATAATAATATGGCACTTGTACAGCGCATAACCATGAATAGATCATGCTTTATGCACTCCACAGTTAAAAGTATGACAATCTGCGCTCCACAGTTACAATTATGACAATCTAAATAGCACTAACACTTGCGCG
>NC_088364.1:78115388-78155388 GCF_034508935.2 Berghia stephanieae | reverse complement strand
TCACAGTGATAAATAACACTTAAAATCCTTAAAATCATGTAATCTGACATCTTGCCCTCACAGTGATAAATAACACTTTAAAATCTTAAAACTCATGTAATCTGACATCTTGCCCTCACAGTGATGAAATAACACTTTAAATCCTTAAAATCATGTAATCTGACATCTTGTCCTCACAGTGATAAAATAACACTTTACAATCCTTAAAACTCATGTAATCTGACATCTTGCCCTCAGTGATAAAATAACACTTTACAATCCTTAAAACTCATGTAATCTGACATCTTGCCCTCACAGTGATAAATAACACTTTACAATCCTTAAAACTCATGTAATCTGACATCTTGCCCTCACAGTGATAAAATAACACTTTAAATCCTTAAAACTCATGTAATCTGACATCTTGCCCTCACAGTGATAAAATAACACTTTAAATCCTTAAAACTCATGTAATCTGACATCTTGCCCTCACAGTGATAAAATAACACTTTAAATCCTTAAAACTCATGTAATCTGACATCTTGCCTCACAGTGATAAAATAACACTTTAAATCCTTAAACTCATGTAATCTGACATCTTGCCCTCACAGTGATAAAATAACACTTTACAATCCTTAAAACTCATGTAATCTGACATCTTGCCCTCAAGTGATAAATAACACTTAAAATCCTTAAAACTCATGTAATCTGACATCTTGCCTCACAGTGATAAAATAACACTTTAAAATCCTTAAAACTCATGTAATTGACATCTTGCCCTCAGTGATGAAATAACACTTTAAATCCTTAAAACTCATGTAATCTGACATCTTGCCCTCACAGTGATAAATAACACTTTAAAATCCTTAAAACTCATGTAATCTGACATCTTGCCTCACAGTGATAAAATAACACTTTAAATCCTTAAAACTCATGTAATCTGACATCTTGTCCTCACAGTGATAAAATAACACTTTAAATCTTAAAACTCATGTAATCTGACATCTTGCCTCACAGTGATAAAATAACACTTTACAATCCTTAAAACTCATGTAATCTGACATCTTGTCCTCACAGTGATAAAATAACACTTTAAAATCTTAAAACTCATGAATCTGACATTTCCTCACAGTTGATAAATAAACTACTTAAATCCTTAAAACTCATGTAATCTGACATCTTGCCCTCACAGTGATAAATAACACTTTAAAATCCTTAAAACTCATGTAATCTGACATCTTGCCTCACAGTGATAAAATAACACTTTAAATCCTTAAAACTCATGTAATCTGAATCTTGCCCTCACAGTGATAAAATAACACTTTAACTTAAATCTTAATTACACTTCTCATGTAAATCCTTACATTAACTGATTGCACCCTCACAGTGATAAAATAACACTTTAAATCCTTAAAACTCATGTAATCTGACATCTTGCCCTCACAGTGATAAAATAACACTTTAAAATCCTTAAAACTCATGTAATCTGACATCTTGCCTCACAGTGATAAAATAACACTTTAAAATCCTTAAAACTCATGTAATCTGACATCTTGCCTCACAGTGATAAAATAACACTTTACAATCCTTAAAACTCATGTAATCTGACATCTTGCCTCACAGTGATAAAATAACACTTTAAAATCCTTAAAACTCATGTAATCTGACATCTTGCCTCACAGTGATAAAATAACACTTTAAATCTTAAAACTCATGTAATCTGACATCTTGCCCTCACAGTGATAAAATAACACTTTTTTAAAAATACACTTAATTAAAACTCATGTAATCTGACATCTTGCCCTCCAGTGATAAATAACACTTTAAAATCCTTAAAACTCATGTAATCTGACATCTTGCCCTCACAGTGATAAAATAACACTTTAAATCCTTAAACTCATGTAATCTGACATCTTGCCTCACAGTGATAAAATAACACTTTAAATCCTTAAAACTCATGTAATCTGACATCTTGCCTCACAGTGATAAAATAACCTTTAAATCCTTAAAACTCATGTAATCTGACATCTTGCCCTCACAGTGATAAAATAACACTTTAAATCCTTAAAACTCATGTATTGACATCTTGCCTCACAGTGATAAAATAACACTTTACAATCCTTAAAACTCATGTAATCTGACATCTTGCCTCACAGTGATAAAAAAATAACACTTTAAAATCCTTATAAAACTCATGTAATTCTGACATCTTGTCCCTCACAGTGATAAAATAACACTTTAAAATCCTTAAAACTCATGTAATCTGACATCTTGCCTCACAGTGATAAAATAACACTTTAAATCCTTAAAACTCATGTAATCTGACATCTTGTCCCTCACAGTGATAAAATAACACTTTAAAATCCTTAAAACTCATGTAATCTGACATTTGTCCTCACAGTGATAAAATAACACTTTAACAATCCTTAAACTCATGTAATCTGACATCTTGCCCTCACAGTGATAAAATAACACTTTAAAATCCTTAAAACTCATGTAATCTGACATCTTGCCTCTCACAGTGATAAAATAACACTTTAAAATCCTTAAAACTCATGTAATCTGACATCTTGCCCTCACAGTGATAAAATAAACACTTTAAAATCCTTAAAACTCATGTAATCTGACATCTTGCCTCACAGTGATAAAATAACACTTTAAATCCTTAAAACTATGTAACTGACATTTGCTCAGTAAAAATACACTTTAAATCTAAAACTCATGTAATCTGACATCTTGCCCTCACAGTGATAAAATAACACTTTAAAATCCTTAAAACTCATGTAATCTGACATCTTGCCCTCACAGTGATAAAATAACACTTTACAATCCTTAAAAACTCATGTAATCTGACATCTTGTCCTCACAGTGATAAAATAACACTTTACAATCCTTAAAAACTCATGTAATCTGACATCTTGCCCTCACAGTGTGATAAAATAACACTTTACAAATCCTTAAAACTCATGTAATCTGACATCTTGCCTCACAGTTGATAAAATAACACTTTAAAATCCTTAAAACTCATGTAATCTGACATCTTGCCCTCACAGTGATAAAATAACACTTTAAAATCCTTAAAACTCATGTAATCTGACATCTTGCCCTCACAGTGATGAAATAACACTTTAAAATCCTTAAAACTCATGTAATCTGACATCTTGCCCTCACAGTGATGAAATAACACTTTACAATCCTTAAAACTCATGTAATCTGACATCAATTTTCAAGACTTTGAGATGATCATGAAGTTCTGAAACTGGAGTTCAATTGTCCGTAATTCTACGAATTCGTCCTAATTCCAGGCAGGCCTGCCATTCCCAACCCTGCCATTCCCAACCCTGCCATTCCCAACCCTGTCATTCCCAACCCTGCCATTCCCAACCCTGTCATTCCCAACCCTGTCATTCCCAACCCTGTCATTCCCAACCCTGTCATTCCCAACCCTGCCATTCCCAACCCTGCCATTCCCAACCCTGCCATTCCCAACCCTGTCATTCCCAACCCTGCCATTCCCAACCCTGCCATTCCCAACCCTGCCATTCCCAACCCTGCCATTCCCAACCCTGCCATTCCCAACCCTGTCATTCCCAACCCTGCCATTCCCAACCCTGCCATTCCCAACCCTGCCATTCCCAACCCTGCCATTCCCAACCCTGCCATTCCCAACCCTGTCATTCCCAACCCTGCCATTCCCAACCCTGTCATTCCCAACCCTGCCATTCCCAACCCTGTCATTCCCAACCCTGCCATTCCCAACCCTGTCATTCCCAACCCTGCCATTCCCAACCCTGTCATTCCCAACCCTGTCATTCCCAACCCTGCCATTCCCAACCCTGCCATTCCCAACCCTGTCATTCCCAACCCTGCCATTCCCAACCCTGCCATTCCCAACCCTGCCATTCCCAACCCTGCCATTCCCAACCCTGCCATTCCCAACCCTGTCATTCCCAACCCTGTCATTCCCAACCCTGCCATTCCCAACCCTGTCATTCCCAACCCTGTCATTCCCAACCCTGCCATTCCCAACCCTGCCATTCCCAACCCTGTCATTCCCAACCCTGTCATTCCCAACCCTGCCATTCCCAACCCTGCCATTCCCAACCCTGCCATTCCCAACCCTGTCATTCCCAACCCTGTCATTCCCAACCCTGTCATTCCCAACCCTGTCATTCCCAACCCTGTCATTCCCAACCCTGCCATTCCCAACCCTGTCATTCCCAACCCTGTCATTCCCAACCACCTAAGACTGACCTCAAACGAATGTTCTTTATTATCCTCTGGCCTATAATCAAGAAGAACACTAAGAGACATGACGCTGCAATCAAACTTCCCAGACTTGGCTGTGGGCGACGGATGGACGAGGATTGTCGGATGGTCAGGAAGCTTGTATCGCCTCTCTAAAATAGCCTTCTCTCGTTTCTCTTTCCTCTGCTTCTCCTCTTCCTAAAAAAAAAAAAATTTATAGAAGTATTATAGCATAGCGGCCCAACTTTTCAAAGAGCTCAAACGTGGCTATGTGGTCTAGTGGTATAACACTCGCTTCAGATAGGAAGGTCATGGGTTCGAGTCCCGAGCGATGCATAATTGAGTCCTTGGAAAAGGCTCTTTGATTTTACACCTGAGTACGGTGAGTTATCTACTCAAATCAACTCACCGTACTCAGATGTAAAATGAGTATCTGGCCATTAACAGCGCTGTCTGTCCGAGAAAAAAAAATTGTAATGTCGCTAACTGGCGTCATATCTCGTACTACATGTTAAGCATCGCTGTTGGACAGGAACCCCTTGTAAAGTGCTTTGAGCATGTTTAGCAGATATAAAAATTAAAGCTCAAGTTTGTTTTTGGTTTTTTATTTTATACGGGTCTTCCTAAATCACAATACTGTCATGACCCCAAAACAGCAGTATAATTGGACTATTACACGATATAATTTAGATTTAAAGATTTTTCTTTTCTATTATTGCTAGTTAAAAATTACACTCAAGGGACATGCAAGGGTCATTTCCATACAGATACACAGGCATCAGCTGTAGTGCAGCACCGCAAATTGAGCTAGGGCAAGGTGACTTGCTCAAGGTCACACAGCGCGGCGGGTTATCGAACTCGGTAACTTTCAGGTACGAAGCAAAGACTGTACTGCTGAGCCACACTGCCCTTTATCTGCTTCTTAAAACACCAATAAGCACAAACCCAAAAACGACAAAAGTAATAACGTTTTTTGTTTTTTTTAAAGACTCATTTTCATGCGATGAGAGGCTGTATAAGGCTCAAAAACTGTGCCTCACAAAGAGTATATATGAGCTGTTCAAAAATTGGCCATTCCATATGGAAATATTATATACTAATTTACAATCAGAGGATCGATGTATAACCTAATCAGTAAACAAACAAGGAAAAATAATCTGCACAAAATGTGAACAGTAAATCAAAAGAAGGCGTGATATTCAATTTTTTAAAATAAAAAAAGACTTTAAAAACGGACCTATGAAACAGTCTTGAAGACTAAAACATTGACGTTTACCTCTTTTTTCTTGTCTTCATCCTTTTCCTCCTCTTCCTTTGCTTTCTCCTTGAGTTTCTGCTCTTCAACAACTCTGGCTTCTTCCTCTTTCTAGCAGAAAATAATTATAAAGAAAAGGGGGAAAATTCTAATGAAACGAGTATGAAAATTATCTTATTTGAAAACGCATGACCTTATCGGGGATGCCAAATGATTTTTTAGGGAAAAAAAAGAAAACTGAAAATGAGTGGAAGCTTCATATCTCACCTAAAACAGTCCTTGTAAATAAGCAAAACAGTCCTTGTAAATAAGCAAAACAGTCCTTGTAAATAAGCAAAACAGTCCTTGTAAATAAGCAAAACAGTCCTTGTAAATAAGCAAAACAGTCCTTGTAAATAAGCAAAACAGTCCTTGTAAATAAGCAAAACAGTCCTTGAAAATAAGTAAAACAGTCCTTGTAAATAAGCAAACAAAACATATCTCGTAACTCTCCTTTTTCCTTTGCTTTACAAATATAAGGGGCCTTTGTTGCATCAATTCCAATAATGTTTATTTATTTCTGTCTTGAGAAGAAGGACTTCAGGGGCTTTCTGCTTGGAGACAGGAAAAGCTGCTGAGGTGCGAAAAAAAACAAAAAAACCCAGAAAAGCTGGAAAACCTGGACATTTGGCACCCCTGCCTTATATTTAAGCAGCCTTCCTCTAAAAATAATCAAATGATTCATGGATCCATATTGTTACTTTATCATCATCATCCATCGTGCCTTGTGTTCTCGAGTACGTTGCCGGTCAGCTGTCTCCACGAATCACGATCCTCTGCGGTGCGCATGAAATCTGTGTGGCTTTTTAAGTCACATTTGGCCATTCTTAGGTTATTTAGATAAGTCATTCTTTGTATTCCTCTAGCTCTCTTTCCTTCGATCATCCCAGATGTTACCAACTTTTCTATTCCGTCTCTTCTCCACACGTGTCCCAGAAAGCGTAACTGCCTCTTTCTGATGTTATCGATCAGTATTCTTCCCTTTCTCACCTTCTCCAACACTTCCTCGTTCGTACACCTGTCTGTCCACGATACCCTCAACATTCTTCTACACACCCACATCTCAAATGCCTCTAACCTCCTCGTACATTCTTTGTCAAGCGTCCACGTTTCACAAACTTACTTTATACCAGCCCTTTAAAAACTGTGCTGCTATCTGGTCTAGTGGTATGACACTTGCCTTCGGATCGGAAGGTCCTAGGTTCAAGTCCTGAGCAGGGCATAGTTGAGTCCACGGAAAAGGCTCTTTACTCACATTCTCTCACCATATTCATAATGAACAATTGACTTATCATAACCTCTTTAACATGGATTATTTTTCAGGTTTAGAAATATGAGAGTTTATTTAAAAAATGTTGTCTTTATAAAAAAAAGAAGTTTTGCGTCACCTTTGCTTTTTCAGCCTCCTCTTCTTTGCTTAGCTTCTCAGCCTCTTCTTCTGCCTTTGCAACTTTGGCTAGACGGGCCACTAGTTGGGACTTGAGGCCCTTTGGACTCATATTACGCAACTCAAGTTCCCTGCGGAGATCTCCAACCTGTGAAGTTTAACACGTTAATAAATTAATATAATATTCAAAGTACGAAGAATTTATAACAAAAGCTATATAGATGACAGTGCAATACAAATAGACAAAATAATATTCTGGCCACGAGAAAATACAATGAGACAAATGAAAAGCTTCTGTCTTTTATCCTTTTGTTGTTATCAATCTCAGATCAGTGTTGCACTGTAAAATAAAAAAAAAACACACACACGTTCCATGTCTGACCTTCATAGTCTTTGGGTCAAGTAAAGAGTAGTGAGACGGTTCTGTCTTATCATCCTGAGTTGTTTCTGCTTCCATTTCTTCCTCCTCTTCCTGAAAACAAGGACAGACACAATTAGACCCAAAAAAAATCTTAAAATATTTTGATAATGCATAAATAATATCTTTAAAATTGATACGCATCACCCTAAAGTAAACGATAAAAAAATGAGAACAATTGAGAACAGATCCAAACCACTGTTTCAACAGACGATTATGAAAATTTGTCGAGATTCTGCTGTTTTCTCCCTCTGGCTAAAATCTGCAAACAGATGAATCCAGTTTTTTTGTTGTTTGTTGCTTTAAATTTCATTCCTGCATTGAGAACAACATGAAAAAACAAAAGGGAAATAAAAAACGTTTTCAAAATAAAGTTTATAATCCAGGAAAAAAATTAAATTAAATTAAAAGCCACTTCTGAACAACGTCCAAAGTCTCTTTTCCCACTCTGTGAGATCTGCTAGTCTTCTAACCTGGACTATTCTACAGCTTTCTAAGCTGCTGTCGAGCCTTGATCCACAGACAAGTCGGGGATAAATACTCTAGCATGAATTTAAAATGATTAAAAAAGGGAGAGAGAGACAAAGAGGGAGAAGCAAGACATAATCAAAATAAAAACAAAGCGTTATACATCTTTTCTACCAGTCCACAAAAGTTCCTGCCTTTTCAGGCATTGGGCATGAGATATGGGGTTGCTGTTGTAGTCATGTGCACAGAAAGAGGAAATTGTTGAGAGATTCAAATATTATACAATGTGCAAAATGAAAAAAAAAAGAAAAGAAAAACAGAAAAAAAAAAGGGATAACAAAAAGAGAAGAGTGACTGCCTGTTGCAGAGTGGCCGCCATCTCAGGATTAAGTTTGAGCTGCAGTTGCTTCTGGTAGGCTGCTTGGAGAGAATTCCATTCTAAATGGGTGGGATTGCAGTTCCATACATCGGGCAAGAAAATAACGACAGTCTCCACACGGGCGGGCTGCAAGCGATCTTTGTGCTTGCTCTCTGGACGAAAGTAGCGAATCTCTGTGAAACGATACCTGGTGACAAAGACAATATAGATTGGCAATCTCTGTGAAACGATACCTGGTGACAAAGACAATATAGATTGGCAATATCAAGACGGTTTTTTTAATCATTTCAACTCAGCAACAGTTTTTTTTTTTTCTTCAATATTTCCATTCTCATTCTTCATTCCCCCGTGCATATCTTCCAAATAATCAAGGGCTTGTAGGGTAGAGGATCAATACAGTGACATCTCATCTCAATCTCGACTACAGATCATAAATAAACAGTAAAAATCCAGGGAACAAATGAGCTTGTCAAGAAATCAGAAATTCACTCTGTATTATACAAAATAATTCAAGAGTATAAATATTTGGCGAGAACTATTATCAATTTTTTGGCACATCTAAAAAAAAAAAACAAAAAAAAAAACAAGCAATCTAGTCACTACAAAACGTTCAAATTATCTCAAATACAGGTAAGGTATAAATTTTCTTTTTAAAAACCACCTAAAAGGATTAATATCAAGAATATCAATGATCCGATATGCCCTGGATGAATTTGACTTTTTTTTTTTTCCGAATCTTTAAATCTTTTTAAGTCTGTGTTTAAGAGTTCAATTAAATATAAAAAGAGCTCAGAAGCCAAAAAAGAACAAAAAAGGAGAAAAGGAGAGAGAAGAAGAAGAAAGAAGAAGAGAGAAGAAAGAAGAAGAAGAAGAAGAAGAAGAAGAAGAAGAAGAAGAAGAAGAAGAAGAAGAAGAAGAAGAAGAAGAAGAAGAAGAAAGAAGAAGAAGAAGAAGAAAGAAGAAGAAGAAGAAGAAGAAGAAGAAGAAGAAGAAGAAGAAGAAGAAGAAGAAGAAGAAGAAGAAGAAGAAGAAGAAGAAGAAGAAGAAGAAGAAGAAGAAGAAGAAGAAGAAGAAGAAGAAGAAGAAGAAGAAGAAGAAGAAAGAAGAAGAAGAAGAAGAAGAAGAAGAAGAAGAAGAAGAAGAAGAAGAAGAAGAAGAAGAGAAGAAGAAGAAGAGAAGAAGAAGAAGAAAGAAAGAAGAAGAAAGAAGAAGAAGAGAAGAAGAAAGAAGAAGAAGAAGAAGAAGGAAGAAGAAGAAGAAGAAGAAGAAGAAGAAGAAGAAGAGGAGGAGGAGGAGGAGGAGGAGGAGGAGGAGGAGGAAGACGAGGTGCAGTTGATTCTGAAAGAAGAAAAAGAGAAAAACCAATCACTGTTGTAAAGGAAAGAAAACTTCCGCTATTAAGCATTCATTCACAATTTCATTCGAGGAAAAATATTTATTTCACATTCATTATTCCGGTTCAGTTTCGACCAGATACAGAGTTGCAATGGAGAATGTGAACCAGTAAATTTGTGTGTGTCTGTAGAAAAATAGAGAGAAAAGGCCCTCTCCGACACTTATGTGTTAGTTGATTGAGGATACGTGTGCTCGACGACTTTCAACACGACAAGACTTTTGGTGAGACTTTTCTGCCGTCTATCTAGGTTTTTAAGTAATGCATTTATGTTTTAAATGCTTTTATGTTGGTTGGAAAAGGGTTTTGGGCCCAAAACGTTCCATATTTAGTGTTTTGTTCTCTTTTGAAACCGTTATATTCATTTTTGTTTATTACTTTTGACAGTCCACAGCTTCTAGCAGCTTCGTATCACTTATAGCAAAACTACACATTATTCAGGCCTGTAAACGGTTGGTGAAAAAATTGTCGGAACTTTTTGAACATGCGAAATAGACCAACAGGACAAAAATATGGATTAATTAATAAACACAACACAGATATGACATGTAAATTGACTAGCCAAATCCTGTCACTTTCCCTTATCTGTCACTTTCCTGTCACTTATAATGAGGTCATTTTATGGTACCAAAAAAAAAAAAATCCCAATTATTTGAGAGAGTACACACATTTCTGGGCCCAGGTCTAAGTTAGTTGTAAAATGAAAGGAAGATTTGAAGGATGTGTATCTAGTGCTTGACACGAGAAGCTGTGTATCTTCGCTCCTGTTTGTTTGTGTTAAAATTTTAAGCTGATTCTTTTGTTTATTTGGATTAATTCATATAAACGAAGAAGAAGAAGAAGAAGAAGAAGAAGAAGAAGAAGAAGAAGAAGAAGAAGAAGAAGAAGAAGAAGAAGAAGAAGAAGAAGAAGAAGAAGAAGAAAAAGAAGAAGAAGAGGTGGGGTGGTCGTGTGTGAAGGAGGAAAGAGAGAAAAATTAAAACAATCACAGTCGTGAGGAAAGTATATATTCACTGAGAGCTTTCGAAGAAAAATAATTATTTCACATTTTTTTTTTCCGATCGACATTTAGACTGAAACAAAGAACCTTCTTTTTTTTTAAGTCGGCGTTCGAAACAAATAAAATCTGATTTGTTTCGAGGAGCGAAATAAAACTTTTATTTTATTTTTTGTTGGTTCTGTTCTTTGACGTTACGAATTTTATTTTTACTAATAATTTTTTTTTTTAATATTAGCACTTAACAGTATATATAGAGCAAAATCGTACCGCCGGAAATCTGACAATAGTCGGAAGATTTACAGGCCTGATTATTTAATTAACTTGTCGGGGTAACAAAGGAAATATAAAAATCCACAGTCAACTAACCATTGGGTACAAGCGCTTAAGTCAATGCCAGTCAAGGCTTTAGTCGTCCGAATTGCAGTCTTAATGAGGACTTGTGGATTAGCCTGAGGATTGGCTCCGTCAAGAGATGGGGACCAGGCACCCCCGATGGCCATGGGCTCATTCTTCCCTCGTGTACCAACCAAAAAATTCAAAAGTCTGGCAGGATGCTGGGCAGTGTCATAGGCATCCGGCAAATCTTCAGCCAGACAACAAGATTTTTTGTACAGTTCCTCCAAAGCTGGTGAAGCCATGAGCATTACCTTAAGGAGAAATTACATATTTATTAGCAAACTATTAGGACTTTTCTTTTCAAAAGACCAAGAATAGAAACTTTTATCATATAAGTGTCTTTACTTATTTAACTTTAATGTTATCTAACATTGTTTGCTGAGGTTAAGTTCTACTTATGCAACAGAGACAGAGATAAATAGAGAGGGGGGGGAAGGAAAGAATGGCCTAATCATGCGGTGAGTTCATGTTGGGTAAGAGTACCCCAGAGAGTCTCCCAACATCAGTGGGGAAGCAAAATGGCCACCAAGGCACATTACAATAGATATTATGTCTGACTGGTGCCCACGACTTTCAAAATTTCATTTTTTGCATTCGTAATTTTGTGCTGCCAGATTTAATACTTAAATAGACTTTTTTAAAAATTCAATCAATTGAATCTTCAATTTACACTTTTTTACGACATTGAATGCACATTTACGACCTTTATGACATAGTGGTCAAATTTACAACTTTACGAAATTGCTGGGCACCCTGTGTGAAGTCGAAAGAAATGTTCTGAATCCCCCCCCCCCCCCCTCCCCCCCGTTCACCTAGCAGTGTAAAACAACAACAAAAAAGGATTCAAAATTAAGCTTGTCAATCTCACCTTGGCACTAAACAGGTAGTCAGCATCAGCCGGCTCTAAAACGACGTCATTCTCTTTGATGGGTGGGACTTCCCTGTGCATGATGTGGAAGGAACAATGCTGACCAAGACTAAAGGGCCTAGTCAGGGGAAAGTTTTCCACCCATGGGAATGACGTGTGAAAGAAATCGCTGGGAATATACAGATTGCTGTACTTGGCTTTCAGTGTCATCACACTTGCTTCCATTCTGGATTGAAGAAAAGAAAAACTTGTTGGGAAACCACATTAAAAAAAAAAAAAAAGTACCCATCTCTAAATAAATACATCTTCTTCTTTCAGCTTATCCCGCTCACCTGGAACAACTACAAAAGACGTCTAACTTCTACGTCATGGCACAAGACCGAAGGGCTAGAGCTCAGGTGGTCGCTGGTTCGGATAAGTAAGTAAGCTTATCCCGCATTCCGCAGGGTTGCCATGATGAATGCCTTATCTCCATGCATGTCGGTTCATTGCATCATCTTCCTCCATATTGTCCTTTACCCCCTTGTCTTCAGACGTCCCTTTTTTTTTTTTCTCCCGCTAATTGTATATCTAATACTTTCTTCCCCACATACTCCCTCCCTCGTCTCTTACCATGCCCAAACCATTTCAATCTATCTTCTCTCATCTTTATTGATACATTCTTCACTTCAGTCAACTCTTGAATCCGTTCATTTCTCACTTTATCTTTTCTCGTTCAACCAAGTGACCATCTTAACATCTCAGGTGGCTGAGTGGTTAAGGCATTGCATTGTGATCCGGAAGGTATTAGGTTCGAGACCCACTTCGAGCACTGTTTTTTTCCCTTGGGCAAGAGAGAGAGAGAGAGAGAAAGAGAGAGAGAGAGAGAGAGAGAGAGAGAGAGAGAGAGAGAGAGACAGAGACAGAGACACAGAGAGAGAGAGAGAGAGAGAGAGAGAGAGAGAGAGAAAGTACTTTAATTGATGGGGCTTTTTTTCTAATTAGGGGAAGTTATAATTATTATCTTTTTAAATAGACCTACCACTCTGGACCCACTTACAAATAAAATCTAGACTCATTTACCCCCTCCCCCTTCCTTTTCGACCATCAATATGAAACAAGACATGATGGTGACTTTTTCAGGCATCCACCACTTGACCTGAGCTTAATCAGAGAAAAGTTTGACACAGTAAAATCAGCAAAAAATTTATGAGAAAATCCCAAAATCCCGCAGAAGAATTATCATCACTGTACTAGATATGGCGAAGAGTACTTTGCAATAGACTAACATCCGAATAGCAAGCAATTGCTATTGTCCGTTACACGCTATAGAAACAGCTCTGAAGGACAAAACATTTGAACATTTTTAGATAACACTCCAGCTATCTTCTTCACTACTCACACATCGAGAAGAATCTTTGGAACTTGTACAACATAGCGAGGTGCTGGACGAGTTGATCTCCTCTTGACAGGGCTTCGGGATCGCACAGATGACACTGGAGACCGTGATCTCTTATTGCTGCTGGGAGCTGGTGGAGAACGAGACCGCTTACGTCTTTCTTCAGTCCTTCTCTCCCTTCGTTCTCTATCTCTCCTCTCTCTGTCTTTTTGAGAGTCGCCGCCGCCTCCTCCACGACCACCGCTTCCAGGTCCCATATTTCCACCCATCGAGTTTCTCTGATCTTTCATTTGACCGAGCAAACTACGAGGTCTTGGATCCCCGAGTAAACCAGGTCCTGTGTTGACTCCAGGCCGATTGTTGGGGGAATTAAAGACGCCTGTGGATTATTAAGTAAGTGCTCATTGACTATAATGATTCATCAGGGTTGCCAATTCAGGAGGCAAATATTTACCGACCTTTTACACAAACCCATAGACCGACCCATTTCTGAGTGCTGAACTCCAGTAAAAAGACACTAGGTACTTATTTTTTCCCCGTTTAGCAGGTGATTAAAAAATATTCTGAGGATTTATAATATACTGAATTCCGCGATCATATACGGTATATTGGCAACCTTGATTAATACAATCGTAGCACTATATATAAATCTGCAGAATTATTTCAAAGTAGTCTTTGAGAACCAGTTTTTTTGGTGTGCCCAATGTTCTAGGCCTTGGGATTAAAATATTGCATATTTTGTGATGTTTCCACATAGGGACAGCAGACCTGCCTACCAGAAAATTTAGAAATTTTTAACTTTTAAGGGGAAAAAAAGTACCTGCTAAAGTTAACTTTATAGATCAACAATTTACCCTCACAATGATTAAATAACACTTCAAACTCCTTAAGAATATGTACTCTGGCATCAACTTTCATTTTCAATCAGATTTAATGACTCAGAAATACTCATGAAGTTGTGAAATAGGAGACGAAATTTCGTAATTTTACGAATTATTTGTAGTAGGAGGGAGGTCTGGGACAGTATCAATCATCAATGGTTCTGACAAAAATTGACTGGAGACACCAAAAACAACAAAACATTGCACACATTCTTGATGAAAAGCAATATTCAATCATTGGCCTCATGACTCGGAAGGACCACTAGTTTTGTATTTGTGGACAGATTACATACCTCCGCTTTGGAACTTGTTGAGTCCAGTCATGAGAGGTGGGGGTCCCGGGGGATTGCTGAGTAAACCCTGACCCCCGCTTAACCCTGGCGAGGCTCCTCCCATCATCTGGGCATTACTGCCCATGAGAGGTCCAGCACCCATCAGACCAAGAGCCTGTTGCTGTATAGCTTTCAGCTGATTTTGCTGTTGCTGCTGCTGCTGTTGCTGTTGATGTTGTTGCTGCTGCTGCTGCTGGATTGAGATGACCTGGTTGTTTGCCATGTTGTCATGCTGTGGAATAAACATTTTCAGAAAACGCTGACCATTCTAGGAGCATCGAGTTAAGCACTGTAAAGAAAAGTTTCTAAAAATACACGTGTCTCCATGATCCAGACAATTGTATTTCCTGCAATTTATTATGATTGATTACAAGATTCAAGAGTATATTTTTGGCCAAAAACCATAAGATCTGTCTTGGCAAATTATAATGATAATAGGTATAATAATAATAATAATAATAATAATAATAATAATAATAATAATAATAATAATAATAATAATAATAATAATAATAATAATAATAATAATAATAATCATCATCATCATCATCATTATACAAAATCATCTGGATTATGGAATCATCACTAACTAAAGAAAGCAATTTCAATTCAGTAAAAAATAAGGCTAGGCTATTAGCATTTTACACGGTAAAAGCTTAACAACCTCATTAATCTCTGGCTGGAAAGCTTCATAAAAAGAGACTGTAAAAGCTGTTATATTCCTTTTTATTCAATACCTTTTACACAGTCCATATCGTCTAGCAGTTTGGTATTCACAATATACATAGTACTACTTAAAGTAAAAAAAAAAAAAAGAAGTGATTTTGTTGATGCTATGCCTTTAGGTAAAATACTCACAATATCCACCAGCCAATTTTAACATACCGGCACACAAAACTGTGTGTAACCTTAAACCTTTATAGCCTGATTGATAAAATTTAGTGAGAACTTATCACTAATCACTAAGAGTAAGAGGCTGTCTAAAAATAATAACAAAGCACTTCGTTCCTTGGGATATTTGAAAGATTCAATTCTGTTAACATTTATTTTTAAGCACTCGACAAATAAAAAACGACATTTGATTCACTTCAATAAATCATAGTCCTGTCTAGAAAAAAAATTATCCCAATTTCTATTACAACTAGACAATAAATAAAATTTAAAATGTGTAAATAAGATAAATTGAACAAGTTTAAAAACCATTAGACTTCGGCGGAAGGATGCGACAAAACAACTATGGAATCAAGTCATATATTAGTCTTACCAAAGAAACAACCCGAGTTGCGTTCCATTTGAAGGGCATATTGGCGTTGTAGGACGCTTCTACCAGCACCCTGTCCCCTACTTTGGGCACCATCCCTTTTATCACACTAGAAAAAAAAAAAAGAAAAAAGAGAGAGAAAGAAAATCAATGCAATATTTTTTAATGTTATCACAACATCATGCGACTTTATAAACATACTTCTGATCAGAAAGTCCTGGGTTTGAGTCCTGCCATGAGCGGCACATATAGTTGAGTCCTTGGAAAATGCTGCTCTTTACTCACATTCTCTCACTGTAATCATGTGTAAAATGAGTACCTGGTGGTTAACAGTTTGTGTCTGTCAGAAAAAAAAGTAATATCGTCCGCTAACAGGCATCATGTCTCATCATACATCATAAGTGATACTGTTGGCTAGAGACCCCTTGTAAAGCGCCCTGAGAATATTAAGTACACTCAACTCAATATCATTATCATCTGGATTGGAAGTGTGGCTCATTGGCTCAGCAATACTGTGCTTTTAATTCTTCTCACAAAAGTCAAGCGATGTAAAATGTCATCATGGCCAGATACCAGACATCAATAGTGGAAAATTATGGTCCTAACGCTGTGTCCCTGGGTAAGACACTTAACACAATAACCCCGCTCAAGTGTGAATGAGTATCTGGCTATAGGCAGTGATGGATATTGTAAGAGTGGTCGTATGGAAAGGACACCTAGATGTAATTGTTTTTGTATGAAATGGAAACAGGGTTCCGTATGGCCTGCTAGGTAGTGCGGGGCGGTCCTTGGCAAGCTTAAGGACCACGGTCCTACGGTCCTTGGGAAATGAAGACCGCAAGGACCGGTCCTAGTAGGACCGGTCCTTTTCGACATTGAACATTCCTGAGAGACTGTTGGAAATTCGAACCGGTTTGACCTTTGAGAGCGTGGGATCGTTCATTCTTGAACCGTTAAAGACCGCTACACGATGAAAACCGTGGCCTACAGGAGTAAAACACACGGAGTAGTCACACTCATTTCAAATTGTAACCTAATTAGAGAAGAGGGGTGATGCCTTCTTTATTTGCTCACCGTACTTCATTGTTACTTCGATAATTTAATAAAATTTGAAATTTATCCCCATTAACGGAGATAATGGCATCGCCCAAGGCGTTGATCGAGTTGTTCGTGGCGTTGATACACACACGCAACTCCTACCCCCCCTCCCCCCCCCCCCCCCACACACACACACATTAGAGGGCAGCGAGCATTGAAGAGTAAGAGAGAGACGTGAAGTTATAAAAGAGGGGGTGGATGAGGTGATAAGAGGGGTCGATGGTGACTTTTCGCCAGATCTAACAAACTCAGCTACCCATTCATTGCTGAGTAGACAGGGATTCAGAAAAAAATCGACTGCACCCGGGATCGATCTCTGGCCCTTTGCGTATAAAGAGAGTGCTCTATCAACTGAGCTATCGGGGTCCCCAAATATTCTATTGGACTTTTTTTAAAATTCAGACGTTATAACTGGGTTTTTTGGAAGGAAGAAACTAATGAAACTCATATTATTTGATTAGTAAAAACACCAAACGAAATTTTAATATTATTGTATTATTTTAAATGACAACACTGCGATAGAAAGGAGTGGTGACAAGAGATGGACAAAAGAAAACAAAAAATCGGATTTGCTACTTGCTAGGTTCGACACACACACACACAAACACACACATCTTTTGTAGTCACATACATTTCAAACAATAACCCATTAGAGAAGAGGGGTCATGCCTTCACCATAGATCATTGTCATTGCGATCATTATGGTGTAGTAAATTTTGAAATTTACCCCGTATAATGGAATCGTCCAAGGCGTGCGCCTCCTGTTCCCCCCATCTCACACACGAAAGGGCGGTTTGCGGAGTGGAGGTTGGTGGTCGTCTGCCTGTATGGTCGTCTGTGTCATTTAGTGTATGGCAAAGGGGGTGGGTGCGATTAATTAAGTGGGATGAGTGGTGATTGGTGGAAGATAGGCAACCGAAGCAACGAATCGCTGGGGAAGTAGTAGGCTATGGCGCGAGACCGTAGGACCGTGGTCCTTGCAAGGACCGCCCCGCACTAGTTGAAAGGTGATAAGAAGTGAGGACCGTCGCCGGTCTTCCCCTCTGGGACCGGTCTTCGGTTCACAGCTAAAAGACCGTCGGACCGCGGTCCAGACCGATCTTCAGCGCGGCACTACTGCTAGGAGAATAAAAGAAACATTATGAAGCACATGGAGCATGCATGGTAAATCCATGGAAATGCACTATCTAAATGCCCATAATTATTTATTTTAAGCATAAATCAGTGATGACTAGGTAGAATTGAATAAGAATATTGAATTTATAAAAGGCCAGATCTGCACAAAAACAAAATTCATATGCACGATTTACAACATTATTTACTATAAACCGTCACTTTCATATGCTGGAGAAGTCACTCTGAGCCATTCCAATTGGTCTCATTTCCAATACATTTTGCCTAAATCAGCAAAATTTACACCAAATATCCCCTACAATATTGGTTTGAAAATTCCGAACATGTTGACACCATGCACATTTACATAAAGATTAACTTTTCCCTTATAATATTAATAGAAAGCTAATGACACTTCAGTGTGGAATTCTTGTGTTTTCCTGATCATTGATAATCAAATTCAGTAGAAAAAGTGTAAAAATCACAATACATCCATGAGATTTGTGAGAGAAACATGTCTGGGACACGATAAACAAAACAAATGGATGAAATCTTAAAACTATCTTATAAAAAAACCCTAAATTGTTGGATATTTTCTTGTGGCCACGTCCTATCACAAACACATGACTAAATGTTTTGAATTGAAACGGCATTATACTTTCTAATCTTTTTTGTTTTAAAATACTAAATACTACTGATTACTACAATATTGGGGGTCCCAATAGCTCAGTTGGTAGAACACTCACTTTCACATGCAAAGGGACCAAGATCGATCCCGGGTGCTGTCGAGATTTTTCTCTGACCCCCTGTCCACCCAGTAGTGATTGGGTAGCTGAGTCTCTTAGATCTGGTGGAAAATACTTTGCGATAGACTAGCGTCCTATCCAAATGGTAGCAAGCAATTGCTATTGTCCGTTTCACGCTATAGACACCGGGTTAAACTCCGACTCTATGGGTCCAACGGCTCGGATTATTTCTAGAATATTTGCGGAGAAATAAAAACTGTTATGAGCAGGCACTCATCTATTTCAATTAATACACTACTATGTTTGGTGGAAATTTACATAGATCAAGACCAATCTTTAGAGCCATCAACAATAAACTAAGTAATAAAGTCTGTAGGTGAGCACAAATAAATCAGGCAACAGGGTGGCCATATGGCAATTCCCAAGGCCAAGGTCAAATTAAGGACCGATCATTATGCCCAAGCAGATGTTCTAAATATAACCACTTGAGTCAACGGGCTATAGAATTATCCTTCATGAAAAAAGGTTTGCCAGTTATTCGTATACCAATCTGTAAAAAAAAAGTTTAAATTTTTTTTAATTTGCCTGTTATTCTGTGCTAATTGACGAAAATTTAACTGGGACTGTAGGGAACAATGTTAACCCCCCCCCCCCCCCCCCCCCCCACACAACCCTATTCTTTTTTTAAAGAATAGATTTGTGTATATATCAGAGCTTATATCATGGTCATCAATTTACTCTTCTATTCCAATTTAGAAATTCGTATTCACCTCATTTGAAAGAAGACCTCTTCATCCACAAACCCAAAGGTGTCATGCATCTTAGTCACACTCCCGGTAAACATTCTCTGCTTCGGTATGGTGTTGGTTCCAGCCTGGGTTTTAACTGGATAAGACACTGGGTTCACCTGTATCAACACAAGATGGTGGTGAGAGATGTGAGATGTACTTTGGATGGGCCATTTTTTGTTGACCTCTGTTAAGGTTTGCCGATTCAGGAGGAAATTGTTGTTTTTTTTAAATTAGCTTTTAAAAAGCACAATATCCACTGAAAGTGCTCAAAGCGCTTTACAAGGGGTCCCTGGCCAACAGCAACACGTAAGATGGGACATGATGCCTGTTACAATTTTTTCAGACAGAGACAACGCTGTCAACGGCCAGCTACTCATTTGTACGGTGACAGAATGTGAGTAGAGAGCCTTTTCCAAGGACTCAACTATGCGCCGAGAGAGGCTTGAAATGATTTTTTACTGAACTTTTACGAAAAAAACATCGACTGGCCCTAATCTGAACACTTGACTCCAATTATAATAAAAAACATTACATACTTTTTCCCATTCACCAGGTGATTGGGAAATATAAGGAAATTTTTTAACATACTGAATTCCGTAAATATAGGTAAATGGTGCTGCTCGAAGCTCAAAGAAATAAATAACAATGTGAAATTGAATGTAAGCTTCAATCTAATATATATACGAAAACAGATAAAATGGACATTTCGGGCTTCTCCTTTATTCACAAAACAGGATGAATGATAAATATATGGAAAATCAGCAGCATTGTCTGTTTTCTTGATTGATTGAACGGTTTGACGATACTTACGACACTGTAAGGTCATATCAGGCAACTCAGAAAACAGATGTAGAGAGATAGAGACACAGCAAGTGACCTTCTGCCCACCATGGGAGGTCAAAATACCCCAACCAAAGTTTAATAATAAATATTTTACATTTTGAATTGCTTTCGAGTTATCAAATTTTGGGTTTAACTGTTTTCAATTTAAATTGCTTTCACTTGACAAAACAATAACATAACAAAACAAACACACAAAATAATCTTAAAAATAAAGGAAAAAAGGTTTTACCTGTGCCACTGTATTTGCAGACAATGATGTTGGGAGTGCTATTCCAGGCTGAGGCAACAATCCACCAGAAGGGGCAGCCTGCTGTATATTGGCCTGTCCAGTAATGAGTTACCAAGAATTAAAGAAAAATAACCGAGTCAAAGTATTGAAATTGAAGTAAAGAGGGAAGTTAAATCAAAGGCTACTATGATACTGGAGGTCATGATAGGTCATTTAATCGAGCACTTGCTTCATATGCAAAGGGACTGAGATCAATTCCGGGTGAAGCCAAGATTTTTTTTCTGAGCCCCCCCCCCCCCCCCCCCCCCCCCCCTGTTAGATCTGGTGGAAAGTACTTTGCGATAGACTAACATTCTACCCAAAGGCCAGCAAGCAATTGCTATTGTCTGTTTCACACTACAGAAAATGGGATAAACTCTGGCTCCATGGGCCTATTGGCTCTGAAGGACTATACTGTTTCTATGATAATATGGTCTCACCCACAAGAATCTCTGAGAGAAATTATCTCTTCAGTATTTAGAGTGTCTGTCATTGAGGGTGGCATTTTAATTCACGTTTATGTTTTCATTTAATGCTGCTCTGATGTAAATCATTCATAAATGATACCATTTTCATGTGTTTTCTTGAACATTACTATCGAAAATAACCAATCAATAATCAGCAAAATAATAATTCAGCACAGTACAGTGTCATTACCTTTATCTTACAAACTTGAAAAAAAAAACCCAAAAAACTTTTGAGCTCAAAGCAATTTACAAAGGGTACCTGGCCAACAGCAACACTTAACCTGTAGGACGTGACATGACGCCTGTTAGGCGATATTACAATTATTTTTTTTTCGGACAGAGACAACGCTGTAAACGGCCAGGTACTCATTTTAAACCCAAGTACAGTAATTGAAATGTGAGTAAAGGACTCATCTATGTGCCGAGCAAGGCTCCAACCCAGGACCTTCCAATCTAAAAGCGAGTGTCATACCACAAGACCACATTGCCGCAGGTAATATTTGTAAGTACAGTCACAGGATAATCACAACACCTTGGAATCAATGAAAATGTTGAGATTAACCGAAGTTGAGTTTCCCGTCCAAGAAAACAACATTTTGTCTCTGACTCTGAGTTTACATGGGTTTGGGAGTGTCCATGACTGCGATATCTTTGATCGATTCCAGATAAAATGATGGGATACTATTTTCACTACCGCTTGTTGTAAGTTTTTATAACAATTTTGATTTTTTTTTTACCACTGATCAGTTTCATACCATATATGGTAAACTCAAACTAATTGTTGTATTCATTGTTCTGCTGTTGGCTTATAACACTTTGAGCACGTTTAGTGGATATCGTGCTATATAAAAGCTCATTTTTAAAAAAAACAGAAGTCCTCACAAGAACCTAAAATGACATACATATCCACTTACACTTACCCCTGGAGCTGCTATCTGTTGTTGAGGTGCAAACTGGTTTTGCTGCTGTGCTTGAGTAAAAGGATAACTGACATTGGGTTGGAGCATTGGAGCAGCTGTATTATTCTGGGTGGCAAAATCTGAGGGGAAAAAAACGTTGTTAGGGTAATTTTCTCTCATAAAAAGTGGCTATAAATGATAAATATGTATATATTTTTTTTTAATCTATCAATAATGATAAGGATGATAAACATACAATACATAATTGATATAACAAACAAAAAGGAAAATAAAAGCTTAAAAACAGATCAAAATACCAATCACACAATAAAAACATGAATACATTACTTTAAAAACCCAGACTGCAATTTTTAAGTAGTATGTAAAGCGCTTTGAGCACGGTTAGTGGATATATAATAATACATATATATACAACAGAAGCATTTGGGACCCGTAGTGATAACAAAGAGTAGCGGTAGCTGTCGTAAGTAAATGAAATGCAAGATTGCTCAACTTTGCCAAAATAAAGTCAAGGTGTTCCCCTCTTGAGACCATGCCAGGGACTGACAATGAAGTATTATTCAGATTCTCATAGAGAATCAAGGAAAAACAAGAAAATTCCATCCATTATATTATTTTTTAAAACTCAATAACAATATCAGACCTGCCAACTATTACAACAAATTCGTAAAATTACGAAATTTTGGCACCAATTTCAGAACTGAATCAGCAACTGAGACATTAAAACCTTTATAGAAAATGAAAGTTGATACCAGAATACATAGTTTTATTAAATATTTTGAATTGTTTAATCCATGTGAGGGTAGATAGTTGATTTTTAAAAGTTAACTATAGCGAGTACAATTTTTATCTCCTAAAAATTAAGAATTTTTATATTTTCAAGAAAGCAGGTCTGCAATATACCATTTATTCTTTTCCTGAAAATATAAATGGCACAATCCATCAACGTGAGTTTAAAAAGCATATAAATTATAAATAAGATCAAATGATATAATGTCAGTTCACATAATTATATAATACAATAAAGTTCAGGCCATTTCTACATTCCCAGGAAATTGTTACCTTCACAATTGTAATTGTAACTTATCATAAGTCAAATCACACGTTATCAACTTTTTTGGATAAACTTAGCAATGATAACTACAAAACTTACAAAAATACAATCCCATTCTTCTATGTCCTCTCAAAATGGTGTTCTTAAATTTCTAATCGAAACAACACCCACTATCGGCTGAGAGATAAAGAGAAAGAGAGAGAGATCAGATGGATGCATCGCTGAATAAGTCAGTGACTATTGCATCCGCTCACCAACCTCTTTCCATCAGCCAGGTATTGGGCGTTGTATTAGTCATTAATCATTAATTGGATCTTGAGTTTGGGTATCTGACACTGCCATATTTCTATCCTCTGTTTTCATCAGACACTTCTCAGTACCCTTTATTTCTCGTCATAATTGATATAAGTTCCTACTCCACACTATTACTGAGTTAATAAGATGGTAATGTAAGTAAACATGATATTGATATGGACACTTACAATGCTCTTTCATTCACACCATAGCCTTCGTAACTAAGACTAGGACAACTCCTGGAAACATAATACAATTAAGTTCTTAAACTTAAAATTCAAATTTGAACAAAGAATCAAAGACTAATTTGTCACTGAGTGTCCGCCTACCTTGCCTGACCCAAGGAGGGTTTTGATTGGAACCAAACTGGTTACTCATGATTGTCTATTCTTTGGACTTTGGCTGAAAAGAAGAAGAGGTAAGAGAAATACATTTAAAAGCATATGGCTATGGCATATCATAACTGAATTTGATTTTTAAATTTCTGCAAAGTTCAATGTTTAAGTTTTTGCCTTGATGCTTAGAATTGTGGGTTCGTGACAATGTCGACGATCATTTACACCGGATACTTTCACAGAGAGTGTGGTTTTTCTTTATTTTCAGAGTTGAAGAAATAAATATTTTTTCTATACATTGAAATTCTATACACAGTACAGGGTCTGAACTGTCTTGGGGATATTTTCTCTCTCTCTCTCTCTAAAAAAAACAAAAAACAATCAGGTTTCTAAGACGTAAGAGTAAGATGGTGTGTCTAAAATGTTTCAATTTTTTTATTAAAAAAAAAAGAATGGTCTCCTTTAAAGATGCCACATTCACAGTGACAATAGGCTAACATTGAATTGATAGAAATGACTCACTCAACTCACTGACTGAGCTGTCACTATTATCAGAAAACTCGTTGAAGTTGACACAGCAGGGCAGGCTGTGTGTGATGAGATGTGCAGTGAAGTGAATGTGAATGTGATGTGGTTGCCTTCAAGTTGGGGAGGGATGCCAATAAAAAAAAGGAAACTGGTTGACTAACAAAAAAATGGATCAATGCCTTCCGCTTAAAAAAAAAACACAAAAAAAAAAAACAAAACTCGTGACTGAATAATCCAAATCACTCAAACAAAATTACAATTACAAAAATTACACAATCTCAAATTTTAAAACAAATGAAAGAAGGAACTTTTTTTCATCTAGAATTGTAAATAACTGGAATAAACTACAAGAAACCACAGTATCAGCAAAAAATTTGAATAAATTCAAAGCAGAGTTGGAGATAAGCAACACCCTAGGAAACAAGTTCAATTATAAAAATTGGTCCAATCATTAATAGATGAGGAGGAGCGAAGGAGACTACACCAAGTCTAAAAGCTCTATACAGAGGTATCCAGGTATCCAGGTATCAATCTCATCAATCACCGCAAATCCCCCATCCCCCGGCCCGAATCAGTGCAGTGAAGAGTTGTGTATTGACAACTGGATTCCAAACTTACATATCACACAATTGGAAGGATATCAAACTGCAGAAATGTTTGTCAATTCATTTGTTTCTGCAATCAGTCGCCATTGTTTTTCCTTGTTTTTAATCCTGATCGATCTCTTGTCTCATTCGTTTGTTGTGGCTGCTGACTTGGCTGGCAGCACGAGTTAGCCAGAGAAGTGTTGAAAATAAGCCAAACTGATTTGAATTTGAAGAGCTCCACATCCTCTTCTCGTATTGTATAAATTTAACTGCGATCGATCGCAAAAAAATATGAAAACTCTTTTTTCCAATCTTTAGTTTTGTAAAATTCTAGAATCATAAGAGACGATTGATAATTTTTAAAAATTAAAAATGATGCAAAAATGCTCTCTGTCAAAATGATGTATATTTTTAACCTATGCTATTTTTACGGCTAAGCTGTTCGTTTTAGAATCGAAATAAATAATAGATCTATCTAAATTTATAACGAATAACAAAATTGATGAATGTATATTTTTTTTAATTCCGAAAGAATAGATTTGATATTTATCCGCTTTTTCCCTTTTCTTACAACGCTCCAATCGCATTCTCTAAATGCTCTCGTTTAGTTCAACTATTGAATACAACTCACGATTCTTTTTCTTTTGGTGATTGCTGCTGCCTTGTAATATTTGACATCACATCTTTGTGTCAGTTTACCAAGATACATTTGATAAGATCTATCTTTATAGATTTATGCACTTGGCAAAGAAACTCACAACATTGCCATCCAGAATTATAACGGACCAACACACAAAACTACGTTTAACCTTGAACGTTTCTTCTTCTTTCAGCTTATCCCGCAGTGTGCAGGGTTGCCGTAATGAATGCCACATCTCCACGCATCTCGGTTCAGCGCATCATTTTCCTCCACGCCCAGTTCTTTTATATCATCCTTTACCTTTTCCCACCATCTCTTCTTTGGGCGTCCCTTTTCCCACTATTTGTAAGCCCAATACTTTCCTTCCCACGTACTCCCTCTCTCGTCTCGTTACACGTCCGAACCATTTCAATTAGTGCCGCGCTGAAGATCGGTCTGGACCGCGGTCCGACGGTCTTTTAGCTGTGAACCGAAGACCGGTCCCAGAGGGGAAGACCGGCGACGGTCCTCACTTCTTATCACCTTTCAACTAGTGCGGGGCGGTCCTTGCAAGGACCACGGTCCTACGGTCTCGCGCCATAGCCTACTACTTCCCCAGCGATTCGTTGCTTCGGTTGCCTATCTTCCACCAATCACCACCCATCCCACTTAATTAATCGCACCCACCCCCCTTTGCCATACACTAAACGACACAGACGACCATACAGGCAGACGACCACCAACCTCCACTCCGCAAACCGCCCTTTCGTACATTTTCCTCCACCCCCAGTTCTTTTATATCATCCTTTACCTTTTCCCACCATCTCTTCTTTGGGCGTCCCTTTTCCCACTATTTGTAAGCCCAATACTTTCCTTCCCACGTACTCCCTCTCTCGTCTCGTTACACGTCCGAACCATTTCAATTAGTGCCGCGCTGAAGATCGGTCTGGACCGCGGTCCGACGGTCTTTTAGCTGTGAACCGAAGACCGGTCCCAGAGGGGAAGACCGGCGACGGTCCTCACTTCTTATCACCTTTCAACTAGTGCGGGGCGGTCCTTGCAAGGACCACGGTCCTACGGTCTCGCGCCATAGCCTACTACTTCCCCAGCGATTCGTTGCTTCGGTTGCCTATCTTCCACCAATCACCACCCATCCCACTTAATTAATCGCACCCACCCCCCTTTGCCATACACTAAACGACACAGACGACCATACAGGCAGACGACCACCAACCTCCACTCCGCAAACCGCCCTTTCGTGTGTGAGATGGGGGAACAGGAGGCGCACGCCTTGGACGATTCCATTATACGGGGTAAATTTCAAAATTTACTACACCATAATGATCGCAATGACAATGATCTATGGTGAAGGCATGACCCCTCTTCTCTAATGGGTTATTGTTTGAAATGTATGTGACTACAAAAGATGTGTGTGTTTGTGTGTGTGTGTGTGTGTGTGTGTGTGTGTGTGTGTCGAACCTAGCAAGTAGCAAATCCGATTTTTTGTTTTCTTTTGTCCATCTCTTGTCACCACTCCTTTCTATCGCAGTGTTGTCATTTAAAATAATACAATAATATTAAAATTTCGTTTGGTGTTTTTACTAATCAAATAATATGAGTTTCATTAGTTTCTTCCTTCCAAAAAACCCAGTTATAACGTCTGAATTTTAAAAAGTCCAATAGAATATTTGGGGACCCCGATAGCTCAGTTGATAGAGCACTCTCTTTATACGCAAAGGGCCAGAGATCGATCCCGGGTGCAGTCGATTTTTTTCTGAATCCCTGTCTACTCAGCAATGAATGGGTAGCTGAGTTTGTTAGATCTGGCGAAAAGTCACCATCGACCCCTCTTATCACCTCATCCACCCCCTCTTATTATAACTTCACGTCTCTCTCTTACTCTTCAATGCTCGCTGCCCTCTAATGTGTGTGTGTGTGGGGGGGGGGGGGGGGGGGGGGGGGGGAGGGGGGGGTAGGAGTTGCGTGTGTGTATCAACGCCACGAACAACTCGATCAACGCCTTGGGCGATGCCATTATCTCCGTTAATGGGGATAAATTTCAAATTTTATTAAATTATCGAAGTAACAATGAAGTACGGTGAGCAAATAAAGAAGGCATCACCCCTCTTCTCTAATTAGGTTACAATTTGAAATGAGTGTGACTACTCCGTGTGTTTTACTCCTGTAGGCCACGGTTTTCATCGTGTAGCGGTCTTTAACGGTTCAAGAATGAACGATCCCACGCTCTCAAAGGTCAAACCGGTTCGAATTTCCAACAGTCTCTCAGGAATGTTCAATGTCGAAAAGTACCGGTCCTACTAGGACCGGTCCTTGCGGTCTTCATTTCCCAAGGACCGTAGGACCGTGGTCCTTAAGCTTGCCAAGGACCGCCCCGCCCTAATTTCAATCTATCTTCTCTCATCTTTATTATTGACACTTTCTTCACTTCAGTCAACCTTCGTATTCGTTCATTTCTCACTTTATCTTTTCTTGTCCAGCCAAGTGACCATCTCAACATCCTCATTTCTGCCACCTCAACTTCTTTATCTTGTTTCTTTGTTGTAGTTGCTGTCTCTAGTCCATATAGCATTGCTGGTCTTATAACTGTTGTATATATTTTCCCCTTCAGCTTTGCGGAAATTCACTTGTCACACATAACTCCAGTAACCTTCCTCCAATTATTCCAGCCTGCCTGTATCCTCTTCCTAACCTCCATCTCATTGCCCCCATCTCCTTGAACAGTCGTTTCTAGGTCCTACTAGGACCGGTCCTTGCGGTCTTCATTTCCCAAGGACCGTAGGACCGTGGTCCTTAAGCTTGCCAAGGACCGCCCCGCCCTAATTTCAATCTATCTTCTCTCATCTTTATTATTGACACTTTCTTCACTTCAGTCAACCTTCGTATTCGTTCATTTCTCACTTTATCTTTTCTTGTCCAGCCAAGTGACCATCTCAACATCCTCATTTCTGCCACCTCAACTTCTTTATCTTGTTTCTTTGTTGTAGTTGCTGTCTCTAGTCCATATAGCATTGCTGGTCTTATAACTGTTGTATATATTTTCCCCTTCAGCTTTGCGGAAATTCACTTGTCACACATAACTCCAGTAACCTTCCTCCAATTATTCCAGCCTGCCTGTATCCTCTTCCTAACCTCCATCTCATTGCCCCCATCTCCTTGAACAGTCGTTTCTAAGTATTTGAATTGGTTTGTTTCTGGCACATCCTCTTCTTCCATCTTTATTGGTGGTTCTGCTCTCTGTGTTCCGATACACAAATACTCTTGTCTTCGATCTCCTTGCCCTTAATCCCCTCCTTTCCAACACCAGTCTCCAACCCTCCAGTTCTTTTTCCGCTTCGGCTTTTGTATCAAGTAACCTTGAACGTTTATAGTATGGTTAATACAGTTAAGTGGATGCAGGGCATTCACACGTGTGGTAGCCTTGAGTGGATGGCAAAAAAACAATAAGAAAGACCTGAGTGACGTCATCATTATACTATTTATAATATGCCTACTCGGCTGTATCAAATAGACGACCCTCCACCCTATATTTTTCACGATTTTTGACGCCCCCCCCCCCCCGCCCCCCCCCCTCCCATTCTATCAAATTTCAGCTCACGAAAAGTGCCAGAGACAATTTTGAAAAACATACTCTCTATGTTGTCGCTGTTATTTTACTAGCTGTATGCTGTTTGTTAAATATTAAGGGTTTCACAGCGCTTGCAACACATTCAGGTCATATCAGCGCCAGTAAAAAGGAAGAAAGCGGGATAGTAATTATAGAATTACAATTAAAGCACCCAAGAAAAGATAAGACAAAAGGGAATTGGTTCAAATAGGAAACATACAGGGGAAGATAAGACACAGCAAGTGACCTCTTGCCCACCGTGGGAGGTCAAAAGTCACCACCTAGAAATATATGGCCGCCCGACTCACAGCTAGGGCCAGAACTAAGGTTAAAAAAATAATAATGGAGAGCATAATGGAAAGGAAAAGCAGATATACACGAAGGATTGATGACACAAGTGACCTCTCTGCCTACCATTTTGTTTGTTTTTAAGGGTTTTACGGTGCTTGCAACACATTTGTTTTTTGTTTTGATTTTTGAGGGTTCTACGGCGCTTGAAACACATTAATGTCATATCAGCGCCAGTAAAAAGGAAGAAATGGGATAGTAAAAAGTTATAGAATTACAATTAAAGCACCCAAGAAAAGGTAAGACAAAGGAGAATTTGTTCAAATATGAAACAGATGTACATTCCAAGAGCACACCATCAAAGTACTTAGTTTGAGATCACCTAAAAGTCTCATCCAGACACAAGCACAGGTCCCCACTAAGAGGAATACACTCAAATGTTTACAAATCATATATAATATGTAAACAAAACATAATACGGTGCATAACATTTACAAAGAAAAAAATATCATCTCCCAAAACTAACTATACATTTGACTGTTTCCCCCTCAGCCAGGGTATCCAGCCAGGGCCAGGACAAAACCAAGTAATCTCATTCCAAGACAAAGACAGAAAGCAAGTTGGAAAACATGTAGGAGGATAGAAAAGACAGTAAGTACCTTCCTGGCCACTCTGGGAGGTCAGGAACCTTATCCAGGAACTGGGAATAAATAGGGATCAGATGTAGATTCCAAGAGCATACCATCAATGTACTTAGTTTGAGATCACCTTTAAGTCTCATCCGGACACAAGCACAAAATCCAACAGAGGAATACACTCTAATGCTTACTTTATAAATTCAAAATAACAAATAATATAATAATACATAACAGAGAGATGATTTACAAGGAAAAAAATATCATCTCCCAAAACTAACTATACATATGACTGTTTCCCTCCCAGCCAGGGCCAGGACAAAACCAAGTAATCTCATTCCAAGACAAAGACAGAAAGCATTTGGAAAACAAAGCTAGGGGGATACAAGACGCATTATGTACCTCCCTGCCCACTATGGGAGGTCAGGAATCCCACCCAGGACTCCGGCCAGGGCCAGGACAAAAACAAGTAATCTCATTCCAAGACAAAGACAGAAAGCACGTTGGAAAATAGATATAAGGGGATAGAAGACACAGTATGTACCCCCCTGCCCACTATGGGAGATCAGGAACCCCACCCAGCCTGCCCACTGTGGGAGGTCAGGAACCCCACCCAGCTGCCTACCATGGGAAGTCAGTTGACCACACCCCATCCCATTAGATATTGCGGCCTAGGCATTCCATGAAGGAATATGGATACTCCATCAAACAAGATGTCTGATGTCAACAGGAGTCACCCATGTTGTCCAAAGTGAGCAATTGGGGGTTAATGATCTTTTTTGTATTGTATATGTTTTAAGGGTTTTACGGCGCTTGCAATCCTTACCTAAGGAGAGAAAAAAAAAAAACTAAAGTGCCTTCAAAACGGGGCCCGAACCTCGAACACCAAGTCACAGTGCAATGCCTTAACCATTCAGCCACTCCCCCCCCCCCCCCCCGGAAAAGAAACCCCAAAAAACCCCCAAAATAACAAAATACAGCAACAAAAAAAAAAAAAAAAAAAAAAAAAAAAAAAAAAAAAAACAAACAAACAAACAAAACATTTAAAAAACCCCACAAAAATCAAAGGCAAAAAAGTCAATTTTAAAAATATTTAATTCAATCCCTATTAAAATGCCTAAACACTTCAACATGCAAAGGACCTCATAATGACTCGTTATGAGCGATGATTAAATATAATACTTCGAATATGAGAATAAAATAAATACATGAATAATAATAATAATAATAATAAGTATATTCATAACGAACAAACTATGTACGGAATAAAATATTAAATAACATGACATTATATCATGAGTTATAATAGTTATTAATGGGAATGGATAAAGAAAAGCATTGCCAATTTATCAACATATCAAATGCAGGTATAAGATTTATACAGAATATTGTGTACGGCTATATGGGATTACATAAGGCACCAGGGGTTACTTTGGCCACTTTTCTTGAACAACATTAGTGCACCCAAAAACTTTTTTAGTTTGTTTGTTTTGTTGGGTTGGTTTTTTCTTTTTTTTTGCGTTTTATTTATTTATTTTTTTGTTGTTGTTGTTTTCTTTGGAGGGTGGAGTTTGGGTGTGTGTGTGTGAGGGGGGGGGGGGGGGGGGGATCAAAATTTAACAATATTTAGGTATGTAATTCTTTTATTTTCAATAGAAGGTTATTGAGTGCCAACTTTTTTTTTATCAAGATTATAGCAATCAAAAACTTTGTTGTTTTTTTTCAGGGTCTAGGAATAATTTTAATTTAAATAATTTTTTCACTCGTTATACGATTTTTTTTTTAAAAAAAGGTTTTTGGGTGCACTAATCTTTTTCAAGAAAAACGTGGCCCAGCTGGATAGCTCCTGGTGGCCCAAGTACCCCCATATTACGGTAATGTACTTTTTATAACATTTTCTATATGTCCAATAACGCATTGGTTTTAAACGACGTTTTCTTATTTGCAGGTCTGATAACCTATATTATTGTTATGGTCACATTGTTGTAATGGAAATACTCTCAAACTAACGCGACGTTCTTTTTTTTTTCTCTCAATTCCAACAACGTGAAAACAAGCCAATAACTGCGTTAGTTTTTCAGAACTGAAAATATGTGACGTCTGTTTAAAACATTTATTTTTTTTTTAAAAGGAAAAGAAATTCCAACCTCAACCCATAAAATAAAAGATAGTTTAAAAAAATACAAAACAAAACAAAACAACACAACAAAAATTAAGTTAAATAAAAATAAAAATCAGTGGGGAAACAAATCACATATTATTCATTTTTCAATATAACAACAACAACAAAAAACAAAAAAAAAAAAACAAAACAAAAAACAAACAAACATAACACGATAAAAATGGAAAATCATTTGGAATAATAGCATTAGAAACATAAAGTTCAGCAGATACATGTCGTAACAAAACGGGGCTTTTTCCTCGGTTAAGCTGAAAAAAACTTTAATTTGAAATATTAATAGATTAAAATGACCCACCAATTCGTCAAAATGTTTTTGTTTTTGTTTGTTTTTAAGGGTTTTACGACACTTGTTTGTTTTTAAGGGTTTTACGACACTTGCGACACAGTTAGGTCATTTGTGCTCCCGTAAAAAGGTAGAAAATGGAACAGTAAAAAATCTTATAGATTTACAATTAAAAACGCACAAGAAAAGTAAGACAAAGGGAAATGGCACAAGCAGGGAACAGATGTAGATTCCAAGAGCACAGAATCACTGTGCATGGTTTGAGATACCTAAAAGTCTCATCCTGACACAAGTACATGTCCATACTAAAGGATCACACTCAAATGTTTACAAATCATATGTTTAAAAAAAGATTACACTACAAAAGTGAGAGACGATTTACAGGGGAAAAATATCATCTCTCAAAACTATAACTATATATTCTACTGTTTCCCTCCCAGCCAAGGACTCCGGTCAGGGTCAGGACAAAACTAAGTCTCATTCCAAGACAAAAACAGAAAGCAAGTTGGAAAACAGATATAGGGTGATAGAAGACACAGTAAGTAGCACCCCCCCCCCCAACCCTGCCAGCTATGGGAGGTCAGGAACCCCACCCAGTCGTCAAAATGTCTCAAACCCGAGACCTCCATAGACCTAATGTTGGGGACTCAAATTTGAGACTTGACAAACCAAATATGCATGTTTAACAACTAATCAAGCAGAAAACATCTATGATAAAATTTCTGGAAATCTTCTATAATAATATAAATAATAATAATAGAAGTTTTCAGGGCAAATAAATGGGGGAAAAAAGTGTTTTGTTATCGAATAGAAGTTTAGGCAACAGTAACATGTTACTTATGCATTTATCTACATCCCCATTGGTATCATTTACCAACCATTAAGTAACAACATATAAATAACAGGAATATCACATGTATGTTTAAGAAGAAGAAAAAAAAAAATTCGTGATAACAATCTCTTGGATAAACAAAGTCAATTCAATGTAAATTGAGGTGATTTGACGTTACGTTTCGAGATTCACAAGGCTCTAAAGTACTGACTGATCCTGTCTAAAAAAAAAACAAAAAACAAAAAAAAAAAACAATGAAAGAATGGGTCTTGTCAATACATAGGAATTTGAGAGTGAAGTTAAAAAATGTGAATCTTAGGGAGGTCGGAGAAGTTTGTTTTTGTTTTTGTTTGTTTGTTTTTAAGGGTTTTACTGCGCTTGCAACACATTTAGGTTATATCAGCGCCAGTAAACAGGAAGAAAATGGGATAGTAAAAAGTTCTAGAATTACAATTAAAGCACCCAAGAAAAAGTAAGACAAAGGGGATCTGAGAACAAATAGGGATCAGATGTAGATTCCAAGAGCATACCACCTATGTACTTAGTATGAAATCACCTACATGTCTCATCCAGACACAAACACAAAATCTAACAAAGAGGAACACACTCAAATGCTTACATTATACATTCAAAATAAAAATAATAATACATAACAGAGAGATGATTTACAAGGAAAAAAATATCATCTCCCAAAACAATAACTATGCATTTGACTGTTTCCCTCCCAGCTAGGACTCCGGCCAGAGCCAGGACAAAACCAAGTAATCTCATTCCAAGACAAAGACAGAAAGCATGTTGGAAAACAGATATAAGGGGATAGAAGACACAGTATGTACCTCCCTGCCCGCTATGGGAGGTCAGGATCCCCACCCAGAGGTCGGAGAAGAAAAATATACATACATACATACATACATACATACATACATACATACATACATACATACATACATACATACATGCATGCATGCATGCATGCATGCATGCATGCATGCATGCATGCATGCATGCATGCATACATACATACATACATACATACATACATACATACATACATACATACATACATACATACATACATACATACATACATACATACATACATACATACATACATACATACATACATACAGACAGACAAACAGACATCCGTCTGTCCGTCCGTCCGTCCGTCCATCCATCCATTCATACATACATACCTACATACATACATACATACATACATACATACATACATACATACATACATACATACATACATACATACATACATACATAAAACATACATTCAAACAATCAAGAGATGCACTCCATCTATGAATGAATTGTCTTTTCAACACAAAGGAATTTGAGAGCGAAGCTCAAAAATGTGAATCTTAGGGAATTGAGAAAAAAAAAAATTAAACCCAGGTGAAACATACATACATCCAACCTTGAGTTGCACCCAATGAATCAATGAAAGAACAAACCTTTCCAACACAAAGAAGTTTGAGAGCGAAGTAAAAAAAAAAAAAACAAGAAAAAATAAAAAAGAGTGGATCTTGGGGCATAATGAGAAAGAAAACATACATATACATAACAACCTAGAGATGCATCCTATCTATCAATGAAATAATGTTTTCATAGCAAAGGAATTTGACAGCAAAGTCCAAGAATACGAATTGGAGGAGGCATGAGAAAGAAAAGCATGCAATGCATGATATACATACAGCCTAGAACACGACATAACATTGTCAATGGAAAGTGCAGTGACATAGAGAAGGCACAGTGGATGTGGCCTTACTTAATTTGATAAATTACTAATGTGTTGGTGTTTTGATTAGATAAATACTCTAAAAAGTTATAAACAAAAATGAATAAAACAGCTTCAAAAAAAAGAATAAAATACCAAACATGAAATGCTACATGCTCAAAACCCTTCTTCAGCCAACAGTAAAAAAACAACAATTAAGACATAGATAGATTACTTAAAAACCCTGGTAGATGGCAGAGAAAAAAATATAATCCAAAATCTTATTCCAGAAAAGACGTGTTTATTTTTTTTCTCTGAAGTCAATCTGGATTATTTAATAATGTCTTAATTGCTTTTTGTTGTTAGGTGAATAAGGGTTTTGAGCCTGAAACGTTCCGCATTGGATATTCCGCTCTTTTTGGAAGCTTGTACATTCATGTTTGTTCAATACTTTTTGCAGTCCACACCTTTCCTAAAGTGTAAAAATAAAGAGAAAAAAAATCCGTTTCCAGGCAACTCGTCCGGATAATGGAGACATCCGGATTGTGAAGTTCTGGATTAGATAGACGCAGTATGAATTCCACAAATGAACCTACTGAATTGGATTCAGTAGTCTGATGTCACGCCACCCGGCAACTGCGGCCATCTTGGTTCTAAACAAAGAAAATCATTACTTTTTATTCTTCATGCTGGCTAGAACTTTTCATATGCCGTGATCAGAATGTGTAAAAGTCAAAACATGATCAAATTTATGGGTTTTTTTTTCCTCTGGATACGCTTTTATGCTCGCCGGAGAAATATTTCATACGGGCATCCACCATTGTTCTGATAGTTTAGAGCCAGTGTTACTAAAATACCATGCGTCATTAGGAAGGAATTGACGTTACGACTGTTGAAGAGTATTGGTGCATGCCTCTGTTTAGTTCTTATCCAAAACCAGACAGCCATTAATTCTTTGGTTTGGATTAAAAAATGATGGCAGAACTCTCTCTCTTTCTCTCTCTCTCTCTCTCTCTCTCTCTCTCTCTCTCTCTCTCTCTCTCCCTCTCTCTCTCTCTTTTTTTTTCACAAATACACCCACACCCACACACACACACACACACACACACACACACACACTCACACACTGATATAAACTCATCGATTCAAACGTATAGGATGTGCATAATTGATAAATGGAAAATTCATTCAATAAAACGACTAATATCACAAAATGACACCATGTAACTTCTTTAAAACAACGGTATAGCGTATTATTATCATCATCCCAAGCATCTTACAATAGTTTACAGTGGCTTGTATTTAGGAGTAACATGATATCCCTGTTTGTTTTTATGGGTTTTACGGCAATTGCGACCCTTAAAGATTATTTCAGGTCAAGTAAAAAGGAGAAAAAAAAAAAAAGATGAAGCAAAGGTTAAAAAAATTTGAAGTTAAAGCACTAAAGAAAGAAGTAGTCCTTCAGAGCCATTAGGCCCATGGAGCCGGAGTTTATCCCGATTTCTTTAGCGTGACCGAACAACAGCAATTGCTTACTACCCTTTGGATAGGACGCTAGTCTTTAGAAAAATACTCTCCACCAAATCTTAAAGACTCAGCTACCCATTCACTGCTGGGTGGACAGGGGATTCAGAAAAAAATCTCAACTGCACTCGGGATCGATCTTTGGTCCCTTTTTGTGTGAAGCGAGTACTCTACCAACTGAGCTATCGAGACCCTTTAAAAGCACTAAAGAAATAGTAAGACAAAGCTTCAACTAGGAAACAGAAGATTCCATCAATGTGCCTACCTAAAAGTCCCATCTAGCCAGAAGCAAAGGATCCCACTATGAAGAAAACACTCAAATGCTTACAAAGTACAATATTATATCCCAAAATTAGGTAACTATAATGGGGATCCTCGACAATATTGGAGGTTTCCACAAGACGAAGAAGAAGAAGAAGAAGAATAACAGAGAAATGATAGAGGTACAAGGGGGAAAATTCTCTCTCAAAAAGGGGTACTATACATTCAACTGCTTCTCTCTCAACCAAGAATCCCTGCCAAGACCAGGAAACAAACTTGTTTTTGTTTGTATTTAAGGGTTTTACAGCTCTTGCCACACAGTAAGTACCACCCTGCCCACAATGGAAGGCCGGGAACTCTACCCAGTTGCAACACATTAAGGTCATATCAGAGCCAGTAAAAAGGAAGAAACCGGGATAGTAGAAAGTTCTAGAAAAACAATTAAATCACCCAAAAAAGGGTAAGACAAAGGGGAATTGGTTCAAATAGGAAACAGATGTAGATTCCACAGCACACTATCAGAGTACTTAGTTTGAGATCACCTAAAAGTCTCATTCAGACACAAGCACAGGTCCCCACTAAGAGGAATACACTCAAATATTAATTCCTAAACAAAACATAATATAGTGCATAACAGAGATATGATTTACAAGGAAAAAAATATCATCTCACAAAACTAACTACACATTTGACTGTTTCCCTCTCAGCCAGGGTATCCGGCCAGGACCAGGACAAAATCAAGAAATCTCATTCCAAGACAAAGACAGAAAGCACGTTAGAAAACAGATACAGGGGGATAGAAGACACAGTAAGTACTTCCCTGCCCACTATGGGAGGTCAGGAACCCCACCCAGTGAGCTATGTCAATCTAGAACAAAGACGAAAGCAACATGGAAAGGGAGAAAAGATGTTTGTTTTTGTTTTTAAGGGTTTTACAGCGCTTGCAACACATTTAGGTTATATCAGCGCCAGTAAAAAGGAAGAAAATGGGATAGTAAAAAGTTCTAGAATTACAATTAAAGCATCCAAGAAAAAGTAAGGGTAACTGGGAACAAATAGGGATCAGATGTAGATTCCAAGAGCATACCATCAATGTACTTAGTTTGAGATCACCAATAAGTTTCATCTGGACACAAGCACGGCCGCCACTAAGAGGAATACACTCAAATGCTCAGATTATAAATTATAACAAATATAATAATACAAAACAGAGAGATGATTTACAAGGAAAAAAATATCATCTCCCAAAACAATAACTATGCATTTGACTGTTTCCCTCCCAGCCAGAACAAAACCAAGCAATCTCATTCCAAGACAAAGACAGAAAGCACGTTAGAAAACAGATACAGGGGGATAGAAGACACAGTAAGTACTTCCCTGCCCACTATGGGAGGTAGGAACCCCACCCAGATACAGGGGGATAGAAGACACAATAAGTACCTCCCTGCCCACTATGGGAGGGAGGAACCCCACCCAGGGAGAAGAGATAAAAGACGTATGTCAACATATAACAAATGGAACACACACCATCATTATAACAGGGATAATAGAAATGTAACATTGTGATGGGTACCGTAGTTAAAGACAGTGAAAATGTAAAACACAGCCATTGTTTTGATCAACAGAAGTAACAATCAATCAAAATATATACGTAATCAACATGACATTTATAGACAATGACAAATGCATAGTTTTTTGTTTTTTTTAATAACTGTAAAGACGAATACCTAATTGAGAATTATGAACCAAAAAATAATATTGATGAATATAAATAATAATAAAAATAAACAAAATAAAGAAAAAGAAAAAACAAACAATTCATTAAACAGACAATCAAGATGAGAAATTTTCACGACTTGCTAAAACAAACTACAACATTAAGAGAGGAATATTGGTGCTTAGTCAGCTCCACATTCTGGAAAAAAAATCTCAAACATTTCTCTTCATCTTCCCCGGACTCGGTCAGTCTACGGATGTTGCATATCCAAAACAGAGGAAAACTTATGGTACTCTTCCAGGAAGAAAAGTTATCTAAACAGCATATTCAAAATGAAAACTGCAACTCCAAAATGTATAAAGTCTTTATAATGAAAATGTAGTTGTTTGAAGCTCGGAAGAAATAAATAACTACAGGAAATGAAATGGAAGCTTTAATTTAATTAGCCATGGACGGATAATGGATAGTGGCTGTTTCGGGTTTCCCCTTTGTCAACAAAAAAGAAAGAATGAAACACTAAAGATGAAAGAGAGATTATCTATCTTCGCTGATTAAATTGAAGCTTCCATCCCATTTCCAATTGCTATTTATAAAGTGTTTATACAAAATTTTCGAATTTTAAACGACACGCATCTTACAGACTAAAAAAAGAAACAAAATAAATCAAAGCACTGGGATGCTTCGCATTTGTGTGGAGAATAACAAAAGCTTATCTATCTGGCACGGAAATTTCAAATTACAGCAAAAGTAAAAATAGATTGTCCTGTAGAGCTCAACCAATCAAATTTAACCAGTAACCTTCCATTCTCTCTCCCCCCCCCCCCCACCCCCCACCTTGAATGACACGTATCTAAAAATTTGGCAAAGTCCCATGTTTGACAGTTTATTGCCAAGATGAGGGTCATTCAAATTGACCAACATTTGAAGGACGAGTTCTCTGGCCAAATTTTAAAAATTTAAATACGTTTCTTTCCAGAGTCCAGCAATGAACTGGTAAATCCATCAGATCTTCTTCGTAGCATAATGAGGTAAACAAGAAATAGAAAAGAATAAAGAGTGTTTCCTGAGTGATGTTGAGATATCAAAAAGAGGGGGGGGGGGGGGGGAAGCCCCCCAAAAAATAATAAAAACAGCTTTAATCGTCTCGTCTATCACTGACAAAGTCAACCATATGTGACCCAGCATCTCAAAGCGGTATTGTATCCAGATGAATAGGTCCTGTATAAGCGAATTTAAATCTAAAAATGTTATGAAATAGGCTACGAACTTTGGCTTTCTTAAGGCTCTCTTATGAGATACAGCAACTTGTATTTACTCAGTCAATCCTAGAGATTTTTGCGACTTTTTAAAACTGGAAAAAATGTATTAAAAATGAGCATGTACATAGATAGTTTTATTCAACTACCATTAACATGTTAATACTAAAAACAATAGCTTTGATACTACGCCTACAATTTGTCTCAGAAAAATGTAATAAATATGCATGGGGTAAAAGTAACCCGGGTAACTACGGATATAGTTGGTGTTAGGGTTGAGTGAGTTAAACCTTTAAAGGCAGGAGTTGCGAGTCTACTGTTAT
>NC_088364.1:78042888-78110388 GCF_034508935.2 Berghia stephanieae | reverse complement strand
AATGGGGGATAGAGGACACAACAAGTGACCTCCCTGCCCACTGTTGGATGACCTAAGACACAGCCCAGAAGTAAGAACCTAAATCTAAGATTTCATCAACATAACAACAACAAATCAATCTAATTACGTCACTTCTTGCTGAAAGGCTCGGCTTTAGAATGTCGTTTGTGTTTCCTCGGCCATGTTCCGGTATCGTAACTTGCAGCCACTGCCATTACTGGTTGTCGGACTAAATCACCACTGCTAGGAGAGTACACACCACGCGGGACCACAGAACTGCTGCTCATCCCAGGAGAGGGAGACAGTGAATGTAAATTTTCTGAAGAAAGGTCCCTCTCACCAATCTCGTCCTCATCGTTAAAGCTCATGTTGGAAAAACCAGAGGTTGTCACGTCTCGACTTGATCTTTTACCGGATGAGGTTTTGATTTTCAGCCTTTGATATTTTCCCTCCTCGTCATAACCGCTCTGTGCATACCATTCTCCTTCATCAGTAGCATCTTGATGCCAAGAGCTGCTCACAGGTGCTTTATTCAGATCTTGGGGTGAAAGTGAGGCAGAGCCCTTGCCGACGTGTGAGGAAGATGGTGCAACGTGAAGATCTAATGGCCTTTGAACCTTATTTCGACTGGCTTGTGGCTGTGGTTTTACTGAGCTTAAATGCATAGGTAATTGCTGTGCCTGTTGTTTCCAAATGGGTTCTGTTCTTTGTTGTTGTTGTTGTTGTTGCTGCTGCTGCTGCTGCTGTTGTTGTTGATGTTGTTGTTGTTGTTGTTGTTGTTGTTGTTGTTGGTGGTGGTGGTGGTGTTGTATGGCTTGCTGATTCAACTCTTGTTGATAAGGCTGTTGCTGATGAGAATGGTGATGAAATTGTCCAGACGGATGATTATCAAATTGATAAAATTGTTTTGAGGGAATAAAAGATTGTTGTTGTTGCTGCTGCTGTTGTTGTTGTTGCTGTTGATGTTGTTGTTGTTGCTGTTGTTGATGTTGTTGTTGATGTTGTTGCCGTTGAGGAGGAGGAAGCAACGGTTGTCCTGAAAAGTAATGTTGATTATCAGTGTTGACATTTTGGAGATATGAATGTTGAGGTGTCTGAATTTGTTGTAGATTTTGTTGTTGTCGTAAATTACTAGGATCCTGTTGGGAAAAATTTGGTGAAAAGTAAGAAACTGTATCTCCTGATATTGAAATTTGCTTTCGCTCATACTGTGGACTTGCATTTTGAAGAGAACCCTGTTGTTCTTTGGGAGTTTTATGAGTACTCGCCCTCTTAATAGAGCGTTTCATCGCTTTATTAAAAGGAACTGCTCCAAAGGGATCCTCAGGAATCTGCCCAAATGTTGTGGGTTCAGGATCTTTATTCGGATCATTCAAAATTTCAGAACATTCAGCAGATTTATTGAGAAAACCCTCATTGTTTCGCTTTTCTGTGGTCACTGCATTGGAGTAGACCAAAGATGCTGGAAGTGGATCATTTTCAATCAAATTAGCAAATACATTTTCTGATGCTCTTCCCGGTAGAGCTTCTTCGGGAGTTGCTACATACATTATATCCTCCATTAGAGGTGACACTGTGCTGGAGGAAGGGTCTGTGGAGCATGACGTAGCCCTGACATCAAAGGGAGCACTACCGAAAACGTCTGCTTCGGAGGTGCTCCTGGCTTGATTCTCGTTTCCATCTATGGCAGCATATGACATGTGAGAGGAGCTTCCAGGACTGGTGACATTTGTAAGACTGGAACCTTTTACTAACCGACCCGCCTTGAACGGAGCATGGTCGAATACATCACAGCCTTGACCGGATACACTGGAAGAAGTTCCAGAGGCTAGAAGAGGTGTGGATCTTCTGGAAGATTTGATTTTGAAGGGTGCAGCGGAAAACACATCAACGCTAGTTGATGCAGAGGATGTGTCCGGTGAAAGCACTGAGGAAGATGAGGTTGTCATGGCCCCATAGGCGATGAACTCTGCTTGAGCTGGATCTGAAGCCATGTTGGAGGATGGGAAATCAAATCCACCACTGTCTAATCTACTGAGAGAACCTGAAATTGCTGAAGTTGGATTTGACTCGCTACCAGGTCTATCTTTTCGAAAAGAGTCGGAAAAGCCACTAGGCTCTTGCCAGGAGTTGCTATCACTCACCGGCTTTGACCAGCCATGGGCTTGACCACCGTATTCATCCTGTAACTCATCATCATCTAACAACGGCCGCACACCATACTCGTGTCCAACAATGCGGTCTGAATTAGGTACAAACTGCATGGCAATGCTTTCGGCATGACTAGATTTGCTGGAAACAGAACCTGCTATGTCGACGGGTCTTGATCCGTATTCATCATCCAGTTCTTGGTAACCAAAGTCATTTAGAGGCTGCTGTTTCAAGGAAGGATGATCGTCCTCCGCATATGAGGAACTCGATTCTTTTCTATAGCGTCCTGCTGCACCTTTGGTAGAGGAGATTGTGGATACAGACTTTAAAGAGGCTGTGTCTTTAGAATCTTCTGACTTCTCTGTCTGTCTTTCGAGGGTTTGTTTGTTAGAATTACTTTCCTGTTCATCAGGCTCATCTGAATCAATAAGTTGAGAATATTTGGCTCTGGCTAGGGCAGCTCGAAGTTGACCAGGAACGAGGAACTCTCTTGAACGTCCTTCATGAGACAGCGAGGAGGACTCTGATGCTCCTTCCTGATGTTTCTGATGACTGGTTTTAGCAGGAGTTTGTTCCTGATCAGAACTACTGTCTTCTGAACCATTCCTCTTTTGCATATCTGGTAAGAAAGGAATAAAAATAATGAAATAAATAATATTTATTCGATATGAAAAGTCATATTTTACATCAGATCAAAAAATTGTCATCACTATCATCCATTTCATTACCAAACGTTTGCACTTTATCCTCATAAAATCAGAAGAAATTAAAACATAAGTTATCTACCCATCTCATGCCCCGTAAGAGCACTAACACTTAAGTGTCACAAGTTTAATCTTTATCATTCACTTAGTATTAGACATCCAAATGGGAAAAGTTAAGTTTGGACCATGGAAAAGGAAAGAGAAAGTAGAGTAAAAGATGGTAGAACTGGAGTTTGCTCAACATTTATGAGAAACCCCTCCCCCACCTCTTTTAAAAAACAAAAAACAAAAACAAAACAACTAAAGCCAAGGGAGTTGTCGAAACCTTGGATTGGACAGAATCAGGTCCCAAAAGCAATCTATCTGTGTGTCTAGGCTGTGACTGGTCAATATTTATACCCTGACACATGATGATCCATGCGCAGCCTTCATAAACTCATAATCAAGACACTAAAAATTATATCGCGATACTAGGCAACGATCACTTAAAGAAAGTGAAAAGTGAGTGGCTGTTATTAGTGCTTTAAGGAAACAAATTATCCCATTGAATATATGGACTATTGAATATACAGTGGATTGAGTCAACACTGCAGGACCAGAAACACTGGTTGACTTTAAGCGAGGCTGACATTATCCATTACTAATTCTTCAATAAAGAACAGAAAATCTGGAACCAACAATGTTGACGTTAAGCAGAAGTTGACTTTATGCAGATTCCAAAGTAACTCACTATTCACTTTTGTTTTGGTGGTCGTCATTTTGTATTATAATATAATTTTTTAGGCCAGTGTCAGGCTTATGAGTAAACAAGGACACTGTCGGTGTCCAGTCCTAGGCCAATGATGAGAAGAAAAAAAAACATTCATTCCATACTGGTAAAACAGATAAAGAAAAGGAAAAGAACATTTTATTTATTTTACTGCAAAAAAACACATTTCACTTTATTCCACCTTTTAAAGCTCACTACATAGTAGTAAAAGTGACACATACAATTCAAAATAAATTCCAACAAATAAAATAAGACAAAATGAATCCAAAATACTACCTGTCAAAATATTGATATGAAGCATATAGCCTATCAAAATATCATTGTTATGAAGCAAAGTAAAAACATACAAACTACGTATATCCTATAACAATGGAACACACTTTATCACAGACATTAAAACTTAAATGAAAGTCTACCAATAAAATAACATTTCTAAAGTGCGGAAAAATGTGATGTTACTGGATTTTGACATTATATGAAGAGATTGTGTGAAAATATATAAGAGAGAGATATAAATATCATGTTCTAGATATTCTTACTCTAGTTTAAATTTTCTGATTGTTCAAAAATTAAATGAAAGAAAAAAGAATTTTTGTTTTAGAAAAGTCAATGAATAATGCATTTGATAACAAGAACAATAGCAACAACAATGAAGCAGTACTGGACGTTAGTGAATGGCTACAATTCATCTACCCATCCATAAAAGCTCTCAGATTTTTGTCTCGATTTTGAAAGAAGAATAGTAAGCTCATGCCGCATTCAAAGTATTAAATATGAACACGAATCAATTATTTTTAATAAACAAAAATTAATATAACAGCTTTGACAAAGAACAAAATACCAAATATGGAACCTTTCAGGCTCAAAACCCTTCTTCAGCCAACAATAAAAAAAAACAAAACATGACAACGTAAATACATTAATTAAAAAACAATTATTTCTCTGCTGTTGATCTGGTTTTGAAGATAATGTATTTATGTTTACATTTTTTTTTTTTTGTTATTGGCTGAAGAAGGGTTTTGAGCTCAAAATGTTCCATGTTTGGTATTTTGTTCTTTTTCGAAGATGTTATATTCCTTTTTTTAATCACCTTTTACAGTTCAATTCTAGCAGCTAAGTCCTGCTTTGACTTTTATTCAGAGAATAAATATTCTGCAAACTTTAAATCTTTGAAGAAATTTTAAAAATCCGTTTTATCAAGCCCCAAGACAAAGTTTGTTTATCGTGTCTTTTTCAATTTTAAAGTGAATTAAATAAAATTGCTGCACTCTGTTTTCCAATCTTGCCCAAAACGAAAAATTCCATGCACAAAATATTGGAACTACGTAAAACTAAATATCCAAGACGTAAAAACAGCTCCATCTGTTTTACTAACAGCAAACCGGTTTTGCATCAATTTTTGTTAGACATTAAAAAAGAGTTAGGTAGACAACTGGCCTTATCAAACACACACACACACACACACACACACACACACACATACACACACACATATATATATAAATATTTTAATTTAATGAACAACAAGATAAGAAAACTGGAAACTTCCATTTTTCCAAGCATAGATAAAACCCTATGTTATGAGCTTTAATACATTAACTGTTGACCTTCATACCATCATTTTGTTGTTATTTTTGTTTTGCTTTGTACCTACTTTGTACCTACATCTTTTAACATACTTTTTAAAAAGTGATTAATAATTAAATACACAATACTCGTAAATGCTCTCACAACCGACCTACATCCAAATGCCAAATATCTTTTACTGTCATTTCTTATGACTTATCAGAACAAAGAAAACAACAAAATAAAGATCAACCAAGCACTCAAATGACCCCGAGGCAGGCAAGACCTTCAAACAACATAGGTCGGACCAAATGCATAATATATAAATATCAAGATATACATTTAAAATCATGAGGGGAATAAAATTGCACGTTCTTTAACAGACGAAGATCTTCATCTTATTTTAAATCCATTCCCATACCAAAATGTAAAACGCCACTGCAGTCTTTAAACTGATGGATGGACTGAGAGATTTTTGCTTCATTTTTTAAGGGTTTACGACACTATCAATTCCTTTTAGGTCATTTCAGTGCCAGCAAAAAGGAAGATGATAGGGAAAAGGTTGTAGATCTAAAGTTAAAAGCACCAAAATAAACACAAAGTAAGCCAAGGGAACTAGTTCCAAAAAGATACAGAAGATCCCACGACCAATCCATCAATCTGCCTATTGCGGAGTTGTCATACCAGTAAGGTCGTGGGTTCGAGACCCCATTGCTGCAAATAATTTTATTCTCTATTGTCTTCTGGTACTTTTCTACCCACTTCATTCCTTGCTGTTATCAACTGATATGTTTACAAAGTACAATATATTCAAAACTAAAATCTAAAACAGTATTTAACAGAGAGCACTATCACTATCCGTGTACTTACTTTGAGATCAACTAAATGTCTCATCCTGACAAAAGCACAGGTCCCCACTAAGAGGAACACACTCAAATGTTTACAAATCATAATAAATGTAAAACAAAAATGATACAGTGCATAACAGAGATATGATTTACAAAGGAAAAAGATATCATCTCCCAAAACTATACATTTGACTGTCTCCTTCCCAGTCAGGGTATCCGGTCAGGGCCAGGACAAAACCAAGTAATCTCATTCCAGGACAAAGACAGAAAGCATGTTGGAAAACAGATATAGGGGGATAGAAGACACAACAAATGTAACCTGTATAACCAACACGGGAGGTCAAAAGACTCTACCACTGCATGGAAAGAGAGGTATTTTAACAAAGGCAAAAAGAGCCTGCCATGAGAGACTCCAAAAAGTAAAGTAATGAACAAAACTGAATATACATCACTTAAAGTCCATAAAGACGACAGAGAAATATTTGACACAGCTGTCTGCAAGTAAAAGGATTTTGAAATGTAAACAAACCTTTCTAAATTTCTTATGGACAGCCGTGCAAAATATGTACCTGCCATTTGCCTGGATTTTAAGTGGTGAATTAATGTTTTTATTGTTTTTATGTTTTGTTGATGGTTTTGTTGTTGTTGTTGTTATTATTGGCTGAAGAAGGGTTTTGAGCCTGAAACATTCCATGGTTGGTATTTTGTTATTTTTCGAAGCTATTCTATTCATTTTTATTCATTACTTTATTTCTTTTTCAGTCCACGTCTTCTAGCAGCTTAGTATCATTGTGAAAGACTCCAGGTCCTTTGCATTACAAATAAAATGTTACAAAACACATAAAACCTTACAGATCCCCTTTACTGGTCATTTGCGACGCATCCTCTCAAATTGGCATTATGTCATTGTTTGTTTTTAAGGGTTTTACAGTGCTCGGAACACATTTAGACACTATCAGTGCCAGTAATAAAAAGGAGAAAAATGTGATAGTCAAAAAAATTCTAGAATAACAATAAGCATCCAAGAAAAGGTAAGACAAAGGGGAATTGGTTCAAATAGGGAACAGAAGTAGAGTCCAAGAGCACACTACCAATGTACTAAGTTTGAGATCACCTAAATGTCACATACTGACACAAGCACAGGTCAACACAAAAAGGACCGCATGTAACATCCTGACACAAGCACAAGTCAACACTAAGAGGACCACACTCAAATGTTTACAAATCATATATAGGTAAAACAAAAAACAATACAGTGAATAGGCTTCAACAGTCGTGTCGTCATTATGAGGGAAGTGTATAGTAACTTAGTAACTGGTTCTAAACTATCAGAACAATGGTGGATGTCCTTATGAAATATTTCTCCGACGAGCATAAAAGTGTACTCAGAGGAGAAAAACATTATAAATCGGATCATGTCTTAACTTTTATACATTCTGATCACATGACATGTGAAAAAGTTAAAGTTAGCATGAAGAATAAAAAGTACTGATTTTCTATATTTAGAACCAAGCTGCTCGTTGCTGGGTTGAAGTGACATCAGACTATTGAATCCAATTACATTTACAAAACAAAAATATTATCTCCCAAAACTCTAACTATACATTTGACTGCTTTCCTCCCAGTCAGGACCAGAACAAAGCCAAGTAATCTCATTCTAAGACAAAGACAAAGAAAGTATGTCGGAAAACAGATTTAAGGGGGTAGAAGACACATTAAAAAAATGTTTTTTTAAAAATATGAGCTTTTATATAGCGCAATATCCACTAAATGTGCTCAAAGCGCTTTACAAGGGGTCCCTGGTGAACAGCAACATTTAACATGTAGGACGGGACATGACGCTTGTTAGGCGATATTACAATTTTTCAGACAAAGACAACACTGTTAACGACCAGATACTCATTTTACACATGAGTACGGTGAGAGAATGTGAGTTAAGAGCCTTCTCCAAGGACTCAAACATGCGCTGAGCGAGGCTCGAACCCAGGACCTTCCGATCCGAAAGCGAGTGTCATACCATAAGACACCACATAGCCGCAGTGCCTCTCTGCTCACTACGAGAGGTCAGGAATCCCACCCAGGTGTCGGAGTGAATCTCACTACGAGAGGTCAGGAATCCCACCCAGGGAAATTGAAGCCCATATCATACGTTATGAATTTAAATAAATATCTTCATCGAAGAGAATTTGAGTTTTGTGGTGGCAGCATGGCACCGCAATATGGTCTTTACCCAGAGGGTACTGAGTTCCAACTCACTACCACGTTGCTCTGTGCAGCCTTGAGTTAAGCACCTAACCCTAGCTCAATTTGCAGCGCTACACTGATAATGTCCGAGTTATTCCAGTCTCCCTTTAAACTAACTATACCCTAATAACAAATTTCCCCACTGGAGGTGAATAAGTGGAATTCTATTTTATTTTATTCTTTTTTTTCTACTTTATCCATTTTTTTCCCTTAAAATTCAAATGACTAAAAATGTCCTACTTCTGATGACTTTGACTTTAAACTCAATTCTCCCCATCTAGGTCACTCTGATATAATACTGGAATTACATGTTGGGTCACATTTAACCCTCTCAACATAGAAGTGAATTACGTGAAACAAAATCAAGTAATCTCGTCCCAAGACAAAGTCAGAAAGCATTTTGGAAAATGGATAAAGAGGGATAGAAGACACAGTAAATGCCTCCCTGCCCATTATGGGAGGTAAGGAACCCCACCCAGATCAGTTAAAAGTAAAATCGAACCGCCTCTAAAGGATGAAAGAAATGTACAAATTCAGAAGTCATGTGTATCATAACAAATAATTCAAAATCAAAATTAAATCAAACTAAAACAAGTGTTTGATCTATACTGACCCTATGTCATTAGCGTAAAATGCATCTTTTGAAAATACTTTTTCCGTATGTTTACATAAAAAATAACAAGAGGCAAAACTGTCACCAAACAAAAATAAAAATAAAAATTCAGAAAAGTCAAAATGGATGATTGATTAGTACTGACCCTATGCCGTTAGCAACGTAAGCATTTTATAAACAGATGTGTTTAGATAAGAATTACAAAAGACATTTGAAAAACAAAAACAAATAATAATTAATTAATTAAAATTAAAATTAAAATAATAATAATAATAATAATAATAATAATAATAATAATAATAATAATAATAATAATAATAATAATAATAATAATAATAATGAAAAAACGTCAAAAGAAAATAAAAATATCTTGTGGATACTGAGCTGATAAGAGACAAAAGTCTGGATTCTTCACCAATGTCGGATACATCATTCACTTTCTCAATTGCAATGGAAATAAGATTTGATTCAACAACATTCGAATTGCTACTCAAATTATTACTAAGATGAATACGATGGTAGTGACAAGGATAAGCTTACTTACTACCAGAGTTGAAAGTTGGAGAGGATGATGTTTCCTGAAATCAAAATAATCCTCAAAACAAAACAAAAAACATTTCTCAAATAAAGTTACACCCCTATTAGATCTGGTGGAAAGTACTCTGCAATAAACTAGCATCCTATCCAAAGGGTAGAAAGTAATTTCTATTCTTCGTTTCTCCTATAGAAAACGGGATAAACTCCAGCTCCATGGGCCGAATGACTCTGAAGGACTACATTTTTATACAGTTGCCTATATTATGACATTAAAAAAAAAAAAGTTTTCAATATTTTAAGATGCACAAGGCATTTCTGTCCATTATGCAAATGTTATTTACAGTTCCAAAATTAGGTAACATTTAGACCACGTAAACTCTTAATAATACAATGAGAATCAAAAATATCTGGCTCATTTTTTTAATTATCAAGAGGTGTAATCCTGTCCAAGACATCATGTAAAGAAACACATTCCAAGACTAAACTCTCCATATAAAGATAAATAAACATTGAGCTAACACGGAGGGAAACGTTTATTGTTTGTTTGTTTTGAAGGGTTTTACGGCGCTTGCAACACATTAAGGTCATATCAGCACCAGTAAAAAGGAAGGAAATGGGATAGAAGAAATTTCTAGAATTACAATTAAAGCATCCAAGAATAATGCAGACAAAGGGGAATTGGTTCAAATAGGGAACAGACGTAGATTCCAAGAGCTCACCATCAGTATCAGTGTACTTAGTTTGAGATCAACTAAAAATCTCATCCAGACACAAGCACAGGTCCCCATGAAGAGGAATACACCCAACTCTTTACAAATCATATATAATACATAAACAAAACATAATACAGTGCATAACAGAGAGATGATTTACAAGGACAAAAAATATCATCTCCCAAAACTAACTATCATTTGACTGTTTCCCCTCTCAGCCAGGGCCAGGACAAAACCAAGTAATCTCATTCCGAGACAAAGACAGAAAGCAAGTTGGAAAACAGATATAGGGAGATAGAAGACACATATGGGATTCAGGAACCCCACCCAGTACCAAGACTAAACTCTACAAATAAATATATATAAACACTGAGCTTATATGGAGGGAAAATATTAAGACAGATTCATTGATAAAAGATTTAGTATTTAACAGCAGCTATTTTGATGATGATGATGGTGACGATGACTACAATGTTATTAGTGTGCATATGTGAGTGTGTCTAAATGTCAATATATTGTGTTATGTTCTCTATAATATTGTAATGTTATAAATTTGTAACCACATGACAAATTGCCACTATTTTGAGGACAATAAAGACATACTATCATTATTACTATCATTATTATTATTATTCTACTTGAGTCCCATTCATCTTATGAATAAGTATCCCTGTATAAAGCAACATTGACGACAACAACAAGAAATAGCAAGGCAAAAAGGATATTAAATTATTGCATATGAACAATGGTATCGGCAAGTTGTCAACATTTCAGGCATTTATTGTTCAAAACGTTTTTATCATATTTATATATTTATTTTAGGAAATTGGAGGGAAAGAAAAAAAAATACAGAAAAGATAGGAAGATAAAACAACATGGAAAATGTATGTAGTTGTTTTCATTCATAACACGAAAACAAATGACATCAACATTTATGACTCTGATGCTCATCTTTACTAAACATAGACTGGTAATGTATAACATATATATATATATATATATATATATATATATATATATATATATATATATATATATATATATATATATATATATATATATACATACCGGTTTCAAGTGGCCTTAAGTTTTTAAAGGGTTTACAGCGCTTGCGGCACATTTATTTCATTTAAACACCAGTAAAAAGGAGGAAAATGGGATAGTCAAAAAAAAGTTATAGATTTTCAATTGAAAGCACATGATATAAGGTAAGACAAAAAGGGAATGGTTCAAATAGGGAACAGATGTAGATTCCTAGATCACACTGTCAGTGTACTCTGTTTGAGATCACCTAAAAGTCTAAACCATACACAAGCACAGGTCCCCACTAAGAGGTTGTTTGTTTTTTTGTTTTTAAGGGTTTTACGGCGCTTGCAACACATTAAGGTCATATCAGCGCCAGTAAAAAGGAAGAAAATGGGATAGTAAAAAGTTCTAGAATTACAATAAAGCATCCAAGAAAAGGGAAGACAAAGGGGAATTGGTTCAAATAGGAAACAGACGTAGATTCCAAAAGCACTCTATCAAAGTACTTAGTTTGAGAATACCTAAAAGTCTCATCCAGACACAAGCACAGGTCCCCGCTAAGAGGAACACACTCAAATGTTTTACAAATCATTATATATAATATAAAGAAGGCATAATACAGTGCATAACAGAGAGATGATTTACAATGAAAAAAATATCATCTCCCACAACTAACTATACATTCGACTGCTTTCCTCTCAGCCAGGGCATCTGGCCAGGACCAGGACAAAACCAAGTAATCTCATTCCAAGACAAAGACAGAGAGCATGTTGGAAAACAGATATAAGGGGATAGAAGACACAGTGTGTACCTCCCTGCCCGCTATGGGAGGTCAGGATCCCCACCCAGCCCACTAAGAGGAATACACTCAAATGTTTACAAACCATTATACATTTAAAGCAAATTTTTTTTTTACTGTAACAATACACAACAGAGAGATGATTTATAAGGAAAAAAATATCATCTCATGTTAGTTTCCCTCCCAGCCAAGGACTCTGGCCAGGGTCAGGTCAAAACCAAGTAATATCATTCAAAGACAAAGACAGAAGGCAAATTGGAAAACAGCTATAGAGGGATACAAGACACAGTAAGTGCCTCCCTGCCCATTATGGGAGGTCAGGAACCCAAGCCAGGAAGACGTCAAGAACCCCACCATTATCAACAATTAATTGGTATCAAAACAACCACTTAAATCTATAGTTCGTTTTTTGGGAGTTTACGGCTTGCGACACTTTATGATGATGTCACCGCCAGTAAAATGAAAGATGATATGGGAAAGGTTCCAGATCTGAAGTTAAAGCACAAGAGAAAAAGCAAGACAAAGCAGATGACCTATCTATCAATGTGCCTATTTTGACATCACCAAAAAGTGTCATCCAGGCACAAGAAACGATTAAATTTTAGAATCAATGGAAAATCAATGGTGGATCCAAGTTCCATTTTCCCAACAACAAAAAAAATAAAATAATAATAATAATAATAATAATAATAATAATAATAATAATAATAGTAGAGCTTTTATATAGCTGAATATCCACTTAAGTTCTCAAAGTGCTTTACAAGAGGTCCTAAGCCAACAGCAACACTTAATATGTAGGACAAAACATCAGGCCTAGAGGGCGCTATTAAAATTAAAAACATTTTTTTTACAAAGACGCCAGGTTCTCATTTTGCACCTGAAAACGATGAGAAATGTGAGCAAGAGTCTTTTTTAAAACGGGATTCAAACCAGGGACCTACAGGTCAAAAGGTGAGTGTCATACCACTAGACATAAAGTCGCAATGATACGTAAAGTTATGAAGGGTTATGGATTTGACGTAAACAATGAAAGTTATTGATGAATTTTGGTTATTCATTTTGGGTAAAGATATTCATTCATGGATTGAGGAATTGAGGGGGTTAACGGGTATGGAGTAAAAAAATATTATGCCAGGAAATGGAGGTTAAGGTATGTACAAGAGACTTTTGTTTGGACACATGAATCGTTACATCGTAATATATCAAAAAGTACACAACAAAGATGCCATGAAATCAAAGATAACGACAATAATTTACATAGATACATACATTATCATCTTGATCACAATAAAGAGAAATAAAAAGTCATGAATAACTTAAACTTGGAAATTGTAGGTGTATAAATGCATAACAAAGGCAGTTTCATTTATCAACAAAACGGGGTGAATGTAAAATATAAAGTGGCCGATGGAAGCTGGATAATTCTCAAAAAAACAAAAAAAAGAATATCACATTCGCATGATGTCAATTTACACTTTGTTCTAGTTCTACCCTCAAGAAAGAATTATTAGTCGCATGATAATCCAATGAAATCGTATACAATTTGTGCCTGAAATTCACTTCCAACAATCACTATGACACAACTGATAAAAAAAAAAAGCCAAGCGTAATAATTATCATCATAATCTTGTTTGAATGGATCAACAACATATGCTTCCTAAACCTTATTATGATATGAGTTTTATTGTCAAAGAGTGACAAAATCGCATTGATTCACATCCCATTTATCTTAAAATTAAAAAAAAAAAAATGACAAAAAAAACACAAAATAACAATAGACCAAAACATTTTAAAAATTAATATCATAAAAAAGTGTCGAGAGATTCCACACGATACGTAAAACATTAAATTTCTTTTAGTCTTTCATCGTCTTATTTATTTTACATGTAAATGTCAATCAAGTGATAGTTCTTTGTTTTCTTTTACCCAATGTTTGGTTGGTTTTCTCTTACTAAGAGGAGATATACATACGCAATTCTGCCCTATTCATATTACTCAACTCCTTGTTATTATTTTTAGACTGCCTTTTAGTGATTAGTTCTCACTAAATCATATCAATCAGACTATAAACATTAAAGGTTACACAAAATTGTGTGTGTTATTACGTTTTTTTTTTCTGGCTGGAGGATGTTGTGCCTAATTGCATAGCATCTATACAAAGAAAACCATATCCGAATTTGTAATGTGTTGCCACATACAGCCTTCTTCCTTTAGACATCAGTCTGCACTTAAACTCGATATAATTCCTCTAAAGCACCTGTCTTACACAGGTTTGACTGTACACATGTTTTGATTTGATTACTGCTACAAATTTCTTCCCCATCCCAACATCGCTACATCAAAGTAACACTGTATTTCTAGCCGTTATCTTTTTTGAAAAAAAAAGTATTTAAGAGGGACACCAGGAAAAAAAATGAAAAAAAAAATTAGAAAATTGACATATGTAGGATTTCTTCAGAATGTCTTTCTGTAGACATGATGACATCCATGCTATAAAATAAAAATTGAGCATTTATGCAGCGCAATATCCATTAAAGGGGCAGCATGGCTCAGCGTTACGGTCTTTGCTTCGTACCCAAAAGGTACCAAGTTTGATCGGCCGCGCTGAGCTGTGTGGCCTTGAGCAAGTCACCTTTCCCTAGCTTGATTTGCAGCCCTACACTGGGGCTGATGTCTGAGTTATTCCAGTCTTCCCTTGGAATAGACCCTTGAGACAAATTTCCCCTTTGGGATGAATAAAGGGAAATTTATTTTATTTTAATTTTCAACAAGTGCTTCACAAGGGTCCCACGCCAACAACAACATTCAACATGTCGGACAAGAAATGACAGCCATTAGCCAATCTTGTATTTTTTTCTGACAGAGACAACGCTGTTAATGGCCAGTTACTCATTTTACATCCGAGTATGAAGAGAAAATGTGAGTAAAGAGCCCTTTCCAGGGTCAAAACTATGCACCACTCAGAGCGGGACTCCAACTTTGAGGACCACAGGCGAGTGTCATACCACAAGACCACGTAGCCGCTCAAATCAATGAAACACAAACAAGTCATCAGTTAGATGCAAAGTTCTTTCCCTCTACAATGTAAAGGTTGTCCCTGACAAAAGCATGGAGCAATGCATGGTTTTCCACCCAAATGTTTCTAGAAGTTTTGTTGTGCAATGCTGCCAACGCTTACCTATTTAAATGTGTACACAGATGAGGCAAATGACCACCGATTTTTTGTTTTTAAATGCGTACAATCCTGAAAACCACAACGAGGTCTAATTCTGAAGATGGGAAACAAGACCAGACTAGTAATATTATAATCGATATGTAAATTAATGAATGAACTTACTCTTCATAGATGATACAAAGAGTATCGACTTCCAGAATCTACATATAAATCAGATACGACCCAGCCAGATAATATTTTATTGAACTCCCAACATGAACTTTAGGTCATATAACGAATCAAAGTGTTTAATTACATTAAAAGAGTGTATGACTTATTTTTAAAAACTGTTTAAAGAAATTGAAGAATGCTTAAGATCTTCAGCGGAAAATAAACGAAAATGCGTAAGAATAGGCATTTTATAAGTATGGTTGGCAGCACTGGCACAAAACATTTGGAAATTTGAACACACAACTTTTTGACTAAATTCAATGATTTTAAATTTCTCCAAAAAAGAACGAAGTTAAATCTGACTAGCTTGAAAAATTGAAATACCAGTTCTTAACATGTAATAATGTTTTAAAACTCCTGGCTAAATACTGCTTTAAGGGCTACCTGATTGTTACCCAGTCTAATGAAACAATATAAGAGTCACTGAAGTCACTCTTAACCACTTAACTACTATTCACTAGAAAGACAATACATGTATTAATTTTGGCCAGAAAACTCATCCTTCAAGTATTGATCAATTTAAATTTCCCTCATCTTGTCAAAAACTCTAAAACTTGGGACCTTGCAAGGTCCTAGGTTTGAGAGTTTTTGCCAAGATGAGGGTCATTTACATCAATCAATATTTGAAAAATGAGTTTTCTGGCCAAATTCTTAAATTCGTGTCTTTCCAGAGAATGGCAGTTACCTTGTTAAATCCCCAATTTGGTTAATTGCCTGATTCAGGAGATCATCTTGTTAACCTGTATCAGATCGCAAAAGCCGCATTAATCTGTATCTTGGTTTACCTATTGTTGATTGTCGAACAAAACAAATTCCTTGGCGGCTACTTATACTAGTACAAACATCATCTTTATGAAACAAAATAAAATCATGTTGAAATCTAAAAGGATTTCAGTATAATATCACATTCAACAAAGCTCTCTTGACTAATTCAAACACAAGGATCCAAGCAAAAGTCTTTCTCATAAGAATTCCGATGTCTTCAGTGACACAAAATAAATTGTAAAAATGAACACTATGTTAAATGGTATGTATGTCCAAAGTCTCCATCCCATGAACTGATCGTAATTATTGCAAAGCACATCAAAGGCCATCTTTTATGAAGACTTCCGCTACACCTTATATTTATCATACAAACATTACATATATAGTCGTCAACATAGGCATGCAGGTACAACTGGAATATGAGAGTGGTGGTTGAGTAGGGACATGGCTGCAACAACATGAAGATGACAGAGAGGAGGTCAAGGTCAGTAGTGTGTCTTTTTGTCTTCATCATCTCCACCTGCCCCATCTCTTCTTCTTCTCCTCTTCATCCCGTTCCCACTCGTTAGATTTGGAAACTACCAATTTCTGCCTGGGAAAATAAATGTTTGCCAAATGTTAGCACTGAGAGTTAGAGAGAAAAAAAAAAACAAAAAAAACTAGATACATCTTTTGAAAATTAATTTTTTCTGGACTATCATTCAAGCCTAATTTCCCCGCCATCATTTTGTTTGAAAATAACTTTTTATAAAAAGAACATAAGTGATTAATCCTCAAAATTGAAGCATTCTGAAGCCTGACCATCTAGCAAAAAAAAAAAGAAATAAACAAATAATAGAAGAAGCAATTTTAACTTTATCCAGGGGCTTGAATAAAAAATGAGCGTGTCAACAAGTTTCTGAGGACTCGTGAATGAAAATGGTTTTCTCTATAATCTTTTTTGCTTCATCTTGTTGTTCTTTTCATTTTGGAAATAAATTCAAAAGTGATCCTGTTCCTTTTAGTTTGGAGAAAAAAAAAGTAATAAATGGGTTGTGTTTTTATGTAGATCTTCAAAGATTAAAAATAAAAAAATAATAATGTAGGATGTGCCGAAGGTGGGAAAAAAATTATGTGTTGTTGGGTGAAGCAGAGAAATAATTCAGCAATTAACAAAAATGACTAAAACAGCTTCGCAAAAAGAACAAAATACCAAACATGGAACTTAAAACTCTTTTTCAGCCAATAATAACCAAGGCAATATAAACAATAAATCACCCTAAAATCCTGACACACGACAGAGAAGTATTTGGCAGGTCCTGTCCATAAGCCTGACTTCCCCATCGTCGTCTGTCTGGATTTTAAGTGATGTATTAATGGTTTTTATTGCGTTTGTTACTAGCTGAAAAAAAGTTTTGAGTCAGAGATATTCTGTGGTATTTTTGTTGGCGTTTTTTTTTTCCGAAGTTGTTATATTCATTTTTTTATCATTACTTTTAACGATCCACAGATTCTGGCAGCTTAGTATGACTTTGAGCAATTATTAAGGGGAGGGGTGGGTTGGGGGGGGGGGGTGACTGGATTAGATAGAAAGCACAGGACATGACATTGGCAAACATTTATTTTCCCTATGACAGCGTAAATTTGTCACACAAAATTAAATTAACTTGATGCAGATTGATAAAATCAGGGTTGTCTGTTAAATGGTTGAGTGGATAATTACACCGTCTGCCATTCGATTTGATCAAAACCCCAATTTTAATCCATAACAATTCGTTTGTTTGTTTTTTTAAAAACTTGAGACTTCATCCAATTTGGACAGTACATGCAAACTAAAAAGATCGGACTAACAAATCCCACTTCATTCTCGAAGAGGATTTGAAGTAAGGACATAATGGTTATTTCAACATGCAAAGAGATTAGAATCATATTATATTAGTGCCATCATGCAAAGAAGAAGATATACATGTTCCTTGTGCATGCAACAGTAAAGAGTCAGTTCAGCTACAATATTTAGTTTGAATATGATAATAAGCGAGAGAATTACAGCTAGCAAACTTATAATAATTATGTCAATAAAAACGAGCGTTAAATATATCGGTACTAAAAGTAATTCTGCACTCCAATAAAGCACTTCAAACACTAATGACAAAAGATTAAAGGTCTGGGGAAAAAAATATGATTTGTACTTTTCTTTTAAACAGTTAACCGTAGTACTCTAAAAGAAATCATGCTTCTAAACATTTGGCCAGAAAACTCGTCCTTCAAATATCGATCCATTTAAATGACCCTCATTCGCAAAGTCCCAGGTTAGACAGTTTTTGCCAAGATGAGGGTCATTTAAATCGATCAATATTTGAAGGCCAAGTTTTCTGGCCAAATTTTCAAATACATGTTTTTCCAGAGTACAGTAGTTAACCGGTTAAAGGAAAGGTCAATTCAATTCATAAATAAAATAATCCTTTAAAAAAAAGTGTACTTCCACTGAATTTTCAACAATGTTCACAGCAATTTTGCTCATCTTATATCAGACTACAAAATATCACAACTCATATTGATCTAATCTCAACTCTGGAAAAAAAATTGAAGACAGAAAAAACAAAACAAACAACAACAACAAAAAAGTACTTGTAAACAACAAAAAATAATACAAAGATACACAGGAAACGGTTTTAAAAAAAGAAAGAAAAAAAGAAAAGAAAAAAAAAAAGAAAAAAAAAGTAATACAACAAAGAGAAGAATGAAATGAAAGGGAAAAATATTTCATTGACCACGCAGTTCATCCCAAGTAGACAATACATAATTGATGGAGACACAAACAATAGTCTCTCGATGACATTAAAATGCACCGAACGCCAACAACGAACAAATATGCATTGGTCATGATACAATGTTTCTCTCCATTTCATTTTTTACAAGAGTTGCAATGAATGAATGACCTCTCTGTATTGTACATGAGTGAAACAGAGTTGATATTTTGTAAGTTTTAACAGGGTGTAAAACATTTGCCTTGCACAACAATGGACAGACAGTTTGAGCTTGAATTTTTTTTCGATGTTACCATGAATGACATAATCAGTCGGAAGGTGAAAAGGTTTGAACTGAGATATTGCCAAGTTTAGTTAGAAGCCAATTTTTTATCAAAAATGAGTTCTTGTCATAAATTATTAAACCCTTTTTGTACAAATTCGGGAAATATCAAAGCTGAATTTCACTTCTAAATATTTTGTACAGCTCGCCATGTTGAAAAAGTATGAAATTTGAGAAAAGTTGCTAGATACCTTTCCCATACATCTGACCATAACTTTATAAAAAATCACCCAGTTTACTTCAAACAAAGATTAAAATGCTTTTGGCAGCATGTTCTTTCAGATAATGGGAAAAAAAAAATGCAAACTCCAAAATTTTCACCTTCCAACTGATTATGTCATGCACTGACACATATAGTGCAATATCCACTAAACGTGCTCACAGCGCTTTACAAAGGGTCCCTGACCAACAGCAACACATAACACATAAAACAAGACGCGATGCACGCTATGCAATATTACAAATTTTTTCCGCTGTTAACGGCCAGGTACTCATTTTACACCTGAGTACAGTGAAAGAATGTGAGTAAAGAGACTTTTCCAAGGACTCAACTATGTGCATAGCAAGGCTCGAACATCCGACAGAGAGTGTCATACCGCTAGACCACATAGCCACAGTTGATACAGGTACTTCTCGGACATAGACAAGTCTCAGGTTTATTATTTTTAATAAAAGACTATTGTAAAATTCCAATACAAAGTAATAAACAAAAATGAATAGAACAGCTTCAAAATATTTTTTTAACAAGAACAAAATTCCAATTACAGAACGTTTCTGGCTCAAAACCCTTCTTCAGTCAACAACAAAAACTATAGAAACATATATACATTTCTTAAAAACCAGATACGAAACGTTCCATCGTTAGTATACTGGGTTTTTAAGTAATGTATTTATGTCTTTATTTTTGCTGTTGGCTGAAGAAGGGGTTTGAGACTGAAACATTCCGTGTTTCGTATTTTGTTCCTTTTTGAAACTGTTATATTGATTTGCGATTATCACTTTTTACAGCCCACTGCTTCTAGCAGCTTAATATCGCTTGGTATAATTCGATGCGTATCTTAGAACTTACCAGCTTTTTTGAAAGGAGCATTCCCAAAAGGATCGGAAGAGTCTGATTCCGACATGACCAAGTCCTCTCTGCTTTTGACATTGGACACACCTATCATACAGTGATGAGGAGATGGAATATTAATTTGTTTTAATTTAAAAAATGGTTTGATGTTCAAAAATATTACAAATACAAAAAATCCCATTTCTCAGGGTGGACACACAAAAATCATCAAGATCCAAAAAATAAATAAATAAATAAGTAAATAAAGGAGAAGGACAGAAAAACTGTCTTTGTTGCAAAAGTGACTACAAATAAAGATTTTATATATATATATATATATATATATATATATATATTGAAGGTGCAGCTATGTGGTCTAGTGGTATGATACCACTCGCCTTTGGATCGAGAGGTTCTGGGTTTTAAGTCCCGCTCTGAGCAGCGCATAGTTGAATCCTTATAAAAGACTCTTTACTCACATTCTCTCACTGAAGTCGAGTGCAATATGAGTACCTGGCCGTTTACAGCGTTGTCTCTGTCCTGAAAGAAAATTGTACTATCGCCCAACACCAGGCATCACATCTTGTCCTACACGTTAAGTGTTTCTGTTGGTTGTAACGCATTTTGAGCATGTTAAGTGGATATTGCACTATATAAATGCTCCAGCTAGATAGCTCTATTGGTAGAACACTAGACCCAAAAGCAAAGGGACTGATATCAAAGCCTGGCACACTAAGTTTTGTTAGGGTTTTATTTCTTTAAATTTAAATTGAGCTGTTTATAGCGCAATATCCACTAAATGTGCTCAAAGCGCTTTACCAGGGGTCCCTGGTCAACAGCAACATTTGACATGTAGACGGGACATGACGCATGTTAGGCGATATTACAGTTTTTCGGACAAAGACAACGCTGTTAACGGCCAGGTACTCGTTTTATACCTGAGTACGGTGAGAGAATGTGAGTAAAGAGCCTTTTCCAAGGACTCAACTATGCGCCGAGTGCGAGGCTCAAACCCAGGACCTTCCGATCCGAAAGCGAGTGTCATACCACTAGCCCATATAGCCGCATCTATTCATCCACTCAGCTTTTGGTTCTCTTAGATCTGGCAGAAAGACTTTCTAACACCAAAGGGTATCCAGCAATTTTTGCTGGTAGTTTGCTAGACCTTCAATTTCATTTTTATTAATTTGACTTTTAACTTTTAATTTATATCTACAAAGAATAAAAAGACTATCTGGTATTCACGTAAGATTTTTTGTTTTTAAATTCTAATTTGCATGAACCAACACTAAAAATGTGTGCGGCTATGTGGTCTTGTGGTATGACACTCGCTTTGGGAATGGAAGGTCCTGGGTTTAAGCCTCGCTCAGCGCATAATTGAGTCCTTGGAAAAGGCTCTTTACTCGCATTCTCTCTCCTTACTCAGGTGTAAAATGAGTACCTGTCCATTAACAGCATTGTCTCTATCGGAAAAAAATTGTTATAACGCCTAAAGGGCATGATGTATCGTTCTACATGTTTCATATCCCTGCTGGTCAGGGACCCTTTGTCACGCTCTATGAGCATGTTTAGTCGACATTGCACTATATAAAAAGCTCAAATTTAAAAAAAAAAAAAAAAAAAGACTTACTGGTATTGGATCCACGTCGAATTTTGTCAAATTCCTCCCCAAACATCATGTCGTCCGTCTCATTCCCAAAATTATCATCTCCAAAAGGGTTCCATTCGGCCAAATCTGCAGATACAGGGCGTCCAGACCTCTGAAACCCGCTGAAATTCATAAACCAACTATGAGTGATATTACATTAGTTAATGACCCACACAAAAAATGACCCACATAGTACTATTGGCTTGGACCCCTTATAAAGCGCATTGAACATATTTAGCGGCTATTGCACAATATATATGCTCACCTTTTTCCTCTTCAATAAAATACCGTACATCACGAACTCAATTTGTAAGAGTGAAGAGAGGATGAGGAATTGCATTGTGGTTCAAGCCCATCAACTGACTTGCTTTAGTCTTGATCTCAGTTCACAACAATATGTAAGTACTCTATTGTATCAAATTGACAGCCATTTTATTTTATTTTGAGTTTTTGCACCCCCCCCCCTTTTAAGCTTATTTATTAGCAATCCCCCCCCCCACCCCCTTCCTTTATAATAATAAATGTACATTTATATATAGCACTTACGCCACTAATCCTTCTATTAAATTTCAGCTCACGTAATGTACCAGTGAAAATTTACCAAGAGGGAACACAAACCTGTCGCTGTTATTTTACTAGCACTATATTTGAATGAAAGAAAATCATTTTATACACCACATCGCACCTCCCCTAAATTAGAAAATGACCAAAATGCGCATTCTCCCCCCCCCCCCCCCCCCCCCAACCCCCTTATATTTTATCCTACACTGGAGCAGATCACACCTAATATCAACATCATCCATCTGTTTTTATATTTATGACAGATCAATTTAACTGTCTCTTGCCTACCAGATGGAAATACAAATCTATATCATTCATGTCGCAATGCTTAGGGAGCAGGCATTATTATAAGGAAAAGATCTGAAAAGGTGTGAAGGAAACAAAGCCGAGAGAAAAATACAAAGAAGATAAGCATCAGCCTGCCTCGTAGCTTTGTCTGGCACTGTTTCATATGCACTTTTTCAGATCTTTATCTATATTATGTACTATACAGACAAAGAAATGTTTTCTTTACTTCAAAGCCAAAATTTTATTTATAATTCAATACACTCAAGAATACTTGGCAAGTAAGGGAGCCAAATGTACATTGTTTACAAAATCTGAGGTATACAGTGACTGTGCAATGTAGACCTGTAAATGAACTCTATAAAAATTGACTGAAACTCTTCGACAAACTGAAGATTCAATTATTTTTTTTTTAATTGGAGAGGAGAGTGATAAATACAATACATTAAAATAGTGGGTGTTATTTCTTACTGGAAGTATGACTGCCATAATTTGATGTGGAAGGAATGCTAAATAAGCATGTCATTCATATAGGTAATATATCAAAGCCATATTCCTGCCTCTGGAATTTTTCTGACATAGTCAGAAAAATAATCACCATTATCATCATTAACTTCTAGCCATGACCAATTGAATTTATTCCTCACATCTTTATCGATGCTCGACAAGTCTGAATTGCAATCCACGAACAGCTCAGCCATTGTGAGAACATTAGAATAATGTAGCAATGAGCAAACTTGATTTTCAATCAGTTAATGACAGAAAAAAAAATTAAATAAATATGACTTCTGGCCAATACACTGAATTATTAAGTAGAAGTGAATTATCAAGAAGAAACTTCGGCAGGCGTAGCGGAAAAATTCAAAGAATCAAAATGAAGGTAAATCGCCACAAAACAGCAAGCTCGCTTGGGCTTGAGCAAAACAATGGCAGAAAACGTCCTGATTTGCACGGGAATTAATTAGGCTACTTACCATTGTTCCTTATAATCCGGTACCCAATCAGTGAAGAAACGGTTAACCAGTTTGTTTACAACGTGAGGCAATCGAAATATGCTTGTAGCAATCTATCCTAATCTAACTTTCGATTTAAAGGTGTCTAGCATTATCATCTACTAGAGATGTTACTTCCAGCATTCGCATTTTACTTTTTTATACCTTTAAAACCCAGCTTGTAAATGTGGTCAATTTTGGCTTAGATGAAACAGTGAAATTTATCGCTTGGCGGCTCATTTAAAATTGGCTACCGTTGGGATCACGACAGGTTGGAAAGTGAAAAAATAATTGAACAAAGGCTGTGTGAAATTCCACTGGGATGTGTTCAGTCACGCCAATTCTAAAAAGCGCCGCTTAGCCTTGGCAATAAATCCATCGTTAATATGAACGGCTCCCATGAGCTATGCGTAGCGTTATGGAACACTCCTAATTACTTTACGGTCATTCTACTACGATTTGTGAATTCTTTCTTTCTTTCTTTCCTTTTTTTTAAATATTTGAATTTGACAAATTGACTGAGTTCAGTTAATTGACTGAGAATTTACAGGTCTAGCAATGTTACTAAAAGTTCTAAAAGGTACAGAGGCTATTTTGTCTTGTGGTCTTCAGAAAAAAACAAAAGGTCCAGGGTTTGAGTCGCACTCTGAGTGGTGCATAGACATGAATCCTTGGAAAAGGCTCTTTATTAATATTCTCTCATTGTACTCGGGTGCAAAAAATGTACCTGGTTGTTAACAGTGAAGTCTTTGTTGGAGAAAATTGTAACATCGCCTTACAAATGTCATATCTCGTCCTACCTGTTAAGTATTACTGTTGGTAGGGACCCCTTGTAAAGCGATTTGAGCATGTTTAATGAATATTTCTCTATATAAATGCTAAAGTTACAAGTTGCTTTTGTCAAGATTATTAATATTCCTTCCACAAGAGAGCAAAACATAAAAAGTATATAAATTAATTTTTAAAAACTTACATTGGAGGAGGTGAGCTTATGGGGGTAGTTGTGGCAGATTTCGACTTGCTGTCCATGGGTGCTGAGAGCTGTCCAGTTCCATGGTATGCCCTGAAAGGATGCAAATTCCAACTACAGTCAATGTGAGGTAATTTTAAACTTAAAGAGAATCCAATCACAACTCTTCCCAATCCACAGTTCTCTGATAATGGCATGTTTGGTTAGAGACCATTTTTTTAATATTCTAAATCTGCTGTCATGAGCTTTAACCTCTCTCTGAGCAGATGAGGATTGATGCTATGCGTTTAGGTAAAATACTAATAACATCCACCAGCCAAATTAAACATACCAACACACAAAACTGTGTGTAGCCTTTAACGTTTATGGTTTGATTGATATAATTTACTAATTACTTTTAACAAACAGGTTGTCTAAAAATAATAACAAAGAGTTAAATGATGTCAATATTTTGATATTTCTATACTTGTGCCTCATCTTGAAAAGCTAAATTCATGTTGGTTAAAAATATAAGACTTTTTTTTTTTTTTTCAATTTGAAAGTAAGATCCTATTTCAAATGTTTAAAGCAAAACAAACCTGAAAGCGCTTCCTTTACCACCCATGGTGAGGAATGAGGTATCACTAACATTGCGTCTATGCCTGGCTGCTTTCACATTCACCGGAGGACTTAACATACCACAAGGCTGAAGAAGGAAAAAAAAAAAAGGGAAAGAAAAAGGCAATATAAACACTGTAACATATGCAATACTAGAATATGTAGAAGGAATCAATTTCACCACACGACAGCCGTCCATTGTTTTTAAAAATATTATTATTATTGTTTTTTTGTTGTTGGCTGAAGAAAAGTTTTGAGATTCGAAACATTCGGTATTCAGTATTTTGTTCTTTTTTTTAAAGCTATTATATTCATTTTTGTTTATAACTTTTTACAGCAGGGGCTCCCATTAGCTCAGTTGATAGAGCAATCGCTTTGCAAACAAAGGGACAGTGATTGATCCCGGGTGCAGGTGAGATTTTTTTCTTTTCTGACACCTTGTCCACCCAGCAGAGAATGGGTAAATGAATCTGTTAGATCTGGCGGAAAGTACTTTGCGATAGACAAGCAAGCAATTGATTTTGTCCCGTTTCATGCTATAGAAACTTGGATGATCTCCGGCTCTGAAGGACTACTACTACTACTTTTTAGAGCCCATGGCTTCAAGCAGACTGAGACTGGTATCATCAAGAAATGTCTGAAGACATTTTTTCCCTGGAGTATTAGTCATTATTTGCTATAATTTTATATTTCTATTTAATGACATGCTTTGTTGTGGCAGTTTAATCTCATTGTGTATCTCAGCCCTTGCATAAGCTTGTGTATGTGTGGGTGTGTGTGCGCACACAAGTATGCTGATTAAAGTGGGTAGAGGTTGCAACCTAATACACAATCTCCCAGTTTCCAAACCGTGATACGGGCAATATCAATTGATTACTACCCTTTGAATAGAACAGTAGTCAATCAGAATTGCAGAAAGGAAGAGTGAAAATAAGAATGACTTCAAAAAAAGTGGAAGGGTTGACAGTTATGTATAATGATTTTTATCAATTTTTGTCATTCACTTTTGTAAACTCAATTTCTTTATCAATGAATAAAGTTTATTTAGTATTTATTATCATCGTCATCATTATTATTATTATTATCATTATTATTATTATTATTATTATTATTATTATTATTATTATTATTATTATTATTTTTATTTTTATTATTATTACAATTACAGTCCACTCCAGATAATTGCAACACTTTGGGATCACCAAAAATGTTGCGATTAACCGAAATTGCAATTCACCAAAGTTGAGCTTCCTGTTCACATTTGCAACATTTTACACATATAAGGTAAACTTAAACCAGTTGGTGCAAACATTGTACACATATAAGGTAAACTTAAACCAGTTGGTGCAAACATTGTACACATATAAGGTAAACTTAAATCAGTTGGTGCAAACATTGTACACATATAAGGTAAACTTAAACCAGTTGGTGCAAACATTGTACACATATAAGGTAAACTTAAACCAGTTGGTGCAAACATTGTACACATATAAGGTAAACTTAAACCAGTTGGTGCAAACATTGTACACATATAAGGTAAACTTAAACCAGTTGGTGCAAACATTGTTCCTAGTCAACACAGACCGAGCAATTTGATTGAAACAAAAACCATATCGCAGACCTGTATAGATTTTGGCAAGTAAAAGCAACTTTGATGCAAACTGGCCTCTTATTCAAATTGGATTAACTTTCACTCTTTTGTTCTCAATATTTTTAATATTCAAAGAGATAACCCGTGAGATGAGAGACAGTAAGCTCTCACCAAACCCATTGGTCACAATACACAGTTGATAACCCCAAAATAAAGGATATCGCTCAGGCTCTGTTTACAACTGTCGTCTACTGTTGTCAAGACGATGCCCAGCCCCCTCACCTCCTTCTAATGGTCACTGATGACCTCACAAACCCAAACTGCAAAGCCCCAACCTCTTTTGTCTGTAATAGGACATTGACACACTACTGTAGCATCAAACCCCGCCCAATCTCGATTCTTCAACATGTCATGACTTCACCGATTTCAAATTTAATCATGAGATTGTTTGATTTTGCCACTATTTGAGATCAAAAATTTGTTGCAATTATCTGAAGCTTGTTGCAATTAACCAGTGACTTTTATAAAGAATTAATTCTGTTTCTTGGGAAATGTTGTGATTAACTGAATTGCGATTATCTGGAGTGGACTGTATTATTATTATTATTATTATTATTATTATTATTATTATTATTATTATTATTATTATTATTATTACCATTATTATTATTATTACCACTACCATTATTATCATTATCATTATTATTATTATTGTTGTTATCATTATTATTATTATTATTATTATTATTATTATTATTATTATTATTATTATTATTATTATTAATGTGACTGCACACATTTCATGTTTCTCATTTATCAAAATGTGTGAGAAATTTAAACAAATATATGGTGTAAAGAAAAGAAAAACCAACAAAAAAACAAACCATCCATGATTTTCAATCTTCTTACATGTTTAATCATTCCTTTTGATCAAAGAAAAACCCGAAACATTAACAATCACCTTCCGAAACATTAACAATCACCTTCCTTTTGTTATCCACTAGGGCTTGATATTTCTTCACATTCATTTCTCTTTTGTCAAAACAAAGGTAGACTTACTGTGCTGGGGCCAGAACCTCCACTACTCCCGGCAGCCTTTGGGGGATGCGGACGTTTAAAGCTAGTGTGATCACTCAAAGATTTGGGAACAGACCTAGGCTTGGAGGAATCAGTGTTGTCACTGTTATCATCAATACTTATAAGACGACCAGTTGCTACCTGGAAAAAAGAAGAGTTTAAAAAAAAAATTAATAACAAATATTAAGTTTTATATAGCGCTTCTTTCCACCCATTAACCATGTTCAATGAGTTTCACAATGTTTCCGTTATTAAACAGCCCCCCCCCCCCCCCCCCCAAAAAAAAAAAAAAAAAAAAAACGACCTTTAGGCATAGCCTGATAATATATATAAGAAAAAATGTCTTACTGAGGACTGAGGGATAGGCTTGTTGCTGGAAGAAGATGGAGGACTGGAAAGATGATGTCCCTGTTGTACAGAAGATGCATCTCCTCGGTTGTGACTAAAGTTGTTACTGAACTGGTGTTGTTGTTGTTGATGATGATGCTGTTGTTGTTGTTGCAGGTGTTGCTGAGGTTGGTGAGAAAACTGTTGGAGGGGAACAGCATTTTGATACATCTGCTGCTGCATTCGAACTTGCTGATGTTGAAAAAAAATAGAAATTAAAGTAAAAAAGAAATTTAAAAAAAAAAGAGAGAATGCTTAACAACATCAAGAATCATACCAGACAAGTCGCCTGTTTCGTTTTGTTTTTTAAATTTTATTTTCCAAAGTTAGAGCTGTCAGATTGCTTTATAAATGCGTTTCTATTTTTGGTTATAAATATAGAAAAGCTGTTTAACCACAAATGAATGAGTAGTCATTTGTATCATATCGTCTTGAATTCTTGTATCTTCTTTTAATTTGATTTTTATGGAGTTGATTGGAAAATGACCAACCATATTATAGTATTGGTTTAACTGGTGTTATAATATTTCTTTTTAATTGATTTTAGGCAATTCTATGTATTTTATAAGAGAAATTCTTTGACGGAATTTGTTTTCTTACATACATATCTATTTTAATTTGGTCATTGTAATAACAAAATATTTTATAGATAAGAATTAATCTTATTTTCCATTTGTTAAAATTTTTAAAAATAATAATTAGTGATATGCAAATTCGAGAGCAGAACAAAATTTTCTTTACTTTGACATCATAACAGTAATCACAATATCAGCCCTGCCTATTATTATGAAAAATTCGTAGAACTACGAAATTCTGTCTCCAATTTCATAACTTTGAAATGAATCTCTAAGTCATTAAAACTTATTGAAAATGAGAGTTGATGCCAGATGAATGTCTAAGTCATTAAAACTTATTGAAAATGAGAGTTGATGCCAGATGAATGTCTAAGTCATTAAAACTTATTGAAAATGAGAGTTGATGCCAGATGAATGTCTAAGTCATTAAAACTTATTGAAAATGAGAGTTGATGCCAGATGAATGTCTAAGTCATTAAAACTTATTGAAAATGAGAGTTGATGCCAGATGAATGTCTAAGTCATTAAAACTTATTGAAAATGAGAGTTGATGCCAGATGAATGTCTAAGTCATTAAAACTTATTGAAAATGAGAGTTGATGCCAGATGAATGTCTAAGTCATTAAAACTTATTGAAAATGAGAGTTGATGCCAGATGAATGTCTAAGTCATTAAAACTTATTGAAAATGAGAGTTGATGCCAGATGAATGTCTAAGTCATTAAAACTTATTGAAAATGAGAGTTGATGCCAGATGAATGTCTAAGTCATTAAAACTTATTGAAAATGAGAGTTGATGCCAGATGAATGTCTAAGTCATTAAAACTTATTGAAAATGAGAGTTGATGCCAGATGAATGTCTAAGTCATTAAAACTTATTGAAAATGAGAGTTGATGCCAGATGAATGTCTAAGTCATTAAAACTTATTGAAAATGAGAGTTGATGCCAGATGAATGTCTAAGTCATTAAAACTTATTGAAAATGAGAGTTGATGCCAGATGAATGTCTAAGTCATTAAAACTTATTGAAAATGAGAGTTGATGCCAGATGAATGTCTAAGTCATTAAAACTTATTGAAAATGAGAGTTGATGCCAGATGAATGTCTAAGTCATTAAAACTTATTGAAAATGAGAGTTGATGCCAGATGAATGTCTAAGTCATTAAAACTTATTGAAAATGAGAGTTGATGCCAGATGAATGTCTAAGTCATTAAAACTTATTGAAAATGAGAGTTGATGCCAGATGAATGTCTAAGTCATTAAAACTTATTGAAAATGAGAGTTGATGCCAGATGAATGTCTAAGTCATTAAAACTTATTGAAAATGAGAGTTGATGCCAGATGAATGTCTAAGTCATTAAAACTTATTGAAAATGAGAGTTGATGCCAGATGAATGTCTAAGTCATTAAAACTTATTGAAAATGAGAGTTGATGCCAGATGAATGTCTAAGTCATTAAAACTTATTGAAAATGAGAGTTGATGCCAGATGAATGTCTAAGTCATTAAAACTTATTGAAAATGAGAGTTGATGCCAGATGAATGTCTAAGTCATTAAAACTTATTGAAAATGAGAGTTGATGCCAGATGAATGTCTAAGTCATTAAAACTTATTGAAAATGAGAGTTGATGCCAGATGAATGTCTAAGTCATTAAAACTTATTGAAAATGAGAGTTGATGCCAGATGAATGTCTAAGTCATTAAAACTTATTGAAAATGAGAGTTGATGCCAGATGAATGTCTAAGTCATTAAAACTTATTGAAAATGAGAGTTGATGCCAGATGAATGTCTAAGTCATTAAAACTTATTGAAAATGAGAGTTGATGGCGTTTGATACTATTGATCACGGTATTCTCATTAAACGACTTAATATAACATTTGGCTTGTCTGGGACTGTCTTGCAGTGGTTTGAATCTTATTTAGATGGCAGAAAGCAACAGGTTATGATTTTAGATAAACTTTCTCGTCAACATACATTGTCTTTTGGTGTTCCTCAAGGCTCTGTTTTGGGTCCAATTCTTTTTGTTTTGTATACTTCTCCATTATCTAATGTCATCACTGGTCATGGGCTGCGCTATCATCTCTATGCAGATGATACGCAACTTTATGCTACTGATAAAACTAAAAATCTCGAAAATATTGTGAAACGTGTGGAAGAATGTGTGACGGATGTGAAAGAGTGGATGGATGCAAACAAGTTGAAAATGAATGAGTCAAAAACAGAAGTGATGATTGTGGGAAATAGAGGGCTGTTGAAGGTGAATGATGGTCTTGAGGTGTTGATTGGGGGTGAAAAGATCAAAGTTTCAAAGACTGTGAAAAATTTGGGTGTCTATTTTGATTCAGAAATGAAAATGTCAGCTCACATTTCTGCTCTCTGTAAATCTTTATACTTTCAATTGAAGAAAATCAGTTCGATCCGTCAGTATATTGCAATTGGAACATGTAAAACATTGGTTGTTTCCCTCATTTTTTCGAAACTAGACTATTGTAACTCGCTGCTTGTCAACTTGCCTCAGGCTTCTATTAAACAATTGCAACTACTGCAAAACAGTGCTGCAAGATTAGTTTTTGGCAAAAAAAAAAAATTTGATCATGCAACCCCTTTGTTGGCCTCTCTCCACTGGTTGCCCATTGAAAAGCGCACATATTACAAAGCAGCGTGTCTTGTTTATAAGTGTTTGGCTGGTATAGCACCGGCATATCTCACAGATCACGTGGTCATGTGTAAATTTGAAAACTACACTTTAAGATCATGTAATGACCAAACGAAAATTTCGGAAAAAAGATCAAGAACAAAATTTGGTGATAGATCGTTTGCTTGTTTCGGCCCCAAGATTTGGAATGAACTACCACGTGGTCTGAGGGAGTGCAAGTCTTTACCTACTTTTAAAAAGAATCTCAAGACACATTTTTACTGTATTTGTTTTTCTTGACTCTATATGAATCCTTGATTTGGCTATGAATTGTTATTGTTGTTATTATTTTATTTTTTTTTATTTTTTCACTTAAAATTGATATTTATATTGTAAAGTGCCCAGAGCTTGTGTTTTACACGAGAATGAGCGCTATATAAATGTGTATTATTATTATTATTATTATTATTGATGCCAGATGAATGTCTAAGTCATTAAAACTTATTGAAAATGAGAGTTGATGCCAGATGAATGTCTAAGTCATTAAAACTTATTGAAAATGAGAGTTGATGCCAGATGAATGTCTAAGTCATTAAAACTTATTGAAAATGAGAGTTGATGCCAGATGAATGTCTAAGTCATTAAAACTTATTGAAAATGAGAGTTGATGCCAGATGAATGTCTAAGTCATTAAAACTTATTGAAAATGAGAGTTGATGCCAGATGAATGTCTAAGTCATTAAAACTTATTGAAAATGAGAGTTGATGCCAGATGAATGTCTAAGTCATTAAAACTTATTGAAAATGAGAGTTGATGCCAGATGAATGTCTAAGTCATTAAAACTTATTGAAAATGAGAGTTGATGCCAGATGAATGTCTAAGTCATTAAAACTTATTGAAAATGAGAGTTGATGCCAGATGAATGTCTAAGTCATTAAAACTTATTGAAAATGAGAGTTGATGCCAGATGAATGTCTAAGTCATTAAAACTTATTGAAAATGAGAGTTGATGCCAATGAATGTCTAAGTCATTAAAACTTATTGAAAATGAGAGTTGATGCCAGATGAATGTCTAAGTCATTAAAACTTATTGAAAATGAGAGTTGATGCCAGATGAATGTCTGAGTCATTAAAACTTATTGAAAATGAGAGTTGATGCCAGATGAATGTCTAAGTCATTAAAACTTATTGAAAATGAGAGTTGATGCCAGATGAATGTCTGAGTCATTAAAACTTATTGAAAATGAGAGTTGATGCCAGATGAATGTCTAAGTCATTAAAACTTATTGAAAATGAGAGTTGATGCCAGATGAATGTCTAAGTCATTAAAACTTATTGAAAATGAGAGTTGATGCCAGATGAATGTCTAAGTCATTAAAACTTATTGAAAATGAGAGTTGATGCCAGATGAATGTCTAAGTCATTAAAACTTATTGAAAATGAGAGTTGATGCCAGATGAATGTCTGAGTCATTAAAACTTATTGAAAATGAGAGTTGATGCCAGATGAATGTCTAAGTCATTAAAACTTATTGAAAATGAGAGTTGATGCCAGATGAATGTCTAAGTCATTAAAACTTATTGAAAATGAGAGTTGATGCCAGATGAATGTCTGAGTCATTAAAACTTATTGAAAATGAGAGTTGATGCCAGATGAATGTCTAAGTCATTAAAACTTATTGAAAATGAGAGTTGATGCCAGATGAATGTCTAAGTCATTAAAACTTATTGAAAATGAGAGTTGATGCCAGATGAATGTCTAAGTCATTAAAACTTATTGAAAATGAGAGTTGATGCCAGATGAATGTCTGAGTCATTAAAACTTATTGAAAATGAGAGTTGATGCCAGATGAATGTCTAAGTCATTAAAACTTATTGAAAATGAGAGTTGATGCCAGATGAATGTCTAAGTCATTAAAACTTATTGAAAATGAGAGTTGATGCCAGATGAATGTCTAAGTCATTAAAACTTATTGAAAATGAGAGTTGATGCCAGATGAATGTCTAAGTCATTAAAACTTATTGAAAATGAGAGTTGATGCCAGATGAATGTCTAAGTCATTAAAACTTATTGAAAATGAGAGTTGATGCCAGATGAATGTCTAAGTCATTAAAACTTATTGAAAATGAGAGTTGATGCAGATGAATGTCTAAGTCATTAAAACTTATTGAAAATGAGAGTTGATGCCAGATGAATGTCTAAGTCATTAAAACTTATTGAAAATGAGAGTTGATGCCAGATGAATGTCTAAGTCATTAAAACTTATTGAAAATGAGAGTTGATGCCAGATGAATGTCTAAGTCATTAAAACTTATTGAAAATGAGAGTTGATGCCAGATGAATGTCTAAGTCATTAAAACTTATTGAAAATGAGAGTTGATGCCAGATGAATGTCTAAGTCATTAAAACTTATTGAAAATGAGAGTTGATGCCAGATGAATGTCTAAGTCATTAAAACTTATTGAAAATGAGAGTTGATGCCAGATGAATGTCTAAGTCATTAAAACTTATTGAAAATGAGAGTTGATGCCAGATGAATGTCTAAGTCATTAAAACTTATTGAAAATGAGAGTTGATGCCAGATGAATGTCTAAGTCATTAAAACTTATTGAAAATGAGAGTTGATGCCAGATGAATGTCTAAGTCATTAAAACTTATTGAAAATGAGAGTTGATGCCAGATGAATGTCTAAGTCATTAAAACTTATTGAAAATGAGAGTTGATGCCAGATGAATGTCTAAGTCATTAAAACTTATTGAAAATGAGAGTTGATGCCAGAATGAATGTCTAAGTCATTAAAACTTATTGAAAATGAGAGTTGATGCCAGATGAATGTCTAAAGTATGTAAAACTATATTGAAAATGAGAGTTGATGCCAGATGAATGTCTAAGTCATTAAAACTTATTGAAAATGAGAGTTGATGCCAGATGAATGTCTAAGTCATTAAAACTTATTGAAAATGAGAGTTGATGCCAGATGAATGTCTAAGTCATTAAAACTTATTGAAAAAGAGAGTTGATGCCAATGAATGTCTAAGTCATTAAAACTTATTGAAAATGAGAGTTGATGCCAGATGAATGTCTAAGTCATTAAAACTTATTGAAAATGAAGTTGATGCCAGATGAATGTCTAAGTCATTAAACTATTGAAAATGAGAGTTGATGCCGATGAAGCTAAGTCATTAAAACTTATTGAAAATGAGAGTTGATGCCAGATGAATGTCTAAGTCATTAAAACTTATTGAAAATGAGAGTTTGATGCCAGATGAATGTCTAAGTCAATTAAAACTTATTGAAAATGAGAGTTGATGCCAGATGAATGTCTAAGTCATTAAAACTTATTGAAAATGAGAGTTGATGCCAGATGAATGTCTAAGTCATTAAAACTTATTGAAAATGAGAGTTGATGCCATATGAATGTCTAAGTCATTAAAACTTATTGAAAATGAGAGTTGATGCCAGATGAATGTCTAAGTCATTAAAACTTATTGAAAATGAGAGTTGATGCCAGATGAATGTCTAAGTCATTAAAACTTATTGAAAATGAGAGTTGATGCCAGATGAATGTCTAAGTCTATTAAAACTTATTGAAAATGAAGTTGATGCCAGATGAATGTCTAAGTCATTAAAACTTATTGAAAATGAGAGTTGAGCCAGATGAATGTCTAAGTCATTAAAACTTATTGAAAATGAGAGTTGATGCCAGATGAATGTCTAAGTCATTAAAACTTATTGAAAATGAGAGTTGATGCCAGATGAATGTCTAAGTCATTAAAACTTAATTGAAAATGAGAGTTGATGCCAGATGAATGTCTAAGTCATTAAAACTTATTGAAAATGAGAGTTGATGCCAGATGAATGTCTAAGTCATTAAAACTTATGAAAATGAGAGTTGATGCCAGATGAATGTCTAAGTCATTAAAACTTATTGAAAATGAGGTTGATGCCAGATGAATGTCTAAGTCATTAAAACTATTGAAAATGAGAGTTGATGCCAGTGAATGTTAAGTCATTAAAATTATGAAAATGAGAGTTGATGCCAGATGAATGTTAGTCATTAAAACTTATTGAAATGAGAGTTGATGCAGATGAATTCTAAGTCATTAAAACTATTGAAAATGAGAGTTGATTGCCTTGAAATGTCTAAGCATTAAAATTATTGAAAATGATTGAGCAGATGAGTCTAAGTCATTAAAACTTATTGAAAATGAGAGTTGATGCCAGATGAATGTCTAAGTCATTAAAACTTATTGAAAATGAGAGTTGATGCCAGATGATGTCTAAGTCATTAAAACTTATTGAAAATGAGAGTTGATGCCAGATGAATGTCTAAGTCATTAAAACTTATTGAAAATGAGAGTTGATGCAGATGAATTCTAAGTCATTAAAACTTATTGAAAATGAGAGTGTGCAGATGAATGTCTAAGTCATTAAAACTTATTGAAAATGAGAGTTGATGCCAGAATGAATGTTAAGTCATAAAATTATTGAAAATGAGAGTTGATGCCAGATGAATGTCTAGTATTAAATATTGAAAATGAGAGTTGATGCCAGATGAATGCTAAGTCATTAAAACTTATTGAAAATGAGAGTTGATGCCAGATGAATGTCTAAGTCATTAAAACTTATTGAAATGAGAGTTGATGCCAGATGATGTCTAAGTCATTAAAACTTTTTGAAAATGAGAGTTGATGCCAGATGAATGTCTAAGTCATTAAACTTATGAAAATGAGAGTTGATGCAGATGAATGTCTAAAGTCATTAAAACTATTGAAATGAGATTGATGCCAATGAAGTCTAAGTCATTAAACTATGAAATGAGAGTGATGCAGTGAATGTCAAGTCATTAAATTATGAAAATGAGAGTTGATGCAGATGAATGTCAAGTATTAATATAAATGAATGAATGAAGTAATTATTAGTGAGATTGATGCAGATGAATGTCTAAGTCATTAAAACTTATTGAAAATGAGAGTGATGCAGATGAATGTCTAAGTCATTAAAACTTATTGAAAATGAGAGTTGATCCAGATGAATGTCTAAGTCATTAAACTTATGAAATGAGTTGATGCAGATGAATGTCTAAGTCATTAAAAAATATTGAAAATGAGAGTTGATGCCAGATGAATGTCTAAGTCATTAAAACTTATTGAAAATGAGAGTTGATGCCGATGAATGTCTAAGTCATTAAAACTTATTGAAAATGAGAGTGATGCCAGATGAATGTCTAAGTCATTAAAACTTATTGAAAATGGAGTTGATGCAGATGAATTCTAAGTCATTAAAACTATGAAATGAGAGTTGATGCCAGATGAAGTTAGTCATTAAAACTTATTGAAAATGAGGTTGATGCAGATGATGTCTAAGTCATTAAACTTTGAAAATGAAGTTGATCAGATGAATGTCTAAGTCATTAAAACTTATTGAAAATGAGAGTTGATGCCAGATGATGTCTAAGTCATTAAACTTATTGAAAATGAGAGTTGATGCCAGATGAATGTCTAAGTCATTAAAACTTATTGAAAATGAGAGTGGCCAGATGAATGTCTAAGTCATAAATATTGAATGAGGTTATCATGAATGTCAAGTCATAAAATTATGAAAATGAAGATGAATGTCTAAGTATTAAATATGAAATGAGATGATGCAAGAATTTAATATAAAATTATGAAAAGAGTATCAATGAATTATCTTAATTATGAATGAGTTGATCAATAATGAAGTATTAACTTATGAATGAGTAGCATGAAGTCAAGTATTAATATTAAAATAATTATGAAATGTTAGCATAAATTTAAATAATTATGAAGAATGCTATATAACTATGAATGAGAGTGCCATGAATGAAGTCTAAACTTAATTAAAAATGAGGTGATGCAGATAAACTTATTGAAATATTATCAGATTAATATAAATTTGAAATGAGAGTTATGCATAAATTAGAAAAAATTATGAATGAGTTAGCATAATCTAATATAAATATTGAAAAATAGGTTATCAATATGATAAGTATTAAACATGAATGAGAGTTAACATGAATGTTAAGTCATAATTTAAATAGATTATGCAATGAATGATGCAAATATGAAAAGAGGTTACTATGAATGAAGTATTAAATTATTGAAATGAAGTATGAATGAATAAGTCATAAAATTTGAAATAATATGAATGAGAGTATTAACTATGAATGAGTATAAATGAATTTAAGTATTAAAACTTATGAATTAAATTATGAAAGTATTAATATGAAATTAAGTATTAAAATATGTAAGATTAATATTGAAAATGAAGTTAGCATAATTTAAATAAAATTATTGAATGAAGTTGATGCATAAGTTAGATAATTATGAAAATGAATGTCATAAATTTAATATTTATTGAAATGAAGTTGTCATAAATTTAATATTAAAATTATTGAATGAGATTATCATGAATGAAGTCAAAATTTAATAATTATGAATGAGTAGCATAATCTAAATAAAATGAGAAGTTGATGCCAGATGAATGTCTAAGTCATTAAAATTATTGAAATGAGAGTTGATGCCAGATAATGTCAAGTCATTAAAACTTATTGAAGAGAATGTTGATCCATGAAAATTAAGTTTAAAATTATTTAAAAATGAATGAGGATGCGTGTTATATAACGAAAATGGCTATGTTAGTTAATATTGAATGAGTGAGGGTAATAATTGAATGAATGATGCCAGAAATCTAATTAACTTGAAGTGCTAGTTATTAATATGAATGATAGCGATGTTATAATATAAGGAGTAGCAGTTTATTATGTTCGATGTCAGCTAATATAATATTATGCATGTTATTATTTGCAGATGAATGTCTAAGTCATTAAACTTATTGAAAATGGAGTTGATGCCAGAGAATGTCTAGTCATTAAAACTTATTGAAAATGAGAGTTGATGCAGATGAATGTCTAAGTCATTAAAACTATGAATGAGAGTTGATCCAGATGAATGTCTAAGTCTTAAAACTATTGAAAATGAGAGTTGATGCGATGAATGTCTAAGTCATTAAAACTTATTGAAATGAGAGTTGATGCCAGATGAATGTCTAAGTCATTAAAACTTATTGAAAATGAGAGTTGATGCAGATGAATGTCTAAGTCATTAAAACTTATTGAAATGAGAGTGATGCCAGATGAATGTCTAAGTCATTAAAACTTATTGAAAATGAAGTTGATGCCAGATGAATGTCTAAGTCATTAAAACTTATTGAAATGAGAGTTGATGCCGATGAATGTCTAAGTCATTAAAATTATTGAAAATGAGAGTTGATGCAGATGAATGTCTAAGTCATTAAACTATTGAAAATGAGAGTTGATGCAGATGAATGTCTAAGTCATTAAACTTTTGAAAAGAGAGTTATGCCAGATGAATGTCTAAGTCATTAAACTATTGAAAATGAAGTTATGCCAGATAATGTCTATTTAACTTATTGAAAATGAGAGTTGATGCAATAATGTCTAAGTCATAAAATTATTGAAAATGAAGTATGAATGAATGTTAATATAAACTTATGAAAATGAGAGTGATGCGATGAATGTCTAAGTCATTAAACTTATTGAAAAAGAGTTATGCAATGAAGCTATCATAAACTTTTGAAAATAGAGTTGATGCCGATGAGTCTAGTCATTAAAATATTGAAATGAGGTTGATGCCAGTGATGTCTAAGTCATTAAAACTTATTGAAATGAGAGTTGATGCAGATGAAGTCTAAGTCATTAAAACTATTGAAAAGAGAGTTGATGCCAGAGAATGTTAGTCATTAAACTATTGAAAATGAGAGTTGATGCGATGAATGTAAGTCTTAAAACTTATTGAAAAAGAGTTGATCCAGAAATGTTATCATTAACTTATTGAAAATGAGGTGATGCGATGAATGTCAGTCATTAAACTTATTGAAAATGAGGTGTGCCATGAATGTCTAAGCATTAAACTTATGAAAATGAATGAGCCAATAATCTAAGTCATTAAAACTTATTAAAATAAGTTGATGCCAGATGAATGTCTAAGTCATTAAACTATTAAAATGAGAGTGACAGATGAATGTCTAAGTCATTAACTTATTGAAAATGAAGTTATGCCAGATGAATGTCTAAGTCTTAACTTTGAAAGAGAGTTGATGCAGATGAATGTCTAAGTCATTAAAACTTATAAAAGAGAGTTGATGCAGATAATGTTAAGTCATTAAATTATTGAAAATGAGAGTTGATGCCAGATGAAGTCAAGTCATTAAAATTATTGAAAATGAGAGTTGATGCCAGATGAGTCAAGTCATTAAACTATGAAAATGGAGTTGATCCAAGATGTCTAGTCATTAAAACTTATGAAAAGAGAGTTGATGCCGATAATGTCTAAGTCATAAAACTTATTGAAAATGAGAGTTGATGCCAGATGAATGTCTAAGTCTTAAACTTATTGAAAATGAGAGTTGATGCCCGATGAATGTCTAAGTCATTAAACTATGAAATGAGAGTTGATGCCAGATGAATGCTAAGTCATTAAAACTTATTGAAATGAGAGTTGATGCCAGATAAGTCTAGTCATTAAACTATTGAAAATAAGTTGATGCCAGATGAATGTCTAAGTCATTAAACTTATTAAAATGAGAGTGATGCAATGAAGTCTAAGTCATTAAAACTTATTGAAAATGAGAGTTAGCAAGAATTCTAAGTCATTAAAATTATTAAAATGAATTGAGCAGATGAATGTCTAACATTAAAACTTATTGAAATGAGAGTTGATGCATGAATGCTAATCATTAAAACTTATTGAAAGAGAGTTATGCAATGAAGTCTAGTCATAAAACTTATTGAAAATGAGAGTTGATGCGATGAATTCTAAGTCATTAACTTATGAAAATGAAGTTACCAGTGAATGCTAAGTCATTAAACTTATTGAAATGAAGTGATGCCAGAGAATGTCTAAGTCATAATTATTGAATGAGAGTTGCCAGTGAATTAGTCATAACGAATATTATCAAAAGCAACATTAAACTTATTAAAAGAGAGTATGCAGATATGTCTATATTAAAATTATTGAAAATGAAGTGATCCAGAGAATTCTAGTATTAAAACTTATTGAATGAAGTTGACCAGATGAATGCAAGTCATTAACTTATGAAAAAAGTTGATCTGAAGTCTAGTCATAAACTTATGAAAATGAAGTTGAGCAGAGAATGTCTGCTTAAAACTTATTGAAAATAAGTTGCAATGATGCAAGATAACTATGAAAAGAGAGTATGAATGAAGTCAAGTCTAAAACTTATTGAAAAGTTGAGCAGATGATGCTGTATAACTTGATGAAGTTGATGATTGTTGTCTTAAAACTATTGGGAGTTGTGGAGAGCTAGTCATAATTATGAAAGGAGTGACCGAGAAGTCTAAGCATTAACTATTGAAAAGAAGTGATGCCAGATGAAGCTAATATTAAAACTTATTGAAAATGAGTGTGCCAATGTGTCACAAAATTGAATGAGAGTTACGATGGTTAATCATTAAAACTTATTGAAATGAGATTGAGCAGTGATTCAAGTCATAAAATTATGAAATGAGAGTGTCAATAATGTCTAATCTTAAATATTAAATGAAGTGATGCAGATGAGTCTAAGTCATTAAAACTTATGAAAATGAGAGTTGGCCGATGATGTCTATCAAAAAAATTAAATGAGAGTTGATGCGATGATGTTAGTCATTAAAACTTTTGAAATGAGGTTGAGCAATATGTCTATCATTAACTTTTGAAATGAGTTGATGCCAGATATGTAATATAAAACTTATGAAAGAGTTGATGCCAGATGATCAAGTCTTAAATTATGAAAATGAAGTGGCAGAAATGTCTAAGTCATAAAATTTTGAAAAGAGTTGATGCAGAATAAGTCATAAAACTTATTGAATGAGAGTTGATGCAGATATGTTAATATTAAAACTATGAAAATGAGAGTGATGCCGAGAGCAGTCATAACTTGAAATGAAGTTGAGCATGATGATCATAAACTTATTGAATGGGTTGATGCCAGATGATCAGTCATTAAAACATTGAAAGAGAGTTCCAGAGAATGTTAAGTCATTAAATATGAAAAGAGAGTTGATGCCAAAATGTCAATCATTAAAATATTGAAAATGAAGTTGATCAGATGAATCTAAGTCATAAACTTGAAAGATGATGCAGAGAATGTCAAGTCAAAACTATTGAAAATGAGAGTTGCAGATATTTATCTTAAAATTTGAAAAAAAAATGCTAGTCTTAAAACTATTGAAAATAAGTGATCCAGAATCTGTCTAACTATTGAATAGTGATCAGATAATGTCTAGTCATTAAAACTTATTGAAAGAATATGCCAGATGAATGTCTAAGTCATTAAAACTTATTGAAAATGAGAGTTGATGCCAGATGAATGTCTAAGTCATTAAAACTTATTGAAAATGAGAGTTGATGCCAGATGAATGTCTAAGTCATTAAAACTTATTGAAAATGAGAGTTGATGCCAGATGAATGTCTAAGTCATTAAAACTTATTGAAAATGAGAGTTGATGCCAGATGAATGTCTAAGTCATTAAAACTTATTGAAAATGAGAGTTGATGCCAGATGAATGTCTAAGTCATTAAAACTTATTGAAAATGAGAGTTGATGCCAGATGAATGTCTAAGTCATTAAAACTTATTGAAAATGAGAGTTGATGCCAGATGAATGTCTAAGTCATTAAAACTTATTGAAAATGAGAGTTGATGCCAGATGAATGTCTAAGTCATTAAAACTTATTGAAAATGAGAGTTGATGCCAGATGAATGTCTAAGTCATTAAAACTTATTGAAAATGAGAGTTGATGCCAGATGAATGTCTAAGTCATTAAAACTTATTGAAAATGAGAGTTGATGCCAGATGAATGTCTAAGTCATTAAAACTTATTGAAAATGAGAGTTGATGCCAGATGAATGTCTAAGTCATTAAAACTTATTGAAAATGAGAGTTGATGCCAGATGAATGTCTAAGTCATTAAAACTTATTGAAAATGAGAGTTGATGCCAGATGAATGTCTAAGTCATTAAAACTTATTGAAAATGAGAGTTGATGCCAGATGAATGTCTAAGTCATTAAAACTTATTGAAAATGAGAGTTGATGCCAGATGAATGTCTAAGTCATTAAAACTTATTGAAAATGAGAGTTGATGCCAGATGAATGTCTAAGTCATTAAAACTTATTGAAAATGAGAGTTGATCCAGATGAATGTCTAAGTCATTAAAACTTATTGAAAATGAAGTTGATGCCAGATGAATGTCTAATCATTAAAACTTATTGAAAATGAGAGTTGATGCCAGATGAATGTCTAAGTCATTAAAACTTATTGAAAATGAGAGTTGATGCCAATGAAATGTCAAGTCATAAAACTTATTGAAAAATGAGAGTTGATGCCAGATGAATGTCTAAGTCATTAAACTTATTGAAAATGTAAGTTGATGCCAGATGAATGTCTAAGTCATTAAAACTTATTGAAAATGAGAGTTGATGCCAGATGAAATGTCTAAGTCATTAAAACTTATTGAAAATGAGAGTTTGATGCCAAGATGAATGTCTAAGTCATTAAAACTTATTGAAAATGAGAGTTGATGCCAGATGAATGTCTAAGTCATTAAAACTTATTGAAAATGAGAGTTGATGCCAGATGAATGTCTAGTCATTAAAACTTATTGAAAATGAGTGAGTTGATGCCAGATGAATGTCTAAGTCACTTAAAACTTATTGAAATGAGAGTTGATGCCAGATGAATGTCAATCTTAAAGACTTAATTGAAAAGAAGTTGATGCCAGATAATGCTAAGTACCTTAAACTTATTGAAAATGAGAGTTTCTGATGCCAATAATTGTCCTAAAGTCATTAACAATTTTTATTAGTGTAAATGAGAGTCTGCAATGCCAGACAATGTCTCTAACTCAAAAAAAAAATAAAAAGAGAAAAAAAAAGAGAAAAGAGGAACTGAGAATTATTAATTCTATCAAAACAATTTTTTTTAAAATCTTTTAACTATCTAACCTGTTGAGCAAAGTACTGCTGCTGCTGCTGATGTTGTTGCATATAGAAAGACTGTGGGGGTATATTGGTAGTGGAGGGCGGTTGTGGTTGTTGTTGTTGTTGTTGTTGGGGTGGAAAGGCAACCATTGGGGAGTTCTGTTGGGAAGTAGGTGCTTGGCGGTTCATAGATGGGGAGGAGGAGTAACCAGGAGACATGGCAGGTACTCCACTGCCGCCTTGGTTGCTATGGAGCTGACTGGAAGAAAGAGACTGCGGGATGCCTTCTGAAATTGGAGAGAAAAATATATAATCTCAAAACTTTCCATCGACAATGGAGTGTGCGCTTCCTGTTGTCACAAAAGTCGAGGGATGTTGAGTGTGGTCAGTGGCTGGATGGGTTACAGTGATCACGGAAAATTCTGGTCCTGCCCTATGTCCTTGAGTAAGGCATTTACCAACCGGCTATAGGCAATTGATGGATATTTTAAGAGTGTACAAATAAAAGGGATGCCTGATATATGACTAGTACCGACACTTGCTTTCAAATCGGAGGGTCCTGAGTTTGAGCCTCGTTTGACGCATAGTTGAGTCCTTGGAAAAGGCTCTTTACTCACATTCTCTCACCATTCTCAGGTGTAAAATGAGTACCTGGCCGTTAACAGTGTTGTCTCTGTCAGAAAAAATGTAATATCGCCTAACAGGTGTCACACCTCGTTCTTTATGTTATGTGCTGCTGTTGGTCAGGGACATTTGTAAAGCACTTTGAGCAGGTTTAGTGGATCTCGTGCTATATAAAAGCTCAAATATTTTTCTTTATTTTTTTTCTTTTTACTATTTACATCCGTTTGAATTATAATATATGCTAAAAAAATGCATGCCCTATACAAATATTAAAAATGCACTTTTGTTACTAATAAATACAGACAAATATATTCTTGTCCTTTGCCCCAAGACAAATATACAAAAATGTACAAATACAGAGAGAGAGAGAGAGAGAGAGAGAGAGAGAGAGAGAGAGAGAGAGAGAGAGAGAGAGGAAGAGAGTGGAAAGAAGCAGAGAAGAAAAAGAGAGAGAGAGAGAGAGAGAAGAGAGAGTAGAGAGAGAGAGAGAGAGAGAGAGAGAGAGAGAGAGAGAGAGAGAGAGAGAGAGAGAGAGAGAGAGACAGAGTGAGAGAGAGTGAGAGAGAGAGAGAGTGGTGGGTGGGAAAGAGAGAGAGAGAGATGGAAAGAGAGAAGATAGACAAACACAGAGAGAGAATAGAGAGACAGTGAGAAAGAGGAAGAGAACAAGAGAGTGAGAGAGAGAGAGAGAGTGAGAGAGAGAGAGTGAGAGAGAGTGAGAGAGAGAGAGATAGAGAGAGAGAAAGAGAGAGAGAGAGAGAGGTGGGTGGGAAAGAGAGAGAGATGGAAAGAGAGAAGATAGACAAACACAGAGAGAGAATAGAGAGACAGAGAAAAAGAGAGAGAGAGAGAGAGAGAGAGAGAGAGAGAGAGAGAGAGAGAAAGAAAGGAGAGAGGCAGGGATACTCAGTGTACAGTAGATGGATAGCATATCTTACCAATAGGAGTGTTAGGATTGCTGGCAGTAGGACGTTTCCTCGGGGCTATGGAGGTTGGGATGGGGAGGCCAAGAGACACATTGGGTTGGGAGGTCTGCCCCCTCGGTCTCTGTCGGGGAGCCACAGTTGTTCCTTCCACTGCAGGGGCACTTGTGTTTCTGAGAGAGGGAGAGAAAAAATATTTAAATAACAAAATAAATGTAAAAACGTTTTTTTTGTTCAAGATAATCCAATTTATCTGGCTACAGAGGTAAACCCTATAAAGGGTTCAAATACAACTTTTTTTTTTGTTAGTGAAGTTGTAGTTTATGTTCCCTAATTCAAATTGAATATTTTGGACTTAATTTTTTTATTGTGTGCATGAGTATGTAGCCTACGCTAGTGTAGGATATGTATGTGTGTGTCCCCTTTTCTAAAATTGTATTTCATATTGGCATCAATATGAATCAAAATGAATTCATAATTTCTTTGGACAGTAACGTTCTATTATCATTAGTTATCTAAACTATCTTAATTAGACCCAAAGACAACCTATCATCATGATGGTAGGGTCTAGAAATATAATTATAACACCTCTTTCATCCTTTGTTCCTTTTAAAATACCGGTCAGATAAATAGTGAAATCTGGTGTTCATACTATATTAATATATGGTGTTATATTTCCTTCAATTTTACCATTTTGTTGTTTTTAAATCTTCTTCTACATGAGAATAAGGAACTTGTAGACTCAGTCTTTCAGCTCTTTGGTCAGTACAGTTCCCGATATCAATCAAAAATGGTAAAAAAATGAAATAATTGTCTCTTAAGTTAGATAAGTGGCTTTGTGGTCTCGTGGCATGACACTCAGTTTGTGAACTGTAAATCTTGAGTTGGAAGTCCCACTGGGGGTGGTGCAAAGCTGAGCCCTTGGAAAAAGGCTCTTCACTCACACATGTGTAAAAAGAGTTCCTGGCTGGTAACACAAGTTTTGTCCAAAAAATAAATTATAAAAGCGCAGGCATCTGGTCTTCTTATCTACATGTTAAAATGTTGCTGTTGGCTTGTGACCTCTTGAATTGTAAAGTGCTGTGAGCGTATTTAATGGGAATTGCACTACAAAAAACCTGACTTCTTTTTTTTTTTAATCTTTCAAGATTAGCAGGGTTTTTTATTTTTATTTTGGGGGGATTTTTTTGTTGTTGTTGTTGTAATTTCTTTGCCTGTATCCCTCTTGTCTCTCCTGCAGCAACATTGACTTGGTTTTCCTTTGTTGCCAAACTTTTCATGTGAATGTAGAAACTCTTCCAAAATTTGTGATTCTTAACTTACTTTTGCGACGAGGACTTCAACTGTTTGGCCTCCGACTCTGTCAAAGGAAGAGGTAAGCTTTTGAGATCAGGCACACTTGCAGACTGAAATGACAAAAGATTATATTATTTTAATGAAAAAAAAAAATCCCCCCCCCCCCACCCCCCTCAAACAAGTTGTATAATTCTAAAACGCTGTATGTCAAGATTATTAAATAGAAATCTGAACAGGTGTGTATGAAACAGTGCCAGACAAAGCAGAGAGAATAAAAAAGAAGAAAAAAATCACCCCTAAAAAATCAACCTGCCTCAACTGGGCAAACCTCTGTCGTCCTGATCATCAGTCAGACGTGCTGCCATTAGACCACAGAGGTGACACGACAAGGGCACGCGATTCCGCTGTGATCCCTCGCTTTGCATCATAATAATAATCAGGATTGTGGGAAGTGTATCAAATAATAAGTAAGTATTGTTTACATTAGAAAGCTTCCCAGTGTGTTCTACCAAGATCTAATCTGTGTATCTTCACAGGTTTGATTCATCAGTAAGCAAGTAAGAAAAATGTAAGGCAGGTTTTTCATCAATACATGCACATTCCTTTGTGATCCTTAATTGACAAATTCCATAAAAGATTTTATCCTGGGCACCCTGTTTCACTATTTATTTGTATTGAAAAAAGAATGGACATTACAGGAAGAATGTAAATGTGGCAAATGATGACACAATTGATTTCTTTTTTATATACATATTTATTATAAAAAAAGACTGGATTCTTAAGGTGAGCGTGAAAGTGTCAGGCAAAGCATAGAGAAAAAAATACAAGAAAAAAAGAATTCCCCCCCCCCCCCAAAAAAAACCCCGGCCCATCTTGAATGAAGATCAATCCCCAGTATGACCAGGGCGATTTTTTTTCTTCTATTCTTCTTTCTGCTATGTCTAGCACTGTTTCATACACACCTTTTCGGATTCTCATTTCAGTTGAATCGTTTTGATATACATGAATTTATATATGGGAAGACTCACATTCATATTTGGCACTGGATTAGGCCGCCCAGCTAGTTGGAAAGCCACAGAGGAAACTTGAAAGATGTCAGGCCTTTTCTTGGGATCCTTTTCTAATATGTAAGCTGAAAAATGAGACAAAATATAGGAGTGTATTCTTCTGGGATGTAGAAGAGTTTGGAGCACGCACACATATCAGCAGTGGCCCCTATCCAAAAAAGTTGGTACAGTAGGAGGAATTAGGATACCAAAGATGAGGAATTTATGGTGTAAAAGAGGAATTAACATACATTTTAAAAAAATAATGGCTGTAGCAATGTATCCTTTCAGTTGAATACTTACATATGTGACAATTATAATTAACAATACCATTCAACATTAAAAAAAAAAAAAAACATTATTGACACAATACAGAAAGGTCAATTACTGCTTACAACATGTCAAGCTCTCTCTTAGCCTTCCTAGAATTTTGCTTGTAGCAAATACATTCTCTTGACAGCATGCTCATTCCTGTATAACTGAGGTAAATTACTAAACAGAATTTTCCACTAATGAGCTGAATTGCGAAGTTCCCTCTGAAAAAGAGGAATGATTCCACGAAAAGTGGACTGGTAAGGCCCTGCCTCTGTATCAGTCATCTTAATTTTTCTTTTTTTTTTAAAATAGAGAGGTACAAGATGAAACTTGATTTTTAAAAAAATAATATTGTGCCTGAGAGCCAAATTCATAGGCTTGTTCCGTAGGCAAGACAGAGTGAGACAAAAAAAAAAGCTAGTTTAGGGATAGAAATTAGGAACTATGAGATATTTGTAAAGATCAGTTATTATCTGGCAAACGAAAATCTCAACGTTATTCAATGCCTTTATCGATACTGATGTCATGACCCAGCTAATAGCGGGAATTACTAATGATGTACAAGTATATTGTGTAGTTTTCTTAAGAGCCATTAAGACCATGGAGCCAGAGTTTATCCCAGTTTCTATAGCGTGAAACGGACAATAGCAATTGCTTGTTACCCTTTGGATAGGGCACTGGTCTATAAGGTACTATCCACCAGATCTAACAGACCCAGCTACCGAATCACTACTGGGTGGACGGGGGTCGGATAATAATCTCGACTGCACCCAGGATCAATCTCGGTCCATGTTGCATGTGAAGTGAGTACTCTACCAACAGAGCTATCGAAGGCCCATGACTTCCTTTGATATTCATAAATCGTACAAAGGGGATCCTGATACCTCAGTTTCTTCAGCAGCGGCTTCAAATGCAAAGGAACCGGGATCAAACCAGGGTGAAGTCGAGATTTTTCTGACCTCCCTGTCACCCAGCAACAGATTTTTTAAACAATTAAATCAGGCTTACCTATCATTGAAACAAGAGGAATGGAATATGAACAATTATCAGGGATGGTATAATTGCAACTCTGGATGGCCAAGGAACTCTCTCCAAAAGGCAATGTGAAAAAGCAAAGTTTGTACAAAAGACAGCCCAGGGCCTGAGGATTAAAGTCATAATGAAATTGTTTAATATGCGGGATTCACATCTCCTTTACATCAAAACAATCATTGATTGAAAACACATGTGCATAGTGGCCAACTTTTCAAAGAGTTAAAACGGGACAGCCCAACGTACAATACCATCTGACCCAAAACAGCAGAGTAAGTTTTGACTATTATAGAATATAATATATAGATTTAGAGCTTTTTCTGTTCCTTGTTTTAATTTGCTCGTCAAAAATCCATAATTCTGGAACATTCAAGGGTCATTTCAACACACATAAATAGTCTAATAAAAAAATAAATAATAAATAAAATTCCCTTTATTCATCCCCAAGGGGAAATTTGTCTTTAGGGTCTATTCCAAGGGACGACTGGAATAACCCAGGCATCAGCCGCAAAGTGAGCTAGGGCGAGGTGACTTGCTCAAGACCACACAACGCAGCGGCGGGTGATTGAACTCGGTACCTTTCGGGTAGGAAGCAAAGACCGTACCACTGAGCCACGCTGCCCCTGTACTAATTTATTCTTTCTGAAAATTTTTTCTCAGAATACCAAATCATAGACAGTCCTGATTTTATCATGACGGTTGGCCACTATGCATATGTAAATCACTGCTTTTGAATGCATTTTGAATATACATTATAAATCCTATTTTTAAAATGCAATTTAATACATTTTGAGAACACATGATAATATTATCTGCTAACAGGCAATCAGAAGAGAAAAATCGATAAATTCAACAATGCAGCTGAGACAAACTAAAATGTAATTTTAAAACAAAAATTAAACAATTAAGTTACACAAGATTGTAACATCTGTGCTAATCATCTTCCTGTTGAATTCAAATTTTAATAACTCTTATTTTATGGACTTTGTTTATCTTAGATATAATTATTTCAATTTTAGATGGATTACTCACCCATATATCAGCTTTAATGGAAATAGGTGTACCCCCATATAAATCGACCATTTCTGGAGATCTATATGATAATGTAGTGTACCTGAAAGAAATAAGGTGCAGCAAGTAGCTCTTTAGAACCATACCGCCCATGGGCTTGTTTTTGTAACATTAACAATTGCTCACTACCTATTGGATCGGACACTAATCTATCAAAAAGCACTTCCAACTACATCTAACAGAACTAACTTCCAATAACTCCTGGGTGGACAAAGGAAACTGCAAAATGCCTTTACTAAGGGCATTAAGTTGAGGTGCCTATTTCCAACTCAAACCATCTGACCTGATTTAGAATATGTTGTGAGTTCAAGACTGCACTTTACACCATAATGCCATGCTCTCCAATAAAAAAAAAAAATTTTTTAACACTTCAAGAAAGTCAAAAGGTTGGAGAGTTTTTGACAAGGTGAAGGTCATTTTAATCGATCGATATTTGAAAGATGAGTTTTCTAGCCAAAATTTTTTAAATTTATTTTTCTAAAGAAGGGCATCATAGCAATAAACCTTACTATATGTTTTATAAATCAATATTCACGACCTAGCTACTCTACAAGAATTGATTCTTATCTGTCATGATATGAGCCAAAAGAGCACACTAAATACAAAGCAAGCAACCAAACAAAAGAGTATTTAAAAACTTGTGCTAATCCTATCAGAAAGTTGATTGAAACTGACCCTGACACTATTGCTCACAAATGTTATACTGTCATGGACACAATCAGTAGAACATTGAATATTAAAAATATGAATATTCATTATTAAATAACATTAATATGCAATATGCCTTTAAATGCTCAATATGAATTATTTTAAAAAAAAATACAATACACAGAATTATCATTTGTAAAAATACAATAAGAATCTTAAAACATTTTTTAAACAAGACAAAACCCATTAAATCATTCATTTCACAAACAACTGATTTTAAGTATAATCATTCCAACTTTGGAAGAAGTGCAGTTATGGTCACTGATCTAACTCCCACCCTCACCTAAAAAAAAAGAACCCCCCTCCCCCCCCCCCCCCCCCCTTGAAAAAATAAATAAATAAATAAATAAATAAATACCATTGCGTATGGAAGACGAAACCAAATATTTCTAATTAAAAGTCAATTATTTACTTCTGAATTTCTTCTTCAATGGCAGAAATTTTCTGTTGTGAAGGATCCATCACTCGACCAGTTGCACTGCCAAAATCACATAAGACATAATGTCCACCTTCTCCAATTAGGATATTCTCAATCTGCAGAAAGATTTTTGAAAAATTCATCAACAATATTTCCTAAAATTTATCACATTTTTTCTGACTTTCGTTTGCATTGTAATTTCAAGTCTAAAATCACCCAAATAAGGACCTACCAATAAAATGAGGCATCCTGATGCATTCTGGTACTTTCAAATCTATTCAGATTTACAATGCTTCCAACGCCTTGGAGGGCCCAAGGACATAGTCTTGGTGGGAGTTCCAGGGGCAGAAGGTGAAGCCACCGAAGAATTTTGAAATTAATGCTTTGAGAGGGTAAAAAAAAATCATATTTCCCGAGAGTACATGTCTCATGAAATTGCAGATAATAACTATGACCCATTTTTATAAATCAAAATACAATTGTACCCAAAACATAATAATTAAAGACAAAAAAAAAAGTTTTGAAACGAAAGGATGGGATTGCGAAAAAAAAAAAAAAAAGTCTTGACAATAGAGTGGTTAAGATTGATGTAGACTTCAGAGTGACAAACTAAAAACAGAAATGAAATAACGCATTATATACCAAGTATGAGTGCTGATGGTGACAAATAGTAAAAATAGAAGGAAAATTAAAATGATTGTCTTTAAGCCCCATTTTTACCAGTGCAATAACCCCCAATGTTACAGCAATTGAGATGATAGACGATCACTGATAGCCTAGCTAACTTTTGGAGGGTGGAAAACTGTACCTATGTGTTCCATAACACATCAAGTCTCTCACTGCCAGTACATATGATTGGGGGAAAATGTAATTTTTATTGGGAAGAAATTCCTCCTCTGACTCCAAAATCGAGAATTTCCAAAGAAAATCATCAGCACTGAATGTATACATAAGTGCTCTTAACAGATGAGGTGAAAGTAAAAAAATCAGAGGTCTCTCTATACCCACCCCCACCCCTACTTTTCAAACAGATTTAATTTAAAATAATGATAATTGAAATTGAACTTAAATACTTTTTGGATCAAACACCAAAGCTCAAGAATGAAGAAATCTGTGTCAGCATTTCAAATTCTATTCTGTTTAGCTATGATGCTTTTTCTCTCTCAAGTCAATTGCAAGGCAATTTGTTTTTTGGTTGTTTTTTTTTGTTTTTATTTTTGGGGGGGGGGGGGGGGGGGGGTTAAAATTTTAAAAAAGATAATATGGTACTCACTTTTAAATCACGATGAATAATAGGAGTTTGACAATGATGCAACCTTGACACAGCCTCACACACATCACAAAATATCCTCAACACTTCCTGTTCTGAAAACCCTGTATTAATGCGGTCATTCATTGCATTAATGACAGAGCCTGAGATAAATGCAGAGAAAAAAGAAAGTGTAAGTTCACTGTCATGACCAAAATTCTGAAGAATGAAATAATGTGACTTAAGCCTAGAGTCGAGACAACAACAACAAAAATTACCCTATTGTAAAAAAAAGTTGTGCGGCAAAGCAACTGTGGGCACTTGTATCAATAATGATGAGAAAAATAGGGTATGGAAAAGTGCCAGATGAAAACAGAGAATAAAAAGTCACGGGGTCAGTGTCCAACTCAGGGACCAATTGACAAAACACCCTCTGTCTGGTGTGTGTGTGTGTTTGTGTGTGTGTTTGTGTGTCTGTGTGTGTGTGTTTATTTGTGTGTGTGTGTGTGTGTGTTTGTGTGTGTGTGTGTGTTTGTTTGTGTGTGTGTGTTTGTGTGTGTAAGAGAGATAGAGAGAGAGAGAGAGAGAGAGAGAGAGAGAGAGAGAGAGAGAGAGAGAGAGAGAGAGAGAGAGAGAGAGAGAGAGAGACAGAGACAGAGAGAACAGCGAGGGGTTGCACTACCGACTGTCAATTGGATCAGTTTGGCAATGACCCTGTGACTTTTTATTCTGTTTTCATCTGGCACTGATACAGCTATTAATAATATCTTTATAAAAAATACTACACTCTTCATTTGACAAACAAATTGAGAAGAAAAACAGTAAAAATAAAAGAGAAAAAAAAACAACAAACAAACAAAACACCATATCATACCGCTTTCAAACAGCATTCATTGAGAAAATTAATAAACATGGATGCTACAAGCAAAAGGATGCATTGATTAATTAATGTTGGCTTGTGTGAAATAATGTGAGATGATTTGAGTGTTGACTATTACTGTGTTCACCAGAAAACACCCATTCATGGGTTGAAGATTTAATCTTTTGAGGTTTAGTAATATTTAGCTAGTCCATCTGTCTACACATTTCAATAATATACATAACCCTATCTTAATAACCCCATCATATGCCCTGAAAACTTGTCAAACAAACTTACCTCGACAATATTGCATAAGAATAAGAACCTCATACACTCTGTTGGGAGTCACAGTTATACTTGATTCTATGTAGCGGATAATATTTTTATGACCACTCAGGTCTTTCTGATGACCAGACAAAAACAAAAACATGGTTGTCATATAATATACATTTCTAACATCAAATGATCTTCTATTGATCATTATTAACTTATTTTAAAAAATCAAACTATTCATTTGAAAAACATACAATTCACACACATTAATGGTACATTAGTCATCCCAGATGTTGTATCAAAGTATCAACTTATATAAAGCAAAATATTTTGGGCACTAAAAGATCTATTATCACTGCCATAATATCCGTCAGATCATCAGTTATAGACTCATTCTGCATTATTCTACAAGAGAAACTGATGAAAACAAAAAATATTCCCGCTTGCGACACTTTTGGGTTGTTTCAGCCCAGTAATTTTTTTTTTAAAAACAGAAAACTTGAGCTTTTATAGCGCAATATCCACCAAAGGTGCTCAAAGCGCTTTACAATGCCAATACTTTACAAACATGACATGATGCCTGTTAGGCGATATTACAATTTTTTTTCGGACAGAGACAACACTGTTAATGGCCAAGTACTAATTTTACACCTTAGTACAGTGAGAGAACGTGAGTAAAGAGCCTTTTCCAAGGACACAACTATGCGCAGAGTGAGGCTTGAACCCGGGACCTTCCGATCCGAAAGCGAATGTGATACCACAAAATACATAGCAGCACAACAAAAGTTTTTAAATGGGTGAGTTTTAAAAAAACTGTAGATTTACAATTTATAAACACCTTAAGAAAAAGTAAGACAAAGGGGCCTGTTCAAATAGGGAACAGATGTTGATACCAAGCACAAACTATCGATACACACACAACAAAAACCATAAAGTGTATGACAGAGAGATGGCTTAACCCTTTCCTTACCAGCCATTTACACACCCAACCAACAGAAAAACAACAATTACATTCTTAGCATAATATTGATCAGCAAAATGAACTCTACAACACAATGTCACGTTTTATAGCTAAAATAAAACATTATTCTTTAAATTGTGTGATTTTACAAAAGAAATCTTAATGATAAAAGTGCTGGTTGGATCATAACGAATGTGACGATTTTTCTATTGTTGGTAAGGAGGGGGTTAAGAGGAAAAAAATATCGTCACCGATGACTGATGTTATACACATGACACTTTCCCTCCACGCCAGGGACTCCGGCCTAGGCCAAGATTTATCCAAGTAGTCCCATTTGAAGACAAAGACAGAGAGCAACCCAGAAAAGGAGATCAGATTTTGGAAGATAGAGGTCACGACAAAAGTAATCTCAAAAAAATTGAACGAAATTTATAAATAGCAAAGAGGCACAGAATTGACACCCCATCCATGCCAGGGGCATAGACATTCTCCTGTCTTGCCAAGATATCTACAAACAGTCAACTACATCATGGATGCAGTTATATTATATAGATAAAAATAAATTGCCAAAGACTTATCACAATCTAAAAAAAAATATGACAAAATAGACAATAACAAACCAATATTCTTTTAAATTGAAATAAAAGGCTCATAATAATATACTTACTGCTATTTTGATTTCTTTCTGACATACTGCCAAATCTTTGTCATTGTTGACATACATGCGTTTGAGAGCCAAACGTCCTCCATTGGCATTTTTCACCAGGAAAACTATAGCAAATCCACCTTCAAAAGAAAAATGATGAAAAAAAAAAAGTGAATGACAGTCAATGATTTTCAAGCACTCAGATTAAGAATTACTTTAATATTTTAGCCTGTTTATATTAACAATATCTGATAATATACTTTACTAATCAGGTCGGGGTAAAATGCAAATTGTATGTAAAATCAAAATCAATGCAATATAATATATATTACAAATTAAATCTCAAGATTATAAAAATACAGATTTTATAATAAACATTGAACTGTTTCTGATGATGATGATGATGATGATGATGATGATGATGATGATGATGATGATGATTGTGAATAAAAACAACATAAACAATGGGAAATAGACATATTGATAGAAACGTATTCAACTAGTCCAATTCTTTAAGTTAAAAATACAATGAAGTAATAAAAATCATCATGGCCATGAACTGATTAAAGTAAACTGAATAGTCTTCCATGGCTATTCGGACTCAAACTCCAATGTGTGTGCACATACAGAGGAGAGGACGACACAATGTGGGCAGTAAGCAGAGAGTGGAACTGATAAAGAAATAGAAAAAGAGTTCAGAAGAAATTTTGTTTTGCCCATATCACACTGACTCGGCTCATCATACCCCTACTTTGACTGTCGATGGATTTGGATTGTTGCCCGTCTCTGTCTCACACTATCAGAATATGTAATTTTTAAATTATTTATTTTTGTCCTGATTTTAGTTGGACATTGTGTTAGGTTGTTAGAAAAGCTTTTCATTTATACAACAGTTTCAGTTACTTTGACTTTTGTTATTATTTGAAGAGTTAACTCTTTTCTTTTTAATTTCTATCTGGCCTTTCAATTTATCTATGATTTTGTCTCTCGTAAAATAAAGTGGGTTTAGACTATCTGTTGATAGATATTAATATTAAAATCGTAATTTTGATTTACATTAATTTTATGTATCAATTATTAAAATTAAAATATATTTATAAAACAACAAACAAAAACGATACAGCCACGGGAGACTATTCAGACAGAGTCTGAAAAATCTGTTGATCACACATGCTTATTATTGGAATTTGAGTCCGAATAGATCTATACGGGAGAGACTTGAGTTGAGTCTGAATAGCCGCAGCCTAAAGTTAAAGTTAAAAATTCTTAATTGCATAATAATCATGCCTGACCATCACATCGAACTCAAAAGATAACCAGACCTATCACAATGTAAAGTTTGAGTGTATGTTTGATAGCTTAGGCATTCAATGGCATGAACCAATGCCAATATTTGGCAACGTATTTTTTAATTTTTGTTGGTAATTCTTGTATGAATTATATATTTTATAATCAAAACGATTCGAAGTTCATACGACTAAATTGAAAAGCTTGTTTTGTATTTTGTGAACAATTAAATTATACAAGACTTCTAAAACAAATTCTGTAGATATTTACAACATTACACTTCAGTCGGTCAAAACAATACAATTTGGGTACCGCCCACTGAAGACACTCGAGACATAGCGGCGTAACGGTAGAAGATACTTACCCTCTGCTATTACTTCTTCGACGACAACAGTATAGCGGCCGACTTGGAAAGTTTTCCCGATGTGTGGGTTTTGTTGTGCAGAGCTGAAAAGCTTTTTCATTTTGTAGTTTACCTGTGGGACAGTTGTTTTGCAGGCTACATCGTCATATTGACTTCCACTTCCAACCTTTCCATTACTAATCTTTTAGTCAGCCTTAAAACGTTGGCCAGGATTTTCCTATTCAAATAGTTATAAATTTTGTTTGAATATAGTTCCAAAATTTATTTTTTAAAGATGAAAATAAAATACAAATTTTTAAATGTTCATACACTAGTAACAATTAAAATCAATCAAAATATAATAATTTTAATTTTTTTATTTTTTTAATGTAATCAATATCATTTTTGTTCTAAAACAGAAACTGATGAAGTTAGTAGAAAAGCATTTAGTTCTAATAAGTAAAAATGGCAATTTTGCATTTCTGACTTCTAATGTACCACTTCCTGTTCAAGAACATGACTACTTCCTCTCTCACTCAATCCAACTTTCTCTTCGAATTTTAATTAATACACTAATTAGCAGCACAACCACCATCATCACTACCATCGCAAACAACTCCCAAGTCACCACCACCACCAACAACATAATCATCGTCAGCAACAGTATCATCATCAACAACCTCCTCCTCTTCCTCATCCCCATCATCATCATCATCATCATCATCATCATCATCATCAGCAGCAGCAGCAGCACCACCACCACCACCACCACCACCACCACTACCATAATCATCATCGTCATCATCATCATCATCATCATCATCATCATCATCATCATCATCATCATCATCATCACCATCATCATCATCATCATCAATATGATAATAATGATAACAACAGCAACATGATGATGATAATGATGATGATGATGATGATGATGATGATGATGGTGGTGGTGGTGATGGTGGTGGTGGTGATGATGATGTTTATGATGATGATTATGATTATTATTATTATTATTATTATTATTATTATTATTATTATCATCATCATCATCATCATCATCATCATCATCATCATTGTCACAGTAAAGATTGTTCACAATTATCTTATTAAATTTTATTTTATTAAGAACCGAATTCATCTCACTCCAGTTATATATCGGTAGGCTTAGATAAACTTTACCTTCTAATATTAGATCGTCTTTCCTTTTATAGCCTTCCCTCGAATTAATTTCTAATTAGTGAATACTTTTCGTTCGACATTCTGTCACGTAGCCACTTATTATAAAAGCTGATAGGTCTAACATTTGACACTCACTTTCTCTCCACAATCTATGCCGGACGGCCAGTCACTCTATTCCTATATATATATTGTAAGATTTTTATCTTTTGGGACTTTGTAGATATTATATCTACACCATTAAGACGCCGGAGCTTTTAACTTTGATTGTATAATCTTCAAGGATCAAACCCAAGCCCGCTGTACTACACTATAACCTCTTACCAATTGCCTGGAAGTGGAATTTTACGAATCCAATCCTGTTATCAGAGGAATAGATCATCCAAGCCCATCAACTGCCTGGAAACGTAAACTTATGAACCTGACATATTATCATAAGTTACGTAAAATATTCATATCTCTATTTGTAACTGCCACGATCACTGTTTATCTCTTTTAATTAAATTTCATTATTATTTTTATTTCATTGTAAACAAATCGTTAATTGTTTTTCATTTATAGTAACTAGTAAATTCTGGGGCCTCATTCTACATATATCTTTATGCATAGTCGAGTAGCTCTTTACTCACTTGAGACCATGACATTTTGGAGGGGACACATATAAAGAATTGAATTTATTTAGTTACTTATATCTATTTCATCTAACTTTAAAGTTTAAATTGTAAAACTCTTAATTGCCCCACTTGATCATATTTTAATTGAACTCCCTATTTACAGGATTAATTTTTTTTTCTTTTTCATTTCTTCATTTAAATGGAATAGCAATTTATCCATTCATTCTTTCATTCAAATTGAATAGCATTTTATTGATTCATTCCTTCATCCATTTATTCATTTATAAATCATTCATTCATTCATTGTTCATTCATTTATTTATTCATTCATTCATTCACTCATTTATCCAATCATTCATACATTTATTCCTCCCTTCATTCTTTCATTCATACATTATCCATTCATTCATTCATTTATTCACTCAGTTTTTCATTCATTCATTCATTCCTTGTCCACTTTGTTATTATATCACTCATTTCATTTTGTTGTTTGCCTCATTCATGAATTGTTTTCAATATGTTTACATTCCATAACGATTCATTCACCTATCATCCAATCACTCAGTGTTGTGAACACATTTTGTAACTATTGTAAATCTTACGATATTTTATTGTTTTGTATTTCAGACATCACTGTTAAACACTCTTCAATGCCTAATTACAATTGTTGAACAACCATTGACCAAGAGAGAGGTCCCAGCCACGAACTGAGTTGGTAGATATATCCTTCATTATTCTCTTTTACATGAGTTGGGCATCACATAGTAACTATAGACATCGTGATTTGTTTTGCATAGTGATTTGTTTTACATGCATTTTTGGCATACTACTGTTACCGAAAACCACTTATATATTATGTTCTGAAAAGTGAGTCTTTAAAAACTAAATAATAATAAAAGGAGTCTACTAGCCGTCGTGTTATATTTAGTGATAGATAACTTGGGATTATTTTGGCATCCTATTATTGTTATCACACTCTAGTATATTAGCGTCATTGCGAATAATAATACACAAACTAACGACGAGTCACACACATTGGTGATACATTTTTCGTAATAACATAGTTTAGAGTACACGCGATTGACACATTGTTATTGACACAAGTCATAATAACTCCGCATTGTATTGACACATTGCTTTATAAGATATAACGATAAAAGGCATCAAATTCAACATACATAATAAGTTGAAATAAGAGAGAGAGATTTCTAAAAATAGAACAGTTCATTCCAGTAAGTGTAAATAAATAAAACAGTCAGTAACAGTATCCTGTCAATATAATATATATAAAATATCGTAACTAATTTATTACAACATGGAAGCATATAAAAGATACTTAAGTCTCGCAAAGGACTTAGAAATACCCCAGGAAAGAATATTTTCATGGTGCGAAGAGAAAGTAAAAGAAGAAAAAGAACATGAAGAAAGAATTCGTAGAGAAGAAAATGAAGAAAGAATTCGTTGAGAAGAAAATGAAGAAAGAATTCGTAGAGAAGAAAATGAAGAAAGAATTCGTAGAGAAGAAAAAGAACACGAAGAAAGAATACGTAGAGAAGAACGAGAAGAAAGAGTCCAAGAAAGGGAACTAAAAAGACAAATAGCATTAGCAGAAGAAGAAACCAAAAGGACCCAAATGATGCTGGAAATTGAAAAAACAAAAACCGGTCATGAAAAAAAACATAATAATAGTGATGAATTTTTCGTGAAACTTCCACGCATGCCAACATACGATGAACGATCAGACTGTTTAGAATCCTTCTTACACCGATTCGAAGTTCAGGCTAAAGGTTATCGTTGGCCAGAAAGCAAATGGGCCACAGCCTTGATTAACTGCTTATCTGGAGAACCGCTAAAAGTTTTCTATACCTTAACAACTGAAGATGCAGATGATTATGGTAAAATTAAAGACGCTCTACTAAAAAGATTTAGATTAACGGAAGATGGTTACCAGGAAAGGTTTCACACTGCAAAACCGAAAGTGGAGAAGACTTTAATACATTCGTGAACCGAATTACTCAATTTCTAAATCGGTGGCTTGAGTTGGCAAACGTAAAACAAGACGACTTTGCAGGCCTTTACTATCTCACGCTGAAGAATCGAATCTATCAAGCTTGCAACCCAGATTTAGTCGCATTCTTTAAAGAGAGAAAGCCAGAAAACTTGGACAAATTAAAAATCTACGCAGAAAACTTTAACAGCGCACATCCATTGACACCCCTTAGCAGAACATTGAAGGAACCATACTACGCTGCTGCTGCTCAGAGTCCAGGTACACCTAAAGTTCAGTACTCAAATAGAACGAGCCGATCAATCACTCGGAACACGCAAGTGAAACAGGAGGATCATAGTAACAAACCATGGAACAAACAGTTCAATAGAGACCATAGCCGACCCTATCAAAACAAAACAAGAAATAGCACTGACAATAATACTGAGTATAAGAAAACCAACAAACCTATAATTAAATGTCAATATTGTGGAATGAAAGGCCACACAGCAGACAAATGTTACAAAATCGTGGGATATCCAAAAGAAACTGCAAATGCATCACTCCAAACAGGTGTAAACAATCAGACACGAGTAATGTCAGGAGAAAATATAAATGTGTATTGCGTGAAAGGTATGTCACTTTTAACACAAACTCACAAATCAGGATCGCTATTTTTTTGTGAAGGCAAAGCTAATGGAACTGATTGCAAAATATTGAGAGACACAGGATGCAGTACAGTAGGAATAAAAGCATCTTTGATCAATGACGAAGACAAAACTGGAAAAACGGTACAATGCATCACATTCAGTGGCACAGTCGAAACCTTTGAAACAGCTAATGTGTACATAGAAACCCCATACTATACAGGAATAGTGGAATGCTGTATACTTCCCAACCCCGTCGCTGATGTTATTGTTGGCAATATAAAAGGTCTTAAAGACAACCCAAAAGATGTAAAAGAATGGTCATTAACCCAAGAAACAGCTTGTCTAGCAGAAACAAGAAAGATGACTAAGACAACAGAGAAGCCAATGACTATTTCTCTTGAACCACAACAATTTGACAGGAACACGTTCATTGAAGAACAGAAAAAGGACCCGACTTTAACATCATATTTCAATATCGCAAACAAAGGGACGAAATCAAAAGTTGAATACATCATTGAAAAAGATATTCTGTTCAGGTTACATAGGAAAAGAAACAAAATAGCTAAACAACTGGTCACGCCGAGTATTTACAGAAACAAAATCCTTGGAATAGCGCACGATTCAATAACTTCTGGACATCTTGGGAGCTCTTCCACATTGAAGAGAATATCCGAGAATTTCACATGGCCTGGAATTACTAAAGACGTCCGAGAATATGTGAAATCTTGTGACACATGCCAAAGAAGAGTCGCAAAAGGCAGAATACCGAGATTGCCATTAGAGACAACCCCAGTTATTGAAAAAGTTTTTCAAAAAGTTGCAATTGACATTATAGGCCCTTTAACAAAATCAGATAGAAACCATACACACATACTAACACTAGTCGATTACGCAACCAGGTGGCCAGAAGCGATAGCATTGAAATCAACTACATCGGATCACATAGCTGAAGCATTGATGACAATTTTTACTAGAATAGGCATACCAAATGAGATACTGTCGGACAATGGACCCCAATTCACATCACATATTATGCATGAAACCATGAAACTCATGGAATCCAACACTCATTCACAACTCCCTACCACCCCCAAGCAAATGGTCTTTGTGAAAGATTTAATGGCACTCTAAAGAATATGTTAAGAAAAGTGTCAGCAGAAAAACCAGATGATTGGGACAGATACTTACCAGCAATCCTATTTGCATATAGAGAAATACCCCAAGAATCTACAGGCTACTCCCCATTTGAGTTGATGTATGGACGATCACCTCGCGGCCCGATCAATATAGTAGCCGACATTTGTAAAGGGAATGAGGAGGACAATAACGAAATTATGTTTGCTTACGAATATGTAAGAAACCTGAAAGACAGAACAGAGGATACATGTAAGCTAGCACAGGAATCCGTCACTAAAAAAGCAGAGAAATACAAGGAATACTCCGATAGAAAAAGCAAGTCAAGAAAATTTGAGATTGGTGACAAAGTACTAATACTCTTACCCGATGACTCGAGTAAACTTTTAGCTACATGGAAAGGACCATTCAAAATAACAGCAGTAAAATCTAATGTTAATTACGAGATTAAAATCAACAACACAACAAAGACATTCCATGCAAATATGCTAAAAAAATATTTTGATAGAGACACAGTGTCGCAACCTATGTTTACTAATATCGAAGCTTCAAATGCAGGATTAATCATACCGTTGGTCATGGGACACAGACACCCGAGACAGAAAAACAAACAAAATCGCACAATTGCAACCACCTAAGACAAAAAAAGAAGTACGCAAAGTACTTGGGCTCCTAAATTTTTACAGGAAATACATTTACAACTTCGCGCACATTGCGACACCGCTAACAAATCTGACAAAGAATGGGTCACCGAACAAAATTGTTTGGACAGAAGCGTGTCAGAATAGCTTTAACCAATTAAAGGCATTACTCTGTTCAGAACCAATTCTTAAATTACCCGACATATCAAAAGAATTTGTTGTAAGAACTGACGCGTCTGATAAGGGCATCGCAGGTGTACTATTACAGGAACATGAGGGAACTCTAATGCCTTGCTTATATGCAAGCAGAAAATTATTGGACAGAGAATCACGATACTCTGTAATAGAGCGTGAAGGACTGGCCATCGTCTTTGCTTTAAAGACATTCAGCAGATATCTACTGCTAAAAGAGTTTGTGGTCGAAACGGACCATAAACCACTCACGTACATAAGAAATAACAAAATGAATAATAGTAGAGTACTAAGGTGGAGTCTATTTTTGCAAAATTACACTTTCAGTATCTCTCACATACCAGGCTGTGAAAATATTCACGCCGACCTACTTTCTCGATTAGTATAAACACATGAGGAGGGTATAACTTAACCTCCCATGCATACTGTTAGTTACCTCGCAAACTATGCCAAATCAGAACACACAAATTCGATAATTTTATTTGTAAACATGATGACCCAACTTAATGTAACATTGAGTATTGTTTGGATATATATACCATACCCATTCATGATTTGGGAAATCTTCTCTTTATCTATTATTGTTATGAATTTTCACTCATTTATGATTAATAATTGAAATGTCAATATTTCATTTACATTTTCATTCATTTCATTTAGTAAATTACCTTCATATCATCGACTTTAATCATGCTTCATTACCATCACTATTGTTTATCACAATGATTTGTAATCACATTGCCATCATGTCGTTCATCACAATGATTTGTAATCACAATCTTTCATTGTTATTGTCGCCCATTCATATACCTACGTTAATATAAACATTTCCATGTCTAGTTAATAAATAATTTAATTGTAGCACAGATCATAACAATGGATTAATGCTAGAGTATCATGATAGTAAATTTACTTCCGTTTGTAAAATCTATCTTTCCCATAATGGTTAAAGAGTATATTTTAAACGTGGGTGGGGGGTGTCACAGTAAAGATTGTTCACAATTATCTTATTAAATTTTATTTTATTAAGAACTGAATTCATCTCACTCCAGTTATATATCGGTAGGCTTAGATAAACTTTACCTTCTAATATTAGATCGTCTTTCCTTTTATAGCCTTCCCTCGAATTAATTTCTAATTAGTGAATACTTTTCGTTCGACATTCTGTCACGTAGCCACTTATTATAAAAGCTGATAGGTCTAACATTTGACACTCACTTTCTCTCCACAATCTATGCCGGACGGCCAGTCACTCTATTCCTATATATATATTGTAAGATTTTTATCTTTTGGGACTTTGTAGATATTATATCTACACCATTAAGACGCCGGAGCTTTTAACTTTGATTGTATAATCTTCAAGGATCAAACCCAAGCCCGCTGTACTACACTATAACCTCTTACCAATTGCCTGGAAGTGGAATTTTACGAGTCCAATCCTGTTATCAGAGGAATAGATCATCCAAGCCCATCAACTGCCTGGAAACGTAAACTTATGAACCTGACATATTATCATAAGTTACGTAAAATATTCATATCTCTATTTGTAACTGCCACGATCACTGTTTATCTCTTTTAATTAAATTTCATTATTATTTTTATTTCATTGTAAACAAATCGTTAATTGTTTTTCATTTATAGTAACTAGTAAATTCTGGGCCTCATTCTACATATATCTTTATGCATAGTCGAGTAGCTCTTTACTCACTTGAGACCATGACAATCATCATCATCATCATCATCATCATCATCATCATCATCATCATCATCATCATCATCATCATCATCATCATCATCATCATCATCATCATCATCACCATTATTATTATTATTATTATTATTATTATTATTATTATTATTATTATTATTATTATTATTATTATTATTATTATTATTATTATTATTATTATTATTATTATTATTATTAATTGTTGTTGTTGTTATTATTATTATTATTATTATTATTATTATTATTATTATTATTATTATTATTATTATTATTAATATTATTATTATTATTATTACTTATCATCTCAAATTTATTTTCCGTTTGGGGATTTTTTTTTGTGTTTTTGTTTTGTTTCTATTAGTTTTTTTGTTTTTGTTTGTTCATTTGTCTGTTTGTTTTTTTCTCTCCGTTTTATCATTGCACAAGCGTTACTGCATAACGCGATCGTTTATCTTGAGGGTAAAAAGGAGAGAGAAAAAAAGCTCACGGATTCGTGTTATTTCAATTATTTCACGCCAACAATTTCTCCAAAGTAGTATCAAACATCCCCTTTGGCCAGACTACTCCTATCGAAGCGAATGTTATAATGAGCCAATCAGGCGACCGAACTCTCAATCTTGTCAAATGGGGCGCTCAGAGCAATTCTGATTTTCTATATTTTTTTAATTGTTTATTTAATTTCTCTTGCATTTCTCATTTCCTTTATCGAAAGTGGAGTTGTTTTGATTTGTTTAGTTGTTTTGTTGTTGTTGTTGTTTTGGTTTGTTTGTTGTTGTTTTGTTGGGGGGTTTTTTTTTGGGTGGGGGGGGGGGGGGGTTGCTTTTTTTTTGGATTTTTTTTTGGTCATTTTCTATTTCTCCTCCTTTTATTTCTTTCATTCTCTTTTTCTTTTTTCTTGTTTTTTTTTTCAATAAGCCGATAATGGCGCAGAATTATCTACTGCTTTTATTGAAGTGGTTGGTTATCTTAATTAATAGGGAACAAAAGCATGATATCAAAAAACGTGTTCCAATCTCATTGGAAGTGTAAAACAACTCTTCTGGAGGAGTGGATACGTAGGCTTGTGTAAAAGATGTACTGTTTTCAGAGTGATGTCATCTCATATAATATGATGATCGTCGAAAAAGAACATCCATCCTCACTCTTTTACGTCCCGTTCTTAATCATAGTGTGAAAGAAAGAGAGGAAGAGAGAGATAGAGAGAGAGGTAGAGAGAAAGAGAGAGAGAATGAGAGAGAGAGAGAGAGAGAGAGAGAGAGAGAGAGAGAGAGAGAGAGAGAGAGAGAGAGAGAATAAGTAGGAGTGAAATATCTGTTCAATGTTACAGTTATCGTTTAACGTTATAACACGTGTAACTAAATGACAAATTGCCATATTTATGGACAATAAAGATCTATCATTATTATTATTATTATTATTATTATTATTATTATTATTATTATTATTATTATTATTATTATTATTATACACCCTGCTACTAAAATAGCCATACCACCTTCTGATTCAATATGTAACCTATTCATTAGTATCTCCCGAAGGACTGGTTCCATACACACTTCCAAATATTTTGGAACCCGAGAAGTAGAAAGGGCGATGTGACGACATTATTACCCTACTAACATAAGTAATTTTAAAAATTCTAATCAAAATGCAAAAGAAGATGCTTTGTCCGAGAACAAAGATTAGGTGAATACGTTTATCATAGATTCTGGAATCCATCCATTATCCTCTCCGCTTCGCCTTGGCCTCCGTTTGACCTTTCCTCTCAGTCGGTCTCTTGTTTTATCATAGCAAAGTGAATGCAATTCTCTCGTTTTAGTTGCCGAACCGTAGTGAACGTTTTATCTCGAAATTAAAATTTCTTTCAATTCCCTACCAACAAAGTGAAACAGCACACGGAGTTTCTTTGTTATTGTCTTTAGAACACCTTTGGATGATCAGTTCTCACTAAATAAACGTTTGAATTGTAATATAAACGTTTTAGGCCACACGGAGTTTTGTTTGCTGGTATGGTTCATGTTTCATGTGTTTGTTGTGAAATCTATGACACACGAACATGTCACAAAGAAGGGGTCGGTCTCTCACAAATTCAATAACTTTCTTTTTGTAGTCGTCCATTTTGACCACAAGGGACACACATGAAAAAAAACGAGCAATGCTGCAAACGGTGACACGCTAGTTTTTGTTACGGCTGTGTTGTGATGCCTATGTAGGGGGCTTCTATATTTTATTGTTTTACGTTCGTTTGTCTCGCGTGTTGTTATATTTTTTTTTTTTTTTTTTTTTTCGAGCCATTTTTTTATGAGTAGTTCTCACTAAATACTATCAATCCGTTGTCATCGTTATGTAACTTTACGAAGGCCACGATCAATCAGACCACAAACTTCAATAATTTTCTTTCTCTCGTCCAGCGTGACATACGCAACAACCCCCCCCCCCCCCCCCAAAAAAAAAAAAAAAAAAAAACAAGAAAAAAAAACAACAAAAAACAAAACAAACAAAACAAAAACAAAAAAACAAACGAACGAGCGGAGACACACCAGTTGGTACGGCTCTGCCATGTTGCCTATGGCAAATGGGACCAACATGATGATAATCCTGAGGCAAAAGCAAATCTCACTCTTGGCTTCCTGAGGCGGAGCCAATACCAGTGTTCCCCAAAGGTTAAAGAACAAATATACGATGCTTTAGTCAGACCCTAAGTGGAAAACGCGTGCACAGCGTGGGATCCTTA
>NC_088364.1:78025388-78040388 GCF_034508935.2 Berghia stephanieae | reverse complement strand
AAAAAAAAACAAAGTCTCACGATGGAATTCAATTTTTAAAAACCTAACTCAAACCCCCCCCCCCCCCCCCCCCCCCCCCCCCCCTTAAAATAATATGCCGAAACATCTTACTCATTGTCACATTTAAGCAGGCGCTGAAATAGCGCCCTCATTATTTCGTATTTTATTTTGTTTCTACTAAAGATGCATCTATGATTGACCTATTGTGACATGTAATTATTGAAGACACTCCCCCCCCCTCCCCCCCAAAAAATGCAGAGAGAAACACACTAAAAAAATAAAAAAATAAAAAATAAATAAAAATGAATAAATGTTAACAGCTGCGATTACTATACAATGCGATGCGATCTTCTCCTGTCATGATAAAAAAGCATACACTGCTCAAACTACAATCTAATTCGCCGATCAAAATGTTGAATGATGATGACTGGTAACTTGTTCTGAGTCTGAGTTCTGAGTTTTGACAACTGAGCTGCGGTCCATAAGAATCAAGAGTGAATAAAAAAAGAATAAATTCTGAAATAAACGACATACTACAGGTTACCCTACAACGTAATAAAAAAAAAACAAAACAAAAGAGGTGGTAGTATATTTGTGACTGTGTGAGCTGTCAACAAACCTTAAACTACAGCCTCCACACTCATCAGTCACCGACCTGGTGACGAAACTGTAACTGAAACTGAAACTGTTATTTCTTTTACTCCCACTCTCTACTTCTACTTGAACTCTTCATTTAGATCATTTTCCATAGTGTGTAAACATACCAACTTTTACATTTGTGACTTACCACGTACGAACGAATTATGTTCATTTGTGACTTAAGTAAGCTGTATGATTTTATTAAGATTAAGTTGGACTCATCATCCGGCCCCCGCCCCCCCCCTCTCTCTCTCTCTCTCTCTCTCTCTCTCACTCTCTCTCTCTCTCTCTCTCTCTCTCTCTCTCTCTCTCTTTCTCCCCTCCCTCCCTCACACACTCTCGCCCCATCTCTACTTATTGTCGATCTTAATGTTATGACATGATATTATTGCCAATGTAAAGCGCATTGTCATTGAGCACGACATCGTCATGATTATGCACTCTAGAAAGGCCTTTTATTATTATTAATGGGAGACTTTCATAGCAATTAAAATATATCATAATTTCCTGCTTCTTTTCCCTCTATTTTTCACTGAGAACATAACAAAGCAACACAATTTATATATCAAACTTTCTTACATTAACTAGCAACAATGTGAACGATATATATTTACTATTAATAATTGAAGTGGCTCTTACCGATGGTATTTCTCATCTGCCGTACAAGAGGCTCTCTGACCCCTTTGTCCCCTTTAACAGATGGGCTGGGGTCTTTTGACCTCCTATGATGGACAGGGAGGTCAATGTTGCAATCATCACATATTTCCTTATCCAAGTTGCTTCCTGTCTTTGTCTTGGAATGAGATTACTTGGTTTTATCCTGGCCCTGGCTGGGGTCCTTGGCTAAGGGATGGAGGGGGGGGGGACCGTCAAATGTATATTATTAGTTTTGGAAGATGGTATTTTTTCCCCATGTAAATCACCTCTCTGTTGTGTAGTATGATATATTTTGTTTTGAAGTATTTTTTGTACACATTTTGAATGTATTCTCTAAGAAGTGCTCATCCTGTGCTTGTGTTTTTGTTTGAAGTGAGTCAATCTCTTCTAACAAATGTAGGATTTTGAATGAAACAAATTGGTTTTCAAGTGGAACTCTTTAAGTTCATTTCGTTATTATATCAATACCTATATTAATCATTTTCTTTTTCAGAAGATTTAGAGAAGATAGTCCCCTTCCATTTTTAAATGATAAATCTGAAACCTTCCAAAAGTTAAATATGGATGACAAGCTTTGTTCAAACCCGTTTGCTGCTCTCTTTGGTTCTGTGGAACAAGCCAAGGCTTTTAGTGATGAGGCACATAAATCTTCAAAGCTCGGAACTTCAGATTCAAATAGTAAGTTTGCCTCATTCAGATAATTTGTGCAATATTACATCTACGTGGTCTTGTGGTATGACGGTCACCTTCATATCGGAAGGCCCTGGGTTTGAGTCCCGCTCTGAGCGGTGCATGGTGAATCCTTGGAAAAGGCTCTTTACTCACATTCTCTCACAGTTCTCAGGTGTAAAATGAGTACCTGGCTATTAACAGCATTGTCTCCGTCTGAAAAAAAATGTAACATTGCCTCGTCCGACATGTTAAGTGTTGCTGTTGGGGCCTGTGTAAAGTGCTTTGATCGTGTTTAGTGGATATTGCTCAATATAAATGCTCTATTTAAAAGGAAAAGAAAATTCTTCTGATTAAAAAAATAAATTTTTAGTTTTTGTATGAATTCAGACGAAGTGTGAATCAGGCAGTTATATCAATAATTATGAGAAATAAAAGGAATGGAGAAGTGATAGTTGAAATCAGAGAATAAAAATATCACCAAGTCTGCAGAGATGACATAGGTCCGGATTTTCTGTTTTTTTCCCAATTTTTTTCACACCCCAGTTCACACCTAGCTGCGTTTCTTCTCTCCCCATTTGCGATTGTTTATTTAGTTAATAATTGTAATAATAATAATAATGATAATAATAATAATAATAATAATAATAATAATAATAATAATAATAATAATAATAATAATAATAATAATAATAATAATTACCAATTACACCCAATTACAACTACTGCAAAACAGTGCAGCACGATTAGTGTTTGGCCAAAAAAAATTTGATCATGCAACCCCTTTGTTGGCCTCTCTCCACTGGTTGCCCATTGAAAAGTGCACATATTACAAAGCAGCGTGTCTTGTTTATAAGTGTTTGGCTGGTATAGCACCGGCATATCTCACAGATCACGTGGTCATGTGTAAATTTGAAAATTACACTTTAAGATCATGTAATGACCAAACGAAAATTTCGGAAAAAAGATCAAGAACAAAATTTGGTGATAGATCGTTTGCTTGTTTCTGCCCCAAGATTTGGAATGAACTACCACGTGGTCTGAGGGAGTGCAAGTCTTTACCTACTTTTAAAAAGAATCTCAAGACACATTTTTACTGTATTTGTTTTTCTTGACTCTATATGAATCCTTGATTTGGCTATGAATTATTATTGTTGTTATTATTTTTTTCACTTAAAATTGATATTTATATTTATTATTATTAATAATAACAATAATAATATAGACCTGTAAATTCTCAGTCAATTAACTGAAATCAGTCAATTCGTCAAATTCAAATATTTTAAAAAAGGGAAGAAAGAATTGAATAAAGAAAGAATTCATGAATCGTAGTCGAATGACAGTAAAGTTAATTAGGAATGTTCCACAGCGCTACGCATAGCTCATGGGCCATTTATATTAACGATGGATATATTGCCATGGCTAAGCAACGCTTTTTAGAATTGCCATGTCTGAACACACCCCAGTGTATTTTCACACAGCCTTCGTGAAATTATTTTTTCACTTTCCAAACCTGTCGTAGCCAATTTTAACTGAGCCGCCGAGCGATAAATTTCACTGTTTCGTCTAAGCCAAAATTGACCACATTTACTTGAAGGACAGGAAAAGAATGAAAAAGAAAAATTCGAACACCGGAAGTTCGTTATGTAGACACCTTCAAATCGAAAGTTATATGATTGCTACAAGCACATTTCGATTGCCTCATGTTGTAAACAAACTGGTTGACCGTTTCTAAGTTTCTTCACTGATTGGATACCTAATTATAAGGAACAATGGTACTAGCCTAATTAATTCCCGCACAAATTAGTTTTCTGCCATTGCTTTGCTCAAGTGAGCTTGCTGTTTACCTTTCATTTTGATTCTTTGGATTTTTCCGCTACGACGAATTACGAAGAAGAGTTTCAGTTTCAGTCAATTTTTATAGAGCTCATTTACAGGTCTATAATAATGATAATAAATAGTAATAATAGTAATAATAATAGTATGATGATGATGATGATAATGATGATGATAATAATAATAATAATAATAATAATAATAATAATAATAATAATAATAATAATAATAATAATGATAATAATAATAATAATAATAAAATAATAATAATAATAATAATAATAATAATAATAATAATAATAATAATAATAATAATAATAATAATAATAATAATAACAATAATAATGATTATAATAATAATAATAAGAAGAAGAAGAAGAAGAGGAAAAATAATAATAATAATAATAATAATAATAATAATAATAATAATAATAATAATAATAATAATAATAATAATAATAATAATAATAATAATGAACACTTATATAGCCCATATATACTCAGGTGTGAGGCTCTTGGTGCTTAATATAAAAAATAAAATACAATTCCTTTTATTCATCCCCAAGGGAAAATTTGTGTTTAGGGCCCATTCCATGGGAAGACTGGAATTTCCCAGGCGTCAGCTGCAGTGCAGCGCCGCATTGTGAGCTAGGGTAAGGTGACTTGCTCAAGGCCACACAACGAGGCAGGTAGTCAAACTCAGTACCTTTTGGGTACGAAGCAAAGACTGTACTGCTGAGCCACGCTGTCCCCTGATTTAAAAAAAAAAATAGCTTTTGTATGAATTCGGGTGAACTGTGATTCGGGCCTTTGATGTTTATATTATCATGGATGTATTGTTCTTTATGCCAATGATGAAAAGATCAAACTTATTTTATGATTTTTAAATTTGTTTCTAACAGGTGCAGGCACAAGCATTGATACTGCAGATCCTGTGGATGTAGCCAGTGAGATAAATCGCATTGGTGAAGACATATTCAGAATAACTCTTAGCTCAGGTCTGAATGAATTTCCCTTATATTATTTCATTAGATGAACTTAGATTAATGGATTTCATGATAGTTGAATGATTTTTATTTATAAATGTTTTTGAGATATTATTTTTATTGTTATTTATTTTAACACATCAGGTTATCTAGGAAAAGGTATTTACCAATCATGAATATGTCACTGAGAAAACCCTCCCAAAACAATCATGATGATTGACATTTTCTATTCAATTTTGACTTTATGAAATATGAGAGAAGAATGGATGGAGAAGTTAGGCAAAAATCACCACGGTATGTATATTTACCCTCATGAACACTCCTGTAAAGACTGATAGTCTAAATAAGCTCAGATGGCACCAGCAAAACATCATCTTTCAACTAAGAATACAACATACTGCTCATCAGCCATCTAAGTAAAATTACCCCCCTTTCCTGTCCCTTATAATAATAATAATAATAAATGGCATTTATATAGCGCTTTACCCCATTGTCACAGGTCTTAGCGCTTTACAGTGATATAAAACAAAACATATTACAGTGAGACAAGTGTGAAGGAAACGTGATACGAATTCAATTTAACAACAACAAAATATGAAAATAATATTGCTACATTATGACGTAAAAAGATAAAACTTTAAGCGAGATTTGAACGTTGTCAACGAATCCGAGCATCTCACGTGTGATGGGAGAGAGTTCCAAAAATGGGGGGTTGAAAATTGAAAAGACTGTTCACCTATTTTACGCAATGGCTTAGGTTTGACAAGGATTGATTGGTCATTGCTTGACCTCAAGTTTCTATTGGGGACATATATGTTTAGAAGGTCTTTAATATAGGAGGGACTGTTCGTGCTCAGGGATTTGTAGAGAACAGTACAAATCTTATAGGCAACCCTTTTTTCAACAGGAAGCCAATGTAACTCACGGAGAAGAAGAGTTGCTGACGGGTATTTTTTGTTATTGCGTACAATGAGCCTGGCTGCGTTATTTTGAGCAACCTGAAGTTTGCTAATTTTGTCTTTAGCTAAATTCGCCCAAGGGAGTTACAATAGTCCAATTTAGATAAAACCAGGGAATTAATTAAAAGTTCTGTTATATGCTTCGGTATTAAATTACGAATTTTGCTTATTTTTTTCATTTCTATGTACATAGATTGTATGGTGTTATTCACATGGCTTGTCATGGAAAGATCTTTATCAATGATGACGCCAAGGTTTTTTGCTTTATTTGAAAATTCTATTGTGCTATTTCCGAGAGTAATAGGTGATTTATTTGCCTGTTTAAGATACTCGGCCTTCCACACATTAAAATCTCAGTTTTACTATCATTTAATTTTAACTTATTGTGGTACATCCAAGATTTAATCTCATTAAAACAGCTCGTAATTCGTTGTATTAAGAACTGTAAATTACTAAGAGGTGCTGAATCATATATTTGCGTATCATCTGCATAAAAATGATAACTCAGATTGAATCTGGATATCACACTAGAAAGGGGCTGCATATATACAGTAAAAAGGACAGGGCCAAGAACAGACCCTTGTGGCACTCCAAAATTTAGTAAAACTTGTTCTGACTGAACACCATTCACCACGACAGTCTGCCATCGATCCTGTAAATATGATGTAAACCATTTAAGGGCAATTCCTTTTATGCCGAACGTATTTTCTAGTCTTCTTAACAAAATGTCATGGTCAATGGTGTCAAAGGCAGCTGAAAGATCTAAAAGGCATAATACATTGATATTGTTAGCATCAGCATTACATAACAAGTCATTAAAGATTTTAAGAAGCGCCGTTTCAGTACTGTGTTGATTTTTGTAGGCTGACTGAAAGGGTTGTTCCAAACTGTTGTTCTTAAGATGAGATGTTAAATGTGTAAGAACTACCTTCTCCAAAAGTTTTGACAAAAAAGGTAAATTTGATACAGGATGTCAACACTTGCACATCACTTGCTTGAGCGTCAACTTCTTGAGAACCTCAGATGCACATTCCTCCCACCAAATCCAAGTATCAGTAAGACACTGTCTAGTCACCTGGACCAACTGCAAAAGATGTCTAACTCCTACGTCATGGCACAAGACCAAAGGGCAAGAGCTCAGCTGGTCGCTGGTTCAGATAAGTAAAAGTTAGACTTCATGAAATTATTCTCAATTCACTGTCTCTTTGTCTTTGATCGGTGTGTCATTTTGTTTGATTTTCCCATTTAGATGAAACTTATAGACAGCAGAAGAAGGTCAACTTTTTCCATGAAATAGCAGAGTTTTACGGTGAAGACACATGCATTGATCAAACCAACCTGAGGCATGTAAGTATTGACCCACTTCTATCACAAATATTAATACATAATTAAGAGTGAGCCATTGTGTGATTTGAAGTAATTTGTTTGACTGGCCAGTGTACACTGATGAGTTTTATGAAATTGAATGAAGTATTATATGACATTATTTTTGTGACCAAAAAAAAAAAAATCTCAGTCAAGTGTTTTTCAATTATCGACATCAAGTAAGGAAGTTGTGAATAATGTCATATATTTTGACCTGTGATAAAGATTAGTTGTCCTGAACATGTCGAATGCTTAGAGAGTAGAGCATTTAACTAGTGTCGATTGCTGTAAAAAGTCAAACTCCATGAATAGAATATGATTTGATATTTGATGGCTGAGATCATCTGGAGCTGCCATTTCATTTGAATTTGATTGTATTGATCAGTAGAAGTGAAGTTTGAACTGATTTGTTTTTATCGTTTATATTTTCCTTTTTTTTCTGGTCATTTGAATCGATGTTACATTAAAAATTCTTTTAAATAATAACAAAATAAGAACAATAAAAATCATTTATATAGCGCCCACCTTCAAATTGATAAAGTATTTGTCGGTGCTTAAAATTACAGATGGCTCACACACATGCACACATACTCACGCACTCAGATTACACCCATGAACATCTACTGTACACTTAGTAATAAATTAAATATTTCACAATTAATTCTAGATATCATACTTACTTACTTACTTAATCCTCTTCGGGCCTTGAGGCACATAGGGCATCCACCAGACATCTCCATTTTTTTTTGCAATCAGCTGCTTTTACGGTGGCTGTATTCCAGGACAGGCCTGCTTCCTTTAATTCTTTCTCCATGGTCCTTCGCCAGGTTTCTTTGGGTCTTCCCCGATTTCTCTTCCTCTAGATATCATACAACTGTTTAAAAAAGACTCTAGACATTTGTTACCGTTTATTGCTCTTGCTTGTTCTGGAACATTCTACTTGTTTCATAAATTCTTTGTTTTCAATTTAATTCTTGAGATTTAGAATGTGAGAATTACTTGAAAGGAAAAATTAAGATTTTCTAAGCAAAAGATGTGAGAATGTTTTTTCCTGGATAGGTAGATGATGCGATATTTTAAGTCTTGGAATAGCTTGATGTACCAGTCATGAAATAGAATTGAATTGATTCTGTTTGTTATGAATCATGGAGGAATACCATACAAAGGTGAATATTGTTATTGCTATTAACGTTTTACCACATTTTTTTTTGATATTTAGAATGTTCATGCGATATTTTTCTGTGATAAAAACAAAAATAAATTAAGCTACTTCCTGGCAAAATTATTTAATGATTAAAAAATTTTTTTTTTTTGGTTAGATTATTTTTGAGGTAACCATGCTGGACCGTCATGACCCAGATTTCACAGTCAGCCATTCCCTTGACTATGAAAAAAACAGACTTGACAATCTTGAGGAACTGGAAGAAACGGAAGTGCTCACATATTTGTATCAATCATATCAAAGGTGCCTTCGTCAAAAGCAGCTTGTAAAGGTAAGTAGCTTAACGTCGTTTGTTTTGTGTTGTTCATTCATGAGTCAGATTTACTCCCTTTATCTTTATCTCCAAGTAGCTTAATGCAAATAGTCCTTTTCAAAGCCAAAGGGATTAGGAGTAGGATTTTATCCTAGTTTCTAATGTGTGGCTATGTGGTCTAGTGGTACGACACTTGCTTTCGGATCAGAAGGTCCTGGGTTTGAGCCTCGCTCGGCGCATAGTTGAGTCCCTGGAAAAGGCTCTTTACTCACCTTCTCTCACCGTACTCAGGTGTAAAATGAGTGCCTGGCCGTTAACAGCATTGTCTCTGTCCGAAAAAATTGTAATATCGCCTAACAGACAAAAATCTCGACTTCACCAAGGATTAATCCCATTCCCTTTGCGTGTGAAGCGAGTGCTCTACCAACTATCAGACTCCCCAGGTGGTTTTCTAATAGAAACTGAAATCTTTGGTAGAGGGAAAGTAGGAGAAAATCATTAAAACTGATGCGACTCTTCAGATGCTCTAATGCCCAAAAGAGGACCTTCTCATTCTAATATGAGGCCAAAACAATGCATGCAGAAATTTTTTTTAATGAAGATCGGTCCACGACGTCATAGATATTTATAAAGCTAAGGCTTAGTGTTCATTTTCTTTTTGTAAAACATTGACTGAGAATGCGAGCGAGAATTTTAGAATTCCTGAAACTGCATGAATTTGTTAGATTATTCGAGTTAAGTCTTTTGTTTCTTTTCTACAGCCTTATCTAAAAAGTAATTACTTTTTTTCATGTACAATATTTCTCTTTTACCACAGGAGACACCTGAATGTTTTAGCAACCCCCCCCCCCCAAATAACTGGGGCTTTTATATATATATATTTATACTAAAGTTGAGCACTATTATTTCAGGGTTTTGTTTTATAATTTATATATATATATATATATATATATATATATATATATATATATATATATATATATATATATATATATATATATATATATATATATATAGCACAATATCCACTGAACATGCTCAAAGTGTTTTACAAAGGGTAACATATAGAACGAGGCAACGCTGTTAATGGCCAGTTACTCATTTTACACCTGAGTACCTGTGAGAATGTGGGGAGTAAAGAGCATTTTCCAAGGACTCAACTATGTCCTGAGCGAGGCCCGAACCCAGGACCTTCCGATTCGAAAGCGAGTGTCATACCACAAGACCACATATCAACAATCTGATCTTAAATATTTACGTTGTCGTGTACAATCTTTCTCTTTTACCACAGGAGACAACACATTCTCAAGAACATTCGTTCCTGACGGAATGCATGGATGTGATCATTTCCAATGCCAGAATGTGTTTGCAGCAGCCAGATCTCTATCAGCACCAGGACTTTCCATCCCAATTCATTGAGCTGTGCTTGCAAGAAAACCTCAGCCATTCAGGTCGGTGTCAAGAATTCCTCACTTCTGTTTTACTTTACTTCTTGTGTCATATCATAAGAGGTCGACTGAAAATGGCTTGCACCAGTTTGTGCAGTTGTCATCTCAGTTCAGTTCTTGATTTTGACTAGCCATGATCTCGGGGGAACGACCTTTTCCTTTGGCCATGGTTCTACAGATGCTGTTATGCTGTTTTGTGTAACCAAAGTATTTCAATTTCCAGGTCTCTGGGTCTCCTACCTCCCACAGTGGGTAGGGAGGTACTTTCTGTGTCTTCTATCCCCTTATGCCTGTTTTCCACTTGCTTTCTTTCTTTATCTTGGAATGAGATTACTTGGTTTTGTCCTGGCCCTGGCCGGATACCCTAGCTGAGAGGGAAACAGTCAAATGTATAGTTAGTTTTGGAAGATGATATTTTTTTCCTTATAAATCATCTCTCTGTTATGCACTGTATTATTGTTAATATTACATATATATATATAATTTTGATTAATGTATTATTATTTGTAAACATTTGAGTGTTCCTCTTGTAGGGACCTGTGCTAGAGTCAGGATGAGACATTTAGGTGACCTCAAACTAAGTACATGATGGTGTGCTTTTGGAATCTACACCTGTTTCTTATTTCAACCAGTTCCCCTTTGACCTACTTTTTCTTGGGTTTCTTTAATTGTAATTCTAGAACTTTTAACTATCCCATATTTTTCCTTTGTACTTGTGCTTATATGACCTAAAATGTGTTGCAAGTGCCGTATAACCCTTAAAAACAAAACAATCTTTTGAAAATTGACTTTCAGATCCTCAAAATGTTCCTTGTCAGTTTTTGCGTGAAGTGGCCAATGATATAGGAAGTAACAGTGATCAAGGAACCTTATTTCAGTCTTTGAAACCAGTCATGGAGGAAGTGAGAGTACGTCTTTCTGCTGAGGAAATGAGTATCGTTCACAAAGATGCTGTCAAGTATGTTCAAGTGCTCCATTTTTTCACAGGCTCCTCTGCTCTTGCTAGGGTGAGTTTTGATTTTTAATTTATATTATATTAATCACTGTTTTTTTTCAAATTTTTTGTTCTATGAGCTAAATATTGCTTTTTGTCCAATGGTTCTTAGATAAAAGGTTTTATATTGTCTTATGTGATTTGGTCTTATTTGATGAATGAGTCCAAACAAAGAGCTGTGACAAGCCGTATCCTTGTGTAGATCAAACAAACATCAGTACTTGACAAGAAGGGCAAGGCAAAACGTAGCGATATGACAAGATGATAGAAATGGCCAAATGACACCAATCTTTACTACACATAATAATATCAATATTGATAAGTATCAATCAATATTGATCTGGTTTGATGTTAACTTCTGAAAGATGTATACCAGGGTGGGGTTCCTTTCATCCCATAGTGGGCAGGGAGGCACTTACTGTGTCTTTTATCCCCCCCCGTATCTGTTTACCAACATGCTTTCTGTCTTTGTCTTGGAATGAGGCCCTGGCCGGATACCCTAGCTGGGAGGGAAATAGTCAAATGTATAGTTAGAGTTTTGGGAGGTGATATTTTTGTCTTGTAAATCATCTCTCTGTTATGCACGGTATTGTTTTGTTTACATATTATAAGATTTGTAAACATTTGAGTGTATTCCTCTTAAATGGGACCTATGCTTGTGTCAAGATGAGACTTTTAGGTGATCTCAAAATAAGAACTTTGATAGTGTGCTCTTGAAATCTACATCTGTTTCCTATTTGAACAAATTCCCCTTCGTCTTACCCTTTCTTAGATGCTTTAATTGTAATTCTAGAACTTTTTACTTTCCCATTTTCTTCCTTTTTGCTGGAGCTGATATGACGTTAATGTGTACCAAGCAACATAAAACCCTTAAACACAAAAATAAAACCCAACAAAGTTGTATACTGAGCAGCCTACTGTCCTGATAAAAGGGACTGTCCCAATTTGGCAATCTGAAGCAGAAAAAAAGAAAGAGAAACGAATAGGATTATTTATATGTATGAAAATTACCCTTGCATGTCACAGGATTATGCTTTATTGACTAGCAAATTAAACAAGGTACAGAAAAGACTCTAAATTCAGATTATATTATAAAATAGTCCAAACATACTGTTGTTTTGGGTCATGACGGTAATGTGGGTTTGGATGTCCTGTTTTGGCTCTTTGAAAAGTTGGTCACTACTTGTATAGAACCTGAACCCAATTTGATGCCTGATGTTATTCTCTCATGTGACTAGACTTGAAATTGACCTACTATAATGATAAATTATAACGAATTACTTATGATAAGTATAACTTGTTGAAAAGTACTTTGCAATAGACTGGTAGCAAACAGTAGGGGACACCCTACCCACTACTCATGCCACCCTAAAGTTTCATTCATACTCCAACCACCATTGAGTACAGACGATACAAGTTATTTTGCATTTTATTTTATTTCGTTTTCCACTTTAATTTGTGTATTGTTGTGCTGGTGATGGGTTTGTACCCGAAGCATCCATTGTCTGTATTGTTCCCATACAAAGCCTCTCCATTTACACTCTTTCATTAGTATTTGCAATAGACTAGCGTCCTATCCAAAGGATAGCAAGCAATTGCTGTTATCCATTTCATATTTTAGAAACTGGGATAAACCCGACTTTATGGCCCTATTGACTTTGAGGGACTACTTTTAAGCACCAAATTCACTAGTACATATATAATACCAGACCTACCTACTATTACCAAAAAAGTCATAAAATTACCTAATTCTGCCTCCAATCTCAGAACTTCATGAGCATCTCTAAATCATTATAAACTTATTGATAATGAAAGTTGATGCCAGACTTCATAATTGTAAGGATTGTGGAAATGTAACTTCATCATTGTGAGGATAAATTGTTGATTTTTAAAGTTAACTGCAGTGATCACAATTTTTACTTCCCCCAAAATTACGAAGTTTTGGATTGTCAAGTAGGCAGGTCTGGAATACTAAATGTGGTTACATTGTGCGGCTATTTGGTCTTGTGGTGTGACACTTGCTTTCTGATCGGAAGGTCCTGGGTTCGAGCCTCGCTCGGCGCATAGTTGAGTCCTTGCAAAAGACTCTTTACTCACATTCTCTTCATACTCAGGTGTAAAATGAATACCCAGCCATCAACAGCATTGTTTCTGTCCGAAAAAATTATAATATCGCCTAACATGCATCATGTCTCGTCCTACATGTTAAGTGTTGCTGTTGGCCAGGGCCCCCTATTAAAGCGCTTTGAGCACGTTTAGTGGATATTGTGCTGTATTTTCTTTACATTGTTTTTACTTTACAATGGGCATCTTTTCATCTGGCAGACATTTCTATCACTGAACACCCCTGAACCGTCGTCAAATTTCCATGGCAGAGTGTACGAAATGACCCCTCTAGGAGCAGCTCTGAGTCTCAGCATACTTCCACGATCGGAGAATGGGCCGTTTCAATTTTTCTCCAAACCGTCCAACCAAAACAAGAGTGAGGTCGACATGGTAGAAAACAGTGTCTGGCAGGTATTTCAAATCGTGTCTTTTTTTGTTGTGAAATCATTCTATGCCTTATACAGTGGTGCTAACCTTACATTAAAAAAATGCATATTCTTATGCATGTTTGATCTCTGTGTGGGCATTTACTGAGGATTGTATGCATAATTACATTTCTGGATGGGGTCCTTTGACCTCCCATGGTGGGCAGGAGGTCACTTGCTGTGTCGTCCATCCCCTTATATCTGTTTTCTTTTTTTTTAGTTGCTTTCTGTCTTTGTCGTGGAATGGGCTTACTTGGTTTTGTTCTGGCCATTGTCGGAGTCCTTGGCTAAGAGGGAAACAGTCAAATGTATTTTATTAATTTTGGGAGGTGATTTTTTTCCTTGTAAATCGTGTACTGAGTGTTATATTTTTGCTTTAAACATCTCTTGTAAACTTTTTAGTGTGTTCCTGTTAGTGAGATCCTGTGCTGGTGTCTGGATGAGACTTTTAGATGACCTCAAACTAAGAAAATTGATGATATGCTCTTGAGTCTACATCTGTTCCCAATTTGAACCAATTCCCCCTTGTCTTCCTTTTTATTGGATACTTTAATTGTAATTCTACGATTTTTTGACTATTCCATTTTCTTCCTTTTTCCTGGTGCTGGAATAGCCTAAAAGTGTTGCAAACGCCGTAAAACCCTTAAAAACAAAAACAAAATTTGTCTTTTCCTTGTCGTTAAATCATTCTATATCTTATAAACAGAAAAATCTATTACTCATAAATTTTTCTGAAAAATAATAAAATTAAAACAAATTTTTAGTTTTTGTATAGCACACCATCCACTTAAAAAACCCCTAAACGTACTTGAGCTTTTATATAACGCGTTATCCACTAAACGTACTCAAAGTGCTTCACAAGGAGTTCCTTGCCAGAAGCAATGCATAGCATAGGACGAAATATGCCGCCTGCAAGACAATGCTGTTAACAGCCAGGTACTCATTTTACACCTGAGTATGGTGAGAGAATTTGAGTAAATAGCCTTTTCCAAGAACTTAACTATGCTCCACTCAGAGTGGAACTCGAACCACATAGTTGCAAAAAATAAAAAAATAACCTGGCAAATTAAATGGATTATCTACTCATTATGACATAATTTTTACACGTTCTATATTTTATCAAATAATAATATATTAAAAATAAAAAATCATGAATCTGTAAAGAAATGTATATTATATGTTTCAGGCTACAGAACAGCTGGTATCAGGGATTCATAAAATATTTGTAGATTTGATGAAAGTTGATCCAGAGATGAAACACTACACATTGAGATGGTTTGGACTCTGTATACACGGCAACAGTGGTATGTACTAATGCCAGATGACAATTTAAAATTGCGTGTAAGATACATTATTAAGAGATAAATTATTAGACAAAGAAGAGAAAAAAAAAAAAAATAACAAAAAAACAAACAGACGAAAAAGAGATAAATCATTCCTC
>NC_088364.1:77987888-78017888 GCF_034508935.2 Berghia stephanieae | reverse complement strand
AAAAAATGGAAGTTTATTCATTAATTTCTCCCATGGTGGACAGGAGGTCACTTGCTGTATCTTATTTGCTTTCTGTCTTTGTCTTGGAATGGGATCACTTGATTTTGTCCTGGCCCTTACTGGAATCCTTGGCTGGGAGGGAAGCAGTCAAATGTATTTTGTTAGTTTTGGGAGGTGATATTTTGTTCCTTGTAAATCATCCCTATGTCTGGGTAGGGTTTTATGACCTCCCTTGGTGAGCAGGAGGTCACATGCTGCGTCTTCTATTCCCCCTACATCTGATTTCTGAGTTCCTTTCAATCTTCCCCAAAAGTGAACAAAACAAACGGATCAAGTAATAATGAAATAAAATTAATTGTTTCAGACTGGAGCATCTAATGAGCGTTGTGTTGGTGTTCATGGGATCTCCGAAAAGAGCCAAGAATCCCCATTTGAGAGCAGAATTGGCTGAGATGTTGGCTTCCCTCATGCCTGTCAATCCTGATGATTTGCCGCCTGGCAGGACTCTTTCCCCACAGTGAGTTGGGATACTTTTTTTTTTTTTGTATGGCTATGCAGTCCAGTGACATGTCACTCGCCTTCAGACTACAGGATCCAGGGTTTGGGTACTGGTCTAAGCGGTGCATCATTGTGTCCTTGGAAAGGCTCTTTACTAACTTTTTCTAATCGTAATCAGATTTAAAATGAGTACCTGGTAAAATAAAAAAAAGGTATTATAACCCCCCTTTTGTTAGGAAAATAACCAGTCAAGCTAAAAATGCGTTAATGACCGCTTGTGACGTAATCGTGTTATTGGCTCAAACAATTTAAATCGAAGATCAAGATAAGCAGTCATTTATAGAAAAAACTAATGACTTCACCTTTTAAGATAATTTTCCTTACTCTGCACAGAAATAAACTGGTATTGAGTTGGGCCACCATAACTTTTTACGTCACTTAAATAATAAAAACAAAGGGAAACAATACACAACAATGTGATTGTTTTTTGTTGTTGACATGTTTAATTGAACTAAAATGTAATTCACATCTCGACTTCCATGAAAATTATATTCACTTTTATCTATTTTCATATTTACTGACTAAACGATGATTTTCTAGGAATTGGTACTTCTGGAGTGTTATAATGTAGTTTTTGACCAATATTGATTTTTAAAATTAGGAAATTGTACATATGGAGTGTTACAATACAGTTTTTTACCAATATTATTGAATATTTCGTAACCTCGGAGACTTAAAACTTAGGTGCTGTGTGTTCCGTGAAAAAGTTTCAGACTATTTTGCCAGCTACCATATACAGTTGTGAGTCCCGATTGTTCTGATTTTTGTCCCTTTGTCCAATTTGTAGAGCACTTGCTTCACAGGCAAAGGGATTTCGATCGATTCCTGGGTGAAGTTGAAATATTTTATTTTCTCCACCCCCTACCCCCCCCCCCCCCCCCCCTCCCAATTTTCACCATCAGTGATTGGGTAGTGGGTCTGTTAGATCTGACAAAAAGTAATATGCGATGGACCAGTGTCTTGTTTAAAGGGTAGCAAGCAATTACTATTGTTCATTTCACGCTATAGAAACTGATATAATCTCCGGCTCTATGGGCCCCATGGCTCTGAAGTTTTCCGGTTCATGCCGGAATTCCGGTTTCGCGATATCTCGAAGTCAAATACCTCAAGTTTCAGTGTTTTGAGTAAAATAACCTAATGGCATCGGTAAAAATTCGAAAACCCGTGATTCAGCCACCTTTTCAGTGTATGGAGGTAGATTTGTGTCAATCTGTTTGCTGTGTAATCATTTAATAATGGTATAAAAACGGTGATGAAATAAGAGTAAAGTTTAGGCCGCATTTTCAGTAGGAACATTTTCAGGTTTGGCAAAGTGTCGAGATTTGATGAAATGGGATTTTGTGCTTCATATTTTCATTTAATTTGCTTTATCTTCAATATTACACTCACCAGATTCTATAGAGAAAAGCTGTTTGAGAGCCACCCCAATGTCATGTACGTTGCTGAGACCCTGATCCACGTCTTTGTCAGCATTGAGATGACAGGGGAAGGAGTGGCCTTCGAACAGAAATTCAATTATAGACGTCCCATGTACAACATCCTCAAGTATATCTGGGAGATCCCCTTGCATCGGAGAAGGATTAAGGTAGGCTTCGAGAGAGGAGAAATTCACCTCATCTTCTTCTTCTTCTTCTTCTTCTTGTATGCCTTTATATCTGGAATCCCGTTTTGAAGATGAAGGTACTCATCTTTTTGAGTTCATCTAGCGGGTCGAAAAGTTTTTTTTTATGTAGAGAAGTTGCAGAAGCCATATCTCTTCTCTATGGGTTGAGTATTATCTGCATCTCTGCATCTTCCCCCTCCTCCTCACCACATGAGCAGACTGGTGATTGTGCTTTTTAAGTCTCTTGTGTCCTTTCCTGACGTGGAACAGGATTACTTGTTCATGTCTGGGCAGCATACGGTATCATCTGAATTGAGCTTTAATATTGAGCTTTTAAATAGGGCAATATCCACTAAATGTGCTCAAAGCGCTTTACAAGGGGTCCCTGACCAACAGCAACACGTACCATGTAGAACGAAACATGACGCCTGTTAGGCGATATTACAATTTTTTCGGACAGAGACAAAACTGTTAACGGTCAAGTACTCATTTTACACCTCAGTATGGTGAGAGAATGTGAGTAAACAGTCTTTTCCAGGACTCAACTATGCGACGAGCGAGGCTCAAACCCAGGACCTTCCGATCCGAAAGCGAGTGTCATACCACAAGACCATATAGCTGCACGAATGCATTGGTGTTGTATGAAGGCTCTTAGTTATGCATTTTGCCTCGTTGAAATTTTGTGGTATGTTTTATATTCACCTCATCTCACCTCACCTCATTTTCCTGACTGAGGTCTGGTTGTATAGGAGACATGAGAGATGATTTTGCAGTAAGGGCCCTTCATCCAGACCTGTCCTCAGCTTTCCTCATTAGTGTTGAGCTGTCCATCCTTGTCCTTTCCTTTACATTGTCTATCCAGCACTTTGTTTGCCATCCTGTCTTTCTGTTCCCTCCCCTCCCCCCCAAACTCCTCCATTGTCCCTTGCATAATGAATGAATGACTATTACTGCGCTGTCTCTATGGACGCTTGCCATGAACCATTTGTGTGTTACTTCTAAAGTGTCAGTCTTTTTCTAGTATCCAGTTAGTAATTTGTTTCCATAAATCTCTGTCCAGTGCAAGTTTTCTTAGCTTTTGAAGGTCATCTTGTGTGTTAAGGTGCTGAGGCAATTGGATGTTTCCTTGTGTTGTTAAAATCAGTTCTTCGGTTGTTGTTGTTTCTGAATATATTTGATATTTTTTTAGATCTTGCTTCAATGTTGTTGGAAGTGAAGCTTGTGAAGCCAAAAATGACTCGCAAAATTGGTGGGGTATGGGTTTGAATATTTGGCACCCCTTATCTGGAACTCCCTTCCAAGTTTCCAAGATATATTAGAGACAGTAATGATGCAGAATTCTTTTAAAAACATCTTAAAACGTTTCTTTTTAATATGTAACACTATAGAATAATATTGCTTTGTCTCATATTGCATGTTTGAGTGAAAGTTACTACGTAACTGTTAAGTGTTTTGAGCTTGTTGATATATGGGGTAAGGCGCTTTATAAAAACAATATATTATTATTATTATTATTTTTATTATTATTATTATTATTATTATTATTATTATTATTATTATTATTATTATTATTATTATTATTATTATTATTATTATTATTATTATTATTATTATTATTACTTTTGAAAAATTTATTATTTTTGTTTCAGGAACTAGCAAAGTTTGCAGAAGACAACATTTCAGCCTCTGATCCACCTTTATTCCTTCGATTTATCAACCTGTTGGTAAACGATGCAACGTTTTTGCTGGACGAGGCTTTAATGGTAAATTGTGGGATCCATCGTCTCCAAATCGTGTGATGTCGAGACGTTTTATGTGGATGGAAATTGGATTTAAAGACGGAAATATAAGACTTGTTGTGTCAACAACCCATTTTTCATTTTTGCATTCATACATGTCATTTTTACATTCTCATTAAGAAGACAATATAGATTATTTAAGAGCTAAAAAGAATAAAGTCATATCTCTGATTTTTAATTCTAAATTCAATTTTCGTCATCTACATAAAAAAAAAAAAAAGTAGTCCTTTAGAGCTATTCGGCCCAACGAGCCAGAGTTTATCCTGGTTTCTTTAACATGAAACAGACAATAGCAATTGTTTGTTACCCTATAGGTAGGACGTTAGGTTATTGCAAAGTAATTTCCACCAGATCTAACAGACCCAGGTACCCATTCACAGCTGGGTTGACAGAGGGAATCAGAAATAAAATCTCGACTGTACCCAGGATCGATCTCGGTCCCTTTGCGTGTGCTCTACCAACTGAGCCATCCGGACCCCCTTCGTCGTCTGTAATAGATGTTTTTACGTATGCCCTTTCCCCATGTAAAAAGGCACAATGTAAGACGAGTCTGTTTTGTCCTTTTTCACCTATTTACTAAGGTGATTGGAAAAATTGTTGCCGACGTTTTAAAATTGTCGAGTAATTTGTTTTAAAATCTTCATTTTTGGAGACAAGCGATTTGTAGAATGGGCCGAATGTTTCTACATTGAGATGGAAGAATATTCGCTTGATTAAGGGAAAAATAGACGGTGTTTTCTTTAATTTTCACTGATTTGTAAATCAAAATTCAAATATATAGACGTTATTGAATTAACATGTTAAACCAGAAAAATAATAAAATTTACAGGGTTGCCAATTTTTCAGATATTTATGGAATTCAGTATGTTATAAACCCTCAATGTATTTTCCAGTCACCTTCTAAATGGAAAAAAAGTAGGTTCAAAAAGTCTTTACTCGAGTTCAGCACTCAGAAAGGGGTCAGTCAATGTGTTTGAATAAAAGTTCAGTAAATTTTTACCTCCTGAATTAGCAACCTGCGCTGTCTCTATGGACGCTTGCCGTGAACCATTTGTGTGTTACTTCTAAAGTGTTAGTCTTTTTCTAGTATCCAGTTAGTACTTTGTTTCCATAAATCTCTGTCCAGTGCAAGTTTTCTTAGCTTTTGAAGGTCATCATATTAAAAAAAAACCCCCAAATCACCACAAAATCAGCATTGACAATATTTTTAATATTTGAAATCACTGATTTTCTACTTTAGTTCATGGGTCAAATCAATTGAAATCAGTGATTTTCTACTTTAGTTCATGGGTCAAATCAATTGAAATCACTGATTTTCTACTTTAGTTCATGGGTCAAATCAAGGAGAAACAGAAAGAACGGGACCAAGGCCAGTGGAGTGGGTTACCCGAGGCTCAGCGGCATCACGAGGAGGCCAACCTACAACAGATTTCCCGGATGGCCCAGTACCACAACGTCATGGCCAGGGACACCATTGTAACGCTACGCATGATTACAGCCCATATCCAGTCTATATTTTGTCATCCCACCTTTGTGGATCGTATAGCAAGCATGCTCAATTATTTCTTGATAAGGCTGGTGAGTTTTTGTTTTGAAGCCAATTGCCCTTGAAAAAAAAAGATCTTTATGGATCTGCCTAATTGAAATAGAAAAAGATTGCAGTTTTTGGGGGTAATAAAATTGTAGACCTTATTTATAACTTTCCATAAAAACCACGTATTGGTCCTTAATACGTTTTGAGCGCTTTGAGATGTTTGGTTCATGGAAAGCGCTCTACAAATGTCATTTATTATTATTATTATTATTATTATTATTATTATTATTATTATTATTATTATTATTGTTATTGTTATTATTACTACTATTATATATTAAAAAATCCATTAAACGCTATGTAAATGATGTTGACGATGTAGATCTTTTATACGAGAAATTTTGTATTAGTAAAATATCTAAAATATTAAATGACCAGAATCATTCACTAAGACCATCAGTTATTATGTCAGGAAGGTCACCCTTTCTCTATTTCAACAAAAACAGAGAGACACTGAAAATCTTTTCTGCCGTCCAGTATTAGGCTTTATAACAACAAGCAATTATAATAATAATATATATAATTATTCACATTTTTACTTTCAAATAATGTAAATATTAATTTATTAATTGATTTTGTTTTGCAATCTTTTCAATTTTCAATTTATCGTGACAGTTTGAACTACTAAATTATTCATATTATAAAGTGCCGCTCTGGTTATGGAGCTGCTCCTTTTTTCTATTTACATCATATTTTTATCTTATTGTGTAAATTATTACACATCTGTACAAAAAATTTCCTTTTTGGGATGCAATAAAGTATTATTATTATTATTATTATTATTATTATTATTATTATTATTATTATTATTATTATTATTATTATTATTGTTTGAAGATTATACTTTAACTCCTTATATGCTAGCTCTGGCACCAGATCTTCTTTTTCAAATAGTTATATCGAATTAACCACAATCTGTATGTGGTTCTGAGGTTGGCTTCCAAAATTCTTTGTTCTACAGAATTTTTTCTAGTAATAGGTAGGTCTGTATTTATAAACTTAAGGGGAAAATAATGCAAATCTGAAACAAATTTTCTAAAATAGCTCAAAATTCCTGTTTTAAACAGTTTCTTTTCATGTCTAGTCTTGCTGTTATGCTATTTAAATGGATAATACGCAAAAAAAAAAAAAACAACCTAAAAAACAAACAAAAAACCTCAATCAATTTGTGTAGAGATAAACTACCACATTCCATTATTTAAAAACATTTTCTTTGTTAAAAACATTATTTAGATACATTAAAAAAAAGATTGATATGAAAATATTAATTTTAAAATATATTTTTACAAGAATTCTTTTTTTCTTCTTCTTCCTTTCTTTTTATTTTTTTTTAACTACAATAACAACAGTATGGCCAAACACAGCCTAATTTTAGCTTTACTTTTTAAAAGCCCTAAATTCTTTGAGCAGTTTTGTAGCTTCATTAAAAAAAATTCTTAAATCCATCTTTCCCCTCACTTTCCTTTAGGTTGGACCAAAACAAAAGGAGTTCAGTGTGAAAGACAAACAAAACTATGACTTCAAACCACAAGAGACAGTGTCCAACATCTCTGCCTTATATCTCAATCTTCAGAAAAGCGACAGTTTTTGTGAGGCTGTCTTCCAAGACGAAAGGTCGTACACTCCGGAACTGTTCACACAGGTTGGTTACAGTTGAAGCTGACAACGACAATTTCAACAATAAATATAATATAAATTCCCTTTATTCATCCCTAAGGGGACATTTTTCTTTAGGATCAAATCCAAGGGAAGACTGGAATAACCCAGGCAGAGCAGCGCCGCAAAGTGAGCTGAGGTTAGGTGACTTGCTCAAGGCCACACAGCGCGACGGGTAGTCAAACTCGGTACCTTTCGGGTACGAAGCAAAAGACCGTACCGCTGAGCCACGCTGTCCCATTGGCAATGATATTGTGTCCCGTCATCTCAAAACAGGTTTATGTCAGGATGATTTGGATTCCGAAAAGTGAATTTTAGAACTAAAATGATAAGAAATCCTAATTTTTGAACTTTAAATTAAATTAAAATCATAAGAAATCCCAATTAAAAAAAAAAAATTAAAATACTATAATTTTGGAGTTTTATTAGAATTAAATTATTAAAAAATCCCAATTTTTGAGTTTTATTAGAGCTAAATGATAAGAAATCCTACTTTTTGATTATTATCAGAGTTTTAAATGACAAGAAATTATAATTTTTGAGTATTATTAGAGATAAATGATGAGAAATTATAATTTTTGAGTTTTTTAGAATTAAAATGAAATCCTGATTTTTAATTAAAAAATTATTTTTTTTCAATGCAAGAGACTCGTATTTGTTCTCCACCATGATGAATAGACATTAACCCCAAGTGTCGTGTTTTGTGTTTGTAAATTCATTTTCCAGCACTCAGTTCACTTGAAAACTTCATTGGCTCAATAACATTATGTGTAAACTGTGTTGGTTGTAATATCATTTGGTATTGGTTGCATCTGTAGTCTTTTGAAATTATAAATAGCAAGGATACTGAAAGAACATGGGGCTGCATGGGGTTATGCGGTCTTGTAGCATGACCCTCACCTTTTGAACAGAAGTCCTGGTTTGAGTCCAGCTCTGAGCAGCACAAAGTTGAGTTCTTGGAAAAGGCTCTTTATTCACATTCTCTTACCGAACCCAGGTGTAAAATGAGTACCTTGTCATTAACAGCATTGTCTCTGTGGGAAAAAAAATTGCTTATGTCACCTAACAAGTGTCACGTCTTGTCCTATGTTAGTTGTTTCTGTTGGCTTGGGGCCCATATAAAGCATTTTGAGCACATTAAGTGTATATTATACTGTATAAAAACTCAAGTTTTTAAAGCTCAAGTTTACATTTCAGACTTGTCAAGTGTTGGAGAAGATTGGGGAATCCCCTCAGACTATTTACGACTTCATGAGTCTGGATGAGAAAATCAAGGTAAGATATTCTCTGTTGTCTTGGAAATTCTAGGGAGAGCATAGATATGCCATGAGAATGATAAGAAATGCAATTTGTATAGTCCTTTGAAGATATCCTTACTTACCTAGTGATATTTAGAAATCATTTATCACATCATATCATATCACATTATATTATAGTAATAGGGCTTTAGAATGGACATAGTGTTCCTTAGATGCCCTTAAAACATAGTCCTTCAGAGCCATAGGCCCATGGAGCTGGAGTTGATCCTGTTTTCTATAGCGTGAAACGAACAATAGCAATTACTTGCTACCGTTTGGATAGGACGCTAGTCTATCTCAAAGTACTTTCCACCAGATCTATCAGGCCAGCTACCCAATCACTGCTGGGTGGACACGGGGGGGGGGGTCAGAAAATATCTCGACTGCACCTGGGATCGATCTCGGTCCCTTTGCTTGTGAAGCGAGTGCTCTACCAACTGAGTTATCAGGACCCCCCCCCCCACTTAAAACAGTAGTAACAATATATTGGACATTACACATTGCATATTCTTCGAGATAAGAATATTAAAAAGGGAGATACAGATAAAAGCATTGACGAAAAAAAAAATTGATTCTTATAAATCCTCTTCGCTGGACTCTAAATAGTTTTTTTTTATCAGGCCAGGTCTATCCTAAAATGGCCATATAATATTTCTTGCTCCTTGCAGTATTTGTCAAGTTTGTCTTTAAACGAATTCAACTTTTTTTGAGCATACAATTTCATCAGGCAAATTATTCCGTAGCTGTTAGGTTTGGTGGAAAGAACTTTGAGATAGACTAGCATCCTATCCGAAGGATGACAAGCAATTGCTATTGTCCATTTCACACTATAAAAACCGGCTCGGCTCGGAAGGACTTTTATTTATTTATTTACTTTTTTTTAAAGGCAGACATAGACTTTCTTACTCTTTCTCTGATGTGTATATCAAAGCTTAAACATAAAGTTTTGTATTTGAATGAATATACATGTTAAACCTCCCCCCCCCCCACCCCAAAAAAAACAAAAACAACAAAAACTAAAAATTATTTTGCTCTCATCTTCAGGAGAAAATGAGCGAGAAGCAGTCCCAGGAAGAAGCTTTGGCCGACGCTCCGGATGAATTCCTGGATCCGATCATGGGGACTTTGATGAACGACCCAGTCATGTTGCCAGATTCCAAGAACATTGTGGATCGCAATGTCATTGCCAGACATATACTCAGGTAGGTACTCTTCTTCCCCTCCCCCTTCTTCATATAAACTGTCCTACATCATCAAGCAGAAACCAGTCGGAGAGGAAATAGGAAGAAGACGATGGAGGTGGATTGGACACACCCTTAGAAAGAACGACTCCACTATAACAAAGAAGGTATTGGACTGGAACCCTCAGGGTAAAAGATCAAGGGGAAGGCCACGGGGAACATGGAGAAGAATTAAAGAAGCTGATATACAGAGAAGTGATAAGACATGGAATGAGATAAAAAAGTTAAGATCAGGATAGAGAAGGATGGAAACTGTTTGTCTGTGGCCTATACCCTGACCCAGGGTGAAAAAGGTAATGATGATGATGATGATAGAGAAGGATGGAAACTGTTTGTCTGTGGCCTATACCCTGACCCAGGGTGAAAAAGGCAGTGATGATGATGGTGATAGAGAAGGATGGAAACTGTTTGTCTGTGGCCTATACCCTGACCCAGGGTGAAAAAGGCAGTGATGATGATGATGATAGAGAAGGATGGAAACTGTTTGTCTGTGGCCTATACCCTGACCCAGGGTGAAAAAGGCAATGATGATGATGATGACATTGTCAGACTGATTATTCATTTTTTAAAAGTTGAGCTTTAATGTAGCACAATATCCACTAAACGTGCTCAAAGCGCTTTAGAAAGGGTCCCTGATCAACATCAACTCGTAACATTAAGAACGAGACATGACGCCTGTTAGACGATATAATACCATTATTTTTTCCCGACCGAGACAACGGCCAGGTACTCATTTTATACCTAAGTATGGTGAGAGACTGTGAGTAAAGACCCCCAAAAAACCCCCACTCAAGTGGACACCTCAGGGAAAATTCGAAGTTTGAAATCAAACTCGATATTAATCTAAAGAAGACAAGTATTTTCCTCTTTGAGTCATTAAATAAATGACGATTAAAAATATTTTTTTTTTTTAATGTCCCCACCTTAAATAGGTAGATTGGAGGTTGTATGATAGTTATAGTTTATGGATAACTTTATAATCTTGAATATCTTTCGTCACTCGAGTATTCATTCAAAAGTTTTGTTGTTTATATAATTTTGTTCTAAAATATATATTGTTTTTGTACTTTAAAATTAAAGTTTTATTACTATGAATATTAACATAACTGCGGCACTTGGGCGTTGACAAAATCCGAAGAAGAACATCTGGATGCCTTCCATCGCACACAGCTAAGAAGGGCACTGGACATCAAATACCCAAAAAAGATCTCAAATGAATCACTCTATAAGATCACAAAAGAAAGACCAATCTCCCTTGACATTTTACAACATCGATGGCAACTTTTCGGTCACATACTACGCAGGGACAAAAACATACCAGCTAACCAAGCCATGTCGGGATATTTCCAAAAACACGGGAACCTTTTCAGAGGAAGACCGATCACAACACTCCCTGTGATCCTAAACAAAAACCTCACAACACTTGGACAAAGCATTAGTCTCATAACGGCAGGGGACCTTGAAAATCTGAGAACCCTAGCAGAGGACCGGCAATATTGGAGACACCTCACATAGGAAATACTGGAAACAGCCAAGGCGACCCGATCTTTCGGTCGAGACGCGAAAGGCATCTAAGTCAAGTAAGTCATATTAACATGCAAATAAATGGAATTAAAAAAGTAACGTACTGTTGTGAATGACTGCGATAATATTACGAGCTCGTGACAGGTTTTGAAAGCCGCGCGCCATGCTGTTGTGGTTGTCGCTGCCCACTGTGCAGGGTGTCAATCATTATCTTTTTATATTTAATACTTTCTGGGTGGGGTTCCTGACCTCCCATAGTGGGCAGGGAGGTACATACTGTGTCTTCTATCCCCTTATGCCTGTTTTCCAACATGCTTTCTGTCTTTGTCTTGGAATGAGATTACTTGGTTTTGTCCTGGCCCTGGCCGGATACCCTGGCTGGGAGGGAAACAGTCAAATGTGTAGTTAGTTTTGGGAGATGATATTTTTTTCCTTGTAAATCATCTCTCTGTTATGCATTATATTATGTTTTCTTATTTGTAAAACATTTGAGTGTATTCCTCTAAGTGGGGACCTGTGCTTTTGTCTGGATGAGACTTTTAGTGATCTCAAACTAAGTACTTTCATAGTGTGCTCTTGGAATCTACACCTGTTTCTTATTTGAACCAGTTCCCCTTTGTCTTACCTTTTCTTGGGTGCTTTAATTGTAATTCTAGAACTTTTTACTATCCCATTTTCTTCCTTTTTACTTGCGCTGATATGACCTTAATGTGTTGCAAGTGCCGTAAAACCCTTAAAAACAAACAAACATGTTGTTGTGGGGTCGTTACCCGCTGAGCAGGGTGTCAATCATTATCTTTTTATATTTATTACTTTCTCTTCTACTGTGCACAGCGACCAGACAGACCCTTTTAATCGGCAACCCCTGTCTTTGGATATGGTCATTCCTCAAGTAGAACTCAGGGCCAGAATTCAAGCATGGAAAAATGAGAAGCTAAAGAGTTTTAAATCGTGATTCTCCATTTTAGTCATTTCTTGAATGTCATTTTATTAGAGATGTCAACTATTGCAAAAGTTATGAATTTTTTATGTTAAAATGGTGCCATTATTACGAAAATACAAAAATCTGGGAAAATTCTGTTTTATTTTGACAAGCCACTGTTTCTTCTTGTATTTAATAGTATTTATACAGTGTCAGAACACTATGAAAAGTATTCAATTTCACTCATGAAGTGAGCACTGCGCTGAATTGCATTAATTTTGTTGTTGTTGAGAAATTACACTTTTTTTTTTCTTCCCACATTACGCGTTTTTGATTCTTGATGTTGGCATCTCCGTTTTGTGATTTTTCTTTGTCTTTTGACAGGTCTACCATTTACACGCTGATGACATTGAAATCATCTACACATTTATATTTGGCCAATCCTATCTTAATTTTGATTTGAATTTGCCTCCTTGATTGATTTTATGAGTTTCTAACCAAAAAATTAAAAAAAAAAAAAAAAATTGATTGAAAACACTGATTTGGACATGTGTAATTGATTGAAACTCCATTAAGTCAATTCTAAGCCATTTTAAAGTTATTATTTGTGTAAAAATTATAAGAATATGTGACCCACCATGTCAAAATGGTTTTATTTTGGGATAAATCGGTGCAACGTGGCTCAGTAGTACAGCCTTTGCTTCGTACCCAAAAAGTACAAAGCTTGATTACCCACTGTGCTGTGTGGCCATGAGCAAATCACCTCATCCAAGCTCAGTTTGTGGCATTACATTGCGGCTGACACCTGGGTTATTCGTCTTCTCTTGAAATAGACCCTAGAGACAAATTTCCTACCTATAGGATGGATAAAGGGAATTTTATTATTCATTTAATATGTATTAAAATTGAATGCAAAATTTAAATGATAAATACCAATTCTCAGTTTTTCTTTTGCAATGAAAGACATTGTGTAATTCTCCATCTCAAAGAATGGAATTTAACCCCTGGTGTCATATTTGTTGCTCTTATTTCGATTTCCAGCACCTAACATATCACGACATAATACTGTTTTCAGTCAAAGGGTCATATTGATAGTCGGTAGATCAAGCAATTTAATTTTGGGTGGATCAGACCTTGGATGACATCAGAGGTCTGATCTGCCCAAAATTAGATAAAACCTGGTGCACAAAGCTCATATGTAGACTTCAGAGGTTTGATCCACTGACCAATGACATATTGTGTATCAGGCTAATGCAGTTTTTTAAATCATGAAATTTGTATTTTTATGAATTAATCAAAACTCAAGGAAGGTTGTTTATTGCGTGTGAGAAAGCTGTCGTTGGTATAAATGTATAATTATTTTGGATAGAGTACCCATTTATGACATTTAACAAACAAAAAAAAAGTTTTCTCTGTGAGAAATCCAATTGCTTTATTATCTGTGACTTTGATTTACGATGAAAAGTTAAAATGGAATATCTTTAGTTTCTTTGGAAAGTAAATATTCATATAAAGGGGAAGAAATAAGATAATAGAGAATGAATTGATTAAAAGTCCTCCTCCCTTTTCCTCTTTTTCCTGCTCCGCCCTCCCCTCCACCACCTTTCCCATTATCTTCAAAATAAATGTTTAAGAAAACTGTCTTTATAAAAATATGTTTGCATTGTATTATTTTAATTTGACTTATATATGTATCATTATGTTAAAAACAAATGTTGTTCTTCAGAGCCACAAGGCCCATGGAGTCGGAGTTTACCCTGGTTTCTATAGTGTAACTCGGACAATAGCAATTGCTTGCTACCATTTGGACAGGATGCTATTCTATTACAAAGTGCTTTGCATTGTTCTGTTATATTACTTTGACTCGTGTATATATTTTCATTTCAAAAACAAAAGAGAATAAAATTATTTATTTATTTATTGTGATCTCTCTCAAGTGGTGTGATAATGATGTGCGCAATTTAATTTTGGGTGGATCAGACCTTGGATGACATCAGAGGTCTGATCTGCCCAAAATTAGATAAAACCTGGTGCACAAAGCTCATATGTAGACTTCAGAGGTTTGATCCACTGACCAATGACATATTGTGTATCAGGCTAATGCAGTTTTTTAAATCATGAAATTTGTATTTTTATGAATTAATCAAAACTCAAGGAAGGTTGTTTATTGCGTGTGAGAAAGCTGTCGTTGGTATAAATGTATAATTATTTTGGATAGAGTACCCATTTATGACATTTAACAAACAAAAAAAAAGTTTTCTCTGTGAGAAATCCAATTGCTTTATTATCTGTGACTTTGATTTACGATGAAAAGTTAAAATGGAATATCTTTAGTTTCTTTGGAAAGTAAATATTCATATAAAGGGGAAGAAATAAGATAATAGAGAATGAATTGATTAAAAGTCCTCCTCCCTTTTCCTCTTTTTCCTGCTCCGCCCTCCCCTCCACCACCTTTCCCATTATCTTCAAAATAAATGTTTAAGAAAACTGTCTTTATAAAAATATGTTTGCATTGTATTATTTTAATTTGACTTATATATGTATCATTATGTTAAAAACAAATGTTGTTCTTCAGAGCCACAAGGCCCATGGAGTCGGAGTTTACCCTGGTTTCTATAGTGTAACTCGGACAATAGCAATTGCTTGCTACCATTTGGACAGGATGCTATTCTATTACAAAGTGCTTTGCATTGTTCTGTTATATTACTTTGACTCGTGTATATATTTTCATTTCAAAAACAAAAGAGAATAAAATTATTTATTTATTTATTGTGATCTCTCTCAAGTGGTGTGATAATGATGTGCGTGAATTCCCTATAATACTCTGTTCATTCAAGTCAGCCAGAGAAAATTCGGACAAGATATAAAGAAAGTAATATTCGTTTTACTCATTTTCAATATTTACAATGCAAAACATATGCCGTTGTGAAATTTATAGGCATTAAATCGTTGCAAATATCACTGTTTGAAATTGTTTCTGAAATATTAGACATCATTTTGTAAATGTGGCCAGGTGTGTTCAATGATAAAAGAGATGGGTGAAGAGAGAATAATTGATGCAGGCTGATAATTGTCAAAATATATCATCATCATCATCACCATCAGTATCAATCTTTCAATCTCTAATAGCTGGGTGGGGATCCTGACCTCCCATAGTGGGCAGGGAGGTACTTACTGCGTCTTCTATCCCCTATATCTGTTTTCCAACTTGCTCTCTGTCTTTGTCTTGGAATGAGATTACTTGGTTTTGGCCTGGCCCTGGCCGGAGTCCTAGATGGGTGGGAAACAGTCAAATGCATAGTTATTGTGTTGGGAGATGATATTTTTTTCCTTGTAAATCATCTCTCTGTTATGTATTAGTATATTTGTTATTTTAGATGTATAATGTAAGCATTTGAGTGTATTCCTCTTTGTGCCCGGATGAGACTTATAGGTGATATCAAACTAAGTACATTGGTGGTATGCTCTTGGAATCTACATCTGATCCCTATTTGTTCCCAGTTCCCCTATGTCTTACTTTTTCTCGGCTGCTTTAATTGTAATTCTAGAACTTTTTACTATCCCATTTTCTTCCTTTTTACTGGCACTGATATAACCTAAATGTGTTTGCAAGCGCCGTAAAACCCTTAAAAACAAAACAACCATCGGTATCAATCTTTCAATCTCTAATAGAGCACAGGTTTTTAATTATTGATCCTACATCTAATATCTAAGTTCTTTTTTATAATACTATGAAATGAGAAGAAACAGAAGTTACTCATGGGTGCCAGTTCTGGTTCATGCAGAATTTTCGGTTAATATCTGGTCAAAAATATTGTAGCCAACGGTCAAAAAAAAAATAAAAAAAAATCTTTTCATGGACTTATTGTTTCTGGTAAAATGTAGGCAAATTTATTCTTCCACCTTTTTCATACAGGGAAGCAGATTCACAGTACCGGAAATCTCCTTTTTTCATAGAGCAGAAGTAATGCACATGATGATTACAAGTTTGCTTTTCCTCTCTTCCAGTTTAACAAAATGCTGACATTTGAGTTTCAGGTTTCTCTCATTCAAACCGCGGCCTTCACAGTATTACAGATGATTTTTGTTTTTAATCAGTAATAAATAAAACGCAAACGATCACTCCAATAGATTTACAGTGGATTTTCAATGTCCAGTTGTTTTTGATCACAATGTTTTGACCAACAGTACTTCGCTTGGTATACATAATTTGTTATTGTTCTAATCCAATTGTTGGCAATTGACCCGAGTAACAGATCAATTGTCGGCAAGTGACCCGAGTAACAGATCAATTGTCGGCAAGTGACCCGAGTAACAGATCAATTGTTGACAAGTGACCCGACTACCAGATCAATTGTCGGCAAGTGACCCGAGTAACAGATCAATTGTTGGCAAGTGACCCGAGTACCAGATCATATTTCCAATTTTCCTCTTATTTAAAGCTCTCAATATAATTATAAATTACCATAAATCAGGCAGATTTATTTTTCAATCTCTAAGTCCTCAAACAAGAATAACTCTCTTGGCGCGTATGAACACGGGTACTTTTTATTCGGAGCCATCAATATAAACTAATACATTATACAGATTTCCAATTATGACATTTCTAAAAATTAATGTTTTACATTAGATGCTTTTTTACATGGAAGTAAGGAAGTGTAGATGTAATTTTAAATGTAATGCTTTAGATATTAACACATTTACCTGGGCATTTTTCTGTTTTTGGTTTTGTTTTTTTTTCACATGCATGATACTCAATAAAGATATAAACAGATTAAATAAAATCTAAGCTCAAGAGTTACTTGTGTGAATTTTTCAGAATTGTGCAAAAAAAAAAAAAAATGTAAATAGTTTGTTTCTTCGTAGAAATAAATTTTGTAGGAATTGTTTTGGTCAAAATTTGATAAAATCTTTGTTGGGAAATTTTAGTAATATGGTACATTGACCCTCTCCAACACCCTAAAATTTTTTTTAAAAAATCAAGGGTCTAGAGGGGGGTCTCGAGGAAAAATTAAAAATTTTTTAATTTTTAAATAGGGGTATAACGAAAACAGGGAAAATTTTAAAAAAAACGAGAAAATGGTGGTATAACAGAAATGAAAAAGAAAATGGGGGTATAACGAAAACAGGGAAAATTTAAAAAACGAGAAAATGGTGGTATAACAGAAATGAAAAAGAAAATGGGGGTATAACGAAAACAGGGAAAATTTAAAAAACGAGAAAATGGTGGTATAACAGAAATGAAAAAGAAAACGAAAACAAGGAAAATTGAAAAAAAACGAGAAAATGGTGGTATAACAGAAATGAAAAAGAAAATGGGGGTATAACGAAAATATGGAAATTAAAAAACCCCAAGAAAACAGGGGATATGGGGTAGGTGGTGAAATGAGAACATTTTTTGCTTTGTTATATCCCCTAACAAATAAAATAATAAATATATTAACCCTATAAAAATGGTGCAAAATAACTTCAGTATTTATATAGCTGCTTATACCATTCCTATCATGTAATTAAAATTGCTATTTTCATGAATCTATTCACCTCTAAACCAATCAAATCAATCATTTCTTGTCACGAAACAAGAAACAAGTTTAATCACATGATGCCGACGCATGCTATATGCAATCAATTACATGAATGAGAGCATGAAACTTATCAATAGATCGATTTCTCAAGAGTGGGCCGAGTTATACAATAGCTATAGAATAGAAACATGTTATGAATAATAGCGTGTTTGTCACAGCTGGAAAATCAACAAACTTAGACAAGTAATTTTATTAATCAACGTTATAAAATAGCTTGCTTATAACTAAATATATAATGCCCAATAACTTTAAAACTATACATAATAGTAATTTCTTTGTTATGTATTATTCTTCTTCTCTTCATTACAAATAAAACAATACCAAACACGATACGTTTATGATAACTGTAATATTTATACCTTTATTATTCTTTCTTTCTCTCTCAGAGTTCATTTTCTCTCTCTCGTTGGGAATGCGCGGGCTAAAACTTTCTTCTAGGCGTCCACCGTTCGACCCTTCCTTTTTTTATTTTTATGATGCCTCGGATCTGAGGGATCTAGCTTTTTTTATTATTTATTTTTTCATTTCCTGTATCCCCTGTTTTCTTGATTAAAAATTTTTTTTCCATATCTTCGTTATACCCCCATTTTTTTCATTTCTGTTATACCACCATTTTCTCATTTTAAAAATTTTCCATGTTTTCGTTATACCCCTATTTTATTTTTTTTTAAATTTTCCCCGAGTCTCCCCTCTAGACCCTTGTTTAAAAAAAAAAAATTAGGCTGTTGGAGAGGGTCAATATACCATATTACAAATTTTACTTTGTTTCTTTTCATATGTTCCTATATAGACCTGTTAATATGTGCACATAGGTGTAGGTTGTTAAATGAATATCAAACAGACATTACTTGGTTTGTCTTACTGTGTTGTGCAATCGATAGAATGTTTATAATGTTAATTTAATTCTATTAAGAGAGCATCTTCACGAGCATGTTTTAAATTGTTGTTACATTTTATGGATGAGTCCCTTATCGTGGTTGAGGTTTGGAGGCATGCCATTCTGCATTTGTTTTGATTTTATCAATGCTTTGGACTGGTAGTCAGTAAGCGGTTTGATAAATACATTTAAGGAATGTTTGAATTGGTGTTAGTTCAGTAAATGGTTCAATAAAAACATTTTGGGAATTTTTGAATTGGTGTCAGTTCAGTAAATGGTTCAATAAAAACATTTTAGGAATGCTTGAATTGGTGTCAGTTCTGTAAATTGTTCAATAAATACATTTTAGGAATTGTTGAATTGGTGTCAGTTCAGTAAATGGTTCAATAAAAACATTTTGGGAATTTTTGAATTGGTGTCAGTTCAGTAAATGGTTCAATAAAAACATTTTAGGAATGCTTGAATTGGTGTCAGTTCTGTAAATTGTTCAATAAATACATTTTAGGAATTGTTGAATTGGTGTCAGTTCAGTAAATGGTTCAATAAAAACATTTTAGGAATGTTTGAATTGGTGTCAGTTCAGTAAATGGTTCGATAAATACGTTTTCGCAAAGTTTGAATTGCTGTCAGTTCTGTAAATGGTTCAATAAATACATTTTAGGAATGCTTGAATTGGTGTCAGTTCTGTAAATTGTTCAATAAATACATTTTAGGAATTGTTGAATTGGTGTTAGTTCAGTAAATGGTTCGATAAATACGTTTTCGCAATGTTTGAATTGGTGTCAGTTCTGTAAATGGTTCAATAAATACATTTTAGGAATGTTTGAATTGCTGTCAGTTCTGTAAATGGTTCAATAAATACATTTAAGGAATGTTTGAATAGGTGTCAGTTCAGTAAATGGTTCAATTAATACATTTTGGGAATTTTTGAATTGCTGTCAGTTCTGTAAATGGTTCAATAAATACATTTAAGGAATGTTTGAATAGGTGTCAGCGGGTGGTTGGATGGGAGCATCACCCTTGAATCATATACCTATGATGTTCGCATGGGTGTACGATCCGATAGTGATGTCGTTTCTTCTTCTCTTTACTAGCCTATCCTGCTTCTTTGGTTTGTGATTGTATTTTTGACAGGGGATATTTTTTTTTTCTGTAAATCTTCTGCCTGTTTGTTCTTGGTTATTTATAATTTAGCTTATGATATCTTTAGGTTATGATTTTGATTTACATTTGTACTATTTTTGTTAGATTGCTTGTTTTTTTGTTTCAGCGGTCTCTCATATAACCTCAATTGTGTTGGAAGAGACCTAAAGCAACAAACAAACAAACAAAAATAGGTGTCAGTTCAGTAAATGGTTCAATTAATACATTTTGGGAATTTTTGAATTGGTGTCAGTTCTGTAAATGGTTCAATAAATACATTTTAGGAATGTTTGAATTGGTGTTAGTTCAGTAAATGGTTCGATAAATACGTTTTCGCAATGTTTGAATTGCTGTCAGTTCTGTAAATGGTTCAATAAATACATTTAAGGAATTTTTGAATTGGTGTCAGTTCTGTAAATGGTTCAATAAATACATTTTAGGAATGCTTGAATTGGTGTCAGTTCTGTAAATAGTTCAAAAAATAAATTTTAGGAATGTTTGAATTGGTGTCAGTTCAGTTAGCGGTTCAATAAATACATATTAGGAATGTTTGAATTGGTGTCAGTTCAGTAAATGGTTCGATAAATACGTTTTCGGAATGTTTGAATTGGTGTCAGTTCTATAAATGGTTCAATAAATACATTTTAGGAATGCTTGAATTGGTGTCAGTTCTGTAAATGGTTCAATAAATACATTTTAGGAATTTTTGAATTGGTGTCAATTCAATAAATAGTTCAATTTTCAATAAATACATTCTAGGAATGTTTGAATTGGTGTCAGTTCAGTTAGCGGTTCAATAAATACGTTTAAGGAATGTTTGAATTGGTGTCAGTTCTGTAAATTTTACAATAAATACATTTTAGGAATGCTTGAATTGGTGTCAGTTCTGTAAATTGTTCCATTTTCAATAAATACATTTTAGAAATTCTTGAATTGTTGTCAGTTCAGTAAATAGTTCAATTTTCAATAAATACATTTTATAAATAATAATGTGAAATTGAATGTAAGCTTCAATTTAATTACAAAAACAGATCAAATGAACGTTTCGGGTTTCCCCCCCCTTATCAACAAAACAGGATGGATGAAACACTACAGATGAATGAGATCTTGTGGCGGTGGCGTTGTTAAGATGAATCATCATAACCATCATCATCCCTGCCAACCAATGTTTTGTTTATTCATCTTAAAGGTTTTAAATCTGAGCCCCCAGAGAAATCCATTTTACCACTTCAACAAAATTTTCAAGTTCTTCTTCGTTCAGGCAGTCTACGCCTTCATGCTAGCAACACGCACTGCACCATGTTGTTTGCGCTCAGAGCAGCCAGGAATTGATCATGACTTGGTGCTGTCGCAATCAAAGAAAATAAGAGCTACGTGGGTCTCACTTTCTTCCGGCAGATTGTTCCATTCATTTGGAATACACATTTTTTACGAATTCGAGGAAGTAGGAATGCCGGCTGGGTGGGGTTCCCGACCTTCCATAGTGGGCAGGGAGGTACTTGCTGTTTCTTCTTTCCTTCTATATCTGTTTTCCAATTGCTTTTTGTCTTTGTCTTGAAAGGAGATTACTTTGTTTTGCCCTGAGGTACTTGCTGTTTCTTCTTTCCTTCTATATCTGTTTTCCAATTGCTTTTTGTCTTTGTCTTGAAAGGAGATTACTTAGTTTTGCCCCGATCCTGGCCCGAGTTCTTGGCTGGGAGGGAAACAGTTCAATGTATAGGTATAGTTTTGGGAGATGATATTTTTTTCCTTGTAAATCATCTCTCTGTTATGATTTATAAACATTTGAGTATATTCCTCTTAGTGGGATCTTGTGCTTTTGTCTGGGTGAGACTTTTGGGTGATCTCAAACTAAGTACACAGATAGTGTGCTCTTGGAATTTACATGTTTCCTATTTCAACCATTTTTCCTATGTCCTAATTTTTCCTCGAGTCCTTTTAATTGTAAATCAAGAATGATTTTACTATCCAATTTTCTTCCTTTTTACTGGCGCTGATATGACCTAAATGTGTTGCAAGCGCCGTAAAACCCTTAAAAACAAACAAAAAGCAAGGAATACTGGGCGGGGTCCTTTGACCTCCCATGGTGGGCAGGAGGTCACACTGTGTCTTCTATCTCCTTATAAATGTTTTCCGAGTTGCTTTTGTCTTTGTCTTGGAATAGGATTACTTAGTTTTGACCCAGCCTTGGCTGGAGTCCTTGGCTTGGAGGAAAACAGTCAAATGTATTGTTATAGTTTTGGGAGGTAATATTTTTTCCTTTGTAAATCATCTCTCTGTTGTGTATTGTTAAGTATGTATTTTGAAAACATTTGAATGTGCTCCCCTCAGTGGGATCCTGTGCTGGTTTCTGGATTAGACTTTAAGGTGATTTCAAACTAAATACCTGGGTGGGGTTCCTGACCTCCCATAGTGGGCAGGAAGGTACATACTGTGTCTTCTATCCCCCTATATCTGTTTTCCAACATGCTTTCTGTCCTTGTCTTGGAATGAGTTTGCTTGGTTTTGTCCTTGACCTGACCGGATACCCTGACTGGGAGGGAAACAATCAAATGTATCGTTAGTTTTGGGAGATGATATTTTTTTCATTGTAAATCATCTCTCTGTTATGCACTGTATTATGCTTTCTTTATTTTATATATGAGTTGTAAAACATTTGAGTGTGTTCCTCTAAGCGGGGACCTGTGCTTATGTCTGGATGAGACTTTTAGTGATTTCAAACTAAGTACTTTGATAGAGTGCTTTTGGAATCTACACCTGTTTCTTATTTGAACCAATTCCCCTTTGTCTTACCTTTTCTTGGATGCTTTATTGTAATTCTAGAACTTTTTACTATCCCATTTTCTTCCTTTTTACTGGCGCTGATATGACCTTAATGTGTTGCAAGCGCCGTAAAACCATTAAAAACATAAAAGCATAAAAAAACTGGCTGAGAGGGAAACAATCAAATGTATAGTTAGTTTTGGGAGTTGATAATTTTTCCCTTGTAAATCATCTCTCTGTTTTGCACTGTATTATATTTTATTTACATATTATATATGATTTGTAAACATTTGAGCATATTCGTTTTACTGGGGACCTGTGCTTGTGTCTGGATGAGACTTTTAGATGATCTCAAACTAAGTACATTGATGGTGTGCTCTTGGAATCTACATCTGTTTCATATTTGAACCAATTCCCCCGTTGTCTTACCTTTTCTTGGGTGCTTTAATTGTAATTCTAGAACTTTTTACTATCCAATTTTCTTCCTTTTTACTGGCGCGGATATGACCTCAATGTGTTGCAAGCACCGTATAACCCTTAAAAACACCCCCCCCCAAAAAAAAACAAAACAAAAAAAAACAAAAAAAAAAAAAACACAAAAAAAAAACAGAACAAAACAAACCAACCCAACCAACCAACCAACTCCCCTGTGTCTTACTTTTTCTTGGGTGCTTTGGTTGTAAATTTAGAATATTTTGACTATCCCATTTTCTTATTTTTAATGGCGCTGATATGACTTAAAACTTTAAAAACAAAAACAAACAATTAAGAATACAAAGGTTAATGAATTTTTTATTAGTAAGGCGAGGATCGCATAAATTCATCGATAATTTTAAGGTTGACTAACATGAAAAAAAAAGGCGTTTGATCATGCAATGTTCGACGTTCAGTAATCTCACTCCACAAGCCCATCTGTTTAATGTATTACATTATTTGGTATCTCGGCAACAATAACAATGACCCAAATAATGTCCCCCATAGATAGAATGCGCTTGGCTAAGGAGTTCACAACATTGCCATCCGGAAGTATAACGGACCAACACACAAACTCTGTGTAACCATCAACTTTTATAGTCTGGTTAATACAGTTTAGTGAGAACAACTCACAAACGCGGATGGCAAAAACAATAACAAAGGCCTGAGTGACGTCATCTGCATACTATCTATACTGGATGTCAGAGACTGTGACGGTCATATCATATTACCATATTATACGATTCGTACACTCTTGCTTTTTGAAAGCTTTATCATTTTCTTTTATAGAACTTATTTACTCAGTGATGCCAAAACTCCGGTTTCACCGGAAAAAACTCCGGTCTGGAGCAAAAAATTCCGGGCTCCGGGCAACTTCCGTCAAATTCCGGTGAGGTCAATTTGTTCCAAGGATACCCCCCCTTCCAACCACCACATCATCACTACAACTACTACTACAACCACCACAACCACATCATCACTACCACTACTACTACAACCATCATCACTACCACTAATTCAGGGATGCCACTTTTCCGGTTTTAGCCGGAAATCCGGTTTTTTTACCACCTGCCGGCTTTAATCCGGAACCTCCGGTTTTTGTCCGTCGTCACTATTCAAAAAAAAAAAAATTTTTTTTTTTTTTAAAGAAGAAGAAAAAAATCGCGATCGAGATTTGAGCCGGAACTTTTTCGCCGGGTGAATAATTTGGGCTGTCACCGTCGGTCGAATATTTGGGCACCTACATGGTAGTTTATCTCCGCCCATCCCCATCACAATTCCTCCTTTTAAAAAAAAAAAAATTTGATAAATAAAGTGAGTTTGAGAATTTCTCAGAAATTTGCCGTGTCAAACATTTCCCTCAAAACCACAAAATCACCATTATGTCTTATGTCATATTTTGACACCTGTGCAATAGTCTCGTGAAATTTAGTGACGGTCCCGTTTTTATGACGTCGGGCCAGACTGAATGGCACCAGATGTCACAATTGACACAGACGACCAGTGGTGTTCTTTGATTAGCTAGTTGATGGTTGAAGGGGAAGGGGAGGGACACCTCTCTCTCTCTCTCTCTCTCTCTTCCTCTCTCTCTCTCTCTCTTCCTCTCTCTCTCTCTCTTCCTCTCTCTCTCTCTTCCTCTCTCTCTCTCTTCCTCTTTCCCTTTGCCTTTCTTTCCAATTCTCTTTTCTTCTTTTTTTTTTTTTTTGATATAGAATTCCTAAGATCAATTCATAAATTATTCTGGTAGAGAAGTCTCCTCCTCTCTCCCCCCCCCCCCCCCGCCCTCTCTCTCTCTCCTCTCTCTCTCTCTCTCTCTTTCTTTCGCAACCATCCGTTAAATCATCTGGTTATACAGAGATAATACATTAGTCTAGAATAAAGCAATGGGGATTGGCTTAGTTTATTCTTCTTTCTTTTTACCTTTTGACTATGGCTTTAAATTTGTGAGATTCTTGGGTTGTATTTTTTAGCTGAATAACCACTAGGTTTCGGTACAAAATAAAAGATATTTTAGCCTGCTTTATAAAGTAAAAATCAAAACAAAACAACACTTTCTGGCCTTTTATTTGAATAACATTGTAGGCCTTTAACATGTGGAAAGGACAATTCATTAAATGTTTACAAAAAGTAAATTTATGTTTAATGATAAGAATGGATTTATACTAGTAATAGTAATATATTACATAATATCAATACAAAACTATGTTCCTGTTATTTTACACTTTGCTTGCGTTTGACCGATAGACGGAGACATTTTCCTCCTTTTTGACAAATTGCTATTATTATCACTGAATAAAAATCACTCACCAAAACCACTACATCATCTCTACCACCACTACTATTACAACCACCACCACATTATCATCCCTACCAACACTACTACTACAACTACCACCACATTATCATTCCTACAACAACTATTACAACCACCACCACACAATTATCTCTAAAAGATCACCACTACTACAACCACCACCACATCATCATCCCTAGAACCACTACTACTACAACCACCATCAGATCATCATCTCTAAGACCACCACCACTACTACTACTACTACAATCACCACCACATCATCATCCCTACCACCACTACTACTACTACAACCACCACCACATCATCATCCCTACTACAACCACCAAATGTAATTACAATTTCAACTTTTGAAATTCTCCGAGTCGTATCAGAAATTGCTGGAGTCGTATCAGAAATTGCTGCAAGACAAATTTTGGATCGCATCTCAATGAATTTGAGTGAAGTTCAAATTTATAGGTTATGGTTGCATGGGTGGGTCATGATCTTCACAATGAAAAATTTTCTCCTTTTATGTGACCAGTCATTCTCACCCCTGATAGCTATTGATATTGTCTATATTTTGTTTTCAGCACCTTATTTTATCAATTTGAAAACTGTTAACTCTCCTTTCTTTTGTGTGTTATTTGCTCTCAATTGCAATAATAAGTACTGAAACAATATTCCAAATTTGATATTTTTCAAATCCCTACAAAGCCCTTGACGTTGATTTGTTGTATCTCGTCAGTGCAAGTTTTCAGGCTTTTTTAAATTTGCTTGGTGGCATCCCTGAATACTACTACAACCACCACCACATCATCATCACTACCACCACTACTACAACCACCACCACATCATCATCACTACCACCACTACTACAACCACCATCACCACCACATCATCATCACTATCAATACTACTACAACTACCACCATCACATCATCATCATCATCACTACTACTATTGCTAATGCTACTACTATACTACAACAACCACTACAATATCATCATCACTACCACTACTACTACTACTACAACCACCAGCACCACATCATCATCACGACCAGTACTACTATAACCACCACCACCACATTATCATCACTACCACGACTACTACTACAACCACCACCACATCATCATTACCATTACTACTACAACCACCACTACCACATCATCATCACTACCATTTGTACTACAACCACCACCACCACCACCACATCAACATCACTACCACCACTACTACAAACACCACCACATCATTATCATCACGACCACAACTACTATAACCACTATACCACCACCACATCATCACTACAACTACTATACTTCAACCAGCACCAGCACCACCACCATATCACCATCACTACCACTACTACCTCAACCACCACCACCACCATATCATCATCACTACCACTACAACTACAACATCAACCACTATCACATCTTCATCATCTCTACCACTATTACTACAACCACCAACACCACATCATCCTCACTACCACCAGTACTACAATCTCTACCGTTAGGTTTTGGCGCTTTACTGCATTTGAAATAAGGAAACTTTGGGATTGTAATTTGCAATGTGTTTATGTATCATAATATACACTGTAATTCTAATCAGTTATCTATTTAGAACTATACAATATGTAAGCACAATGCCAAATATCATTCCAATTCCTTTTTCTTGTGTGCGGAAATTCCTCTTTCGGCATTGAAATTCCTACGAGTGGTGGCTGAAACTCCTGTGAGCGAAATTCAAAGTTGGCGTCTCTGTTTACTTTTGTAAGTCTCATTTAAAAAAAAATGTTACTATTGTTTCAAGTTTTAGCACCTAAATTGCTCGACTCCGAGGTAATGGGCCAAATATTCGTAGGTTAACTTGGATTACAACAAGCTAACCCCCCCCCCCCCCCCCCCCCCCCCCCAAAAAAAAAAAAAAAAAAAAAAAAAAAAAAAAAAAACAAAAAAAAACAAAAAAACAAAAAAAAAACAAAAACAAAAACAATCAAAAACAAACAAAACAAAACAAAACAAAAAAAATCCCCAAAAAAACCCCAACCCCCCCCCCCAAAAAAAACAAAACAAAAAAAAACAAAAAAAAACAAAAAAAAACACGCCCCCCCCAAAAAAAAAAAAAAACAAAAAACAAAACAAAACAAGAACAAAAACAAAAATAAAACAAACTTAATTCATTCATAAGGAAATTGGCTATACAAACATAAATTAGACAAGAACGAATAAATATTATTTTTACATACGTGTATAAAGCAATATAAATGCATCTACTCGTATAACTATAATATTATTATTTAAGGCTATGTAATATACGTTATCATGTATAGTGCTTATAATATTGTATATAACTACATTCATGAATGTTTTTCTTTTATTGCAAAAGAAACATGGGCAAGCATTAAAGTTCATTTTTTATCACAAACGGTTAAATTACGTATATTATTAGCCTATATCTTTAATGACATGAAACATCATTGTGCAAGCAATGAATTCGTGGTCTAGACGATAAACGTATCTAAACTGAGCAAATAGCGATGCCACGTTCCATCATATTTGCGTAGGTGGCTTTCAAAACGTCCTAAGTCCCATTTTTCATCATTCAAAGAAAACCGCAATTTTTGTCATTTATTTATTGACTTAAAGAGTAAAATACATGTCTTGTTTGCCTCACAAAACACAATACCCTGAGTGAATTTGAAACTCCAAATTGTCTCTGGTGAGTCTATGGAGTCCAAAAGATAGCTTGAGTTTGTTAACTCATTTTATTTTATATCTGGATGTAACTTGGGGCGTTTTGAAAGCCCCCTGCTCATTTGATGTCTACCCTACTATGCGTAAGTAAACATTTTTGACTGTGGTAGCCGTAGGTAGGTAACTCTATCTACATGGTCATACCACAACCTATCGTACTGCAGCCTGAGTTCAAATAAGGTAAGAAAATCCAAAGACTTCAAAATAAATTATCGTAAAATGTGATATGTCATATTATAAGATAAAAACAAAAAACAAAAACAAACAAAACAAAACAAACAAACAAAAAAACCCCCAAAAAATAAATTAATTAAAACATTGATATTTTATATTCAATTCAAAGGTTTGTTTCAGGTTTATTTTTAGGAACTTGTCAGTATAACTCATACAAGAATAAAATATTTCCAATCAACAAATGAAGTAAGTAAAATCAATAATGAGGCACAACAATAATAATAATAATAAACAATAATAATAATAATAATAATAATAATAATAATAATAATAATAATAATAATAATATAATAATAACAACAATAATAATAATAATGAAAATATTAATAATATGTTTAATATTAATAAATTAATAATAATAATAATAATAATAATAATAATAATAATAATAATAATAATAATAATAATAATAATAATAATAATAATAATAATAATAATAATAATAATAATAATAATAATAATAATAATAATAATAATAATACTGATAATAATAACAATGTAAAATTATCTAAAGATTAAATTAATGGATTAATTGTTTTATAGGTTGAATTATAAATCAATACTCAAATAAAATCGTGAGAAAAAAACCGAACCAAAAAAAAACACAAAAAAAAAACCAAACAAAACAAAATATAAAACCCCAAAAAACAAACAAAACAAAAACACTTGACCATTTGGACACCAGATACAACTCAAATAATTCACATTTATTTCATGAATCAACATAAAATACGACATGACGAAGATGATTTGTTACACTACTATGAGCTTTGTTTACATAAGATTTGTATAATACAGAGCAATATCCACTAAACACGCTCAAATCGATTTGCAAGAGGTTTCAAGCCACCTGTAAAATTTTTTTTTTTAAATTGAGCTTTATATAGATAGAATGCGCTTGGCCAAGGAGTTCACAACATTGCCATCCGGAAGTATAACGGACCAACACACAAACTCTGTGTAACCATGAACTTTTATAGTCTGGTTAATACAGTTTAGTGAGAACAACTCACAAACGCGGATGGCAAAAACAATAACAAAGGCCTGAGTGACATCATCTGTATACTATCTATAGCGCAATATCCATTAAATGTGCTCAAAGCGCTTTACAAGGGGTCCCTGGTCAACAGCAACATTTAACATGTAGGACGGGACATTACGCCTGTTAGGCGATATTACAATTTTTCCGACAAAGACAACGCTGTTAACGCGACGGCCAGGTACTCATTTTACTCCTGAGTACGGTGAGAGAATGTGAGTAAAGAGCCTTTTCTATGGACTCGACTATGCGCCGAGCGCGAGGCTCGAACCCAGGACCTTCAGATCCGAAAACACTCGCTTTCGGACCGGAAGGTCATAGGTTCGAGCCTCGCGCTCGGCACATAGTTGAGTCCTTGGAAAAGGCTCTTTACTCACATTCTCTCAACGTACTCAGGTGTAAAAAGAGTACCTGGCCGTTAACAGCGTTGTCTGTGCCCGAGAAATTGTTATATCTCCTGACAGGCGTCATGTCCCGTCCGACATGTTAAATGTTGCTGTTGACCAGGGACCCATTGTAAAGCGCTTTGAGCACATTTAGTGGATATTGCTCTATATAAAGCTCAATTTATTATTCAATTTAGACCACATAGCCGCACACTGTAGGGCGATATTAAAATTATTTTTCGACAA
>NC_088364.1:77975388-77985388 GCF_034508935.2 Berghia stephanieae | reverse complement strand
ATAGACGAGTATCTGTTCGTAATACAATAGCTTTTATTTCTTAGAAAATTTTGCGGATTCTCCACTATTTATATAAAATACAGGATACACATTGAACATTAATTTTTCTCTCGATCTCTGCCTTTTATAGTAGATGTACAGGGTGTTGTTTTATATTTCTACCCGATAAGGAGCTGAAATAGCTTTAAAAACTAGAAATGATAGAAACATCCAGCTTTTTTGAATAGTTTTCCACCACTATTCAAGTTCTTATTTTTCTTCCAATTTTTGCATCAAAAAATCGCTAGAGTAAACTCCCTTTTTACAAAAAAAAATTAATTAAAAAAAAAATGCGCGACTGTATTGTAACGGCTTATAGCATCTTCCTGAAAATTTCTCCATAAAACACTTGAATAGTAATGAAAAACTGTGCAAAAAATTAGATTTTTCTATCATTTCTAATTTTAAAGCTATTTCAATTCTTTATCGGGTAGTAATAATAAAAAACAATACCCTGTACATGTTTCTAATTTGTGAACATAGGAACTCGGCAATTGTACTTTTAAGAAGGGATAGAAGCATTTGATTTAAGTGACATAACTTTAGCACCACAACCATCTTGACTTTAAGATGAATAATATATGATCTTCAATTTTGTCACACGTGTGACTATCGAGGGTGCACAATTGGACAGTGTCTACTCCTTTGAATACCTTGGTAGTCGTATCCAGGGCGATGATGACGAGAGGGCTGATGCTGAATACAGAATGTCAATAGCACAAACAACATTCAACTCTCTATCCCATATGTGGTCCGATCACCGTCTGTCCCGCGGAAAGAAAATCAAGTCGTATGCCTCTAGTGTCTGCTCTGTCTTCACACATGGTTGCGAGGCTTGGCGACTTACAGAGGGTGTAACCAAAACTGTAAATGGCTTCAACAGTCGATGCCTTTCCATCATTACGGGAGAAGACTACAGAGAAACAGCAAAACGTCCCGAATTCGACATGATAACAGTGATCAGACGCAGGCTCCGCTTTGCGGGGCATATCTTACGCATGGACGCAGACCGCCTCCTGCGTCGAACTTTTAGTGCCGACTTGAAGAGCTCGACAACTAGACCAACAGGCACTCTACTACATGGGCTGGATTCTATACCAATTGACGAAATTGTGACTCTAGTCAGGAACAGACGTGCTTGGTCCCTCCAATATGTGAATTCCCTGTGACCGTGACACTTTTATGCTGATGTAGCATAGCACCTTATAGGTGCCGTACTAATGTACAATGCAAATCATACGTACATTCAATTTTGTACAAAAAAAGACGCTCGTTGAACATCTCATTGTTGTATAAATCTGTTACCCGATACGATTTAATTGGATCTTTATTGGTTTACACCATCAATCAAATAATCCATTAATGTCAAATAATGAACGACTGATCTACGAGATAACGTACAAGCCAATCGATGGAAAGGTGTCGGGCTTCACACTTCGTCATGTTTGAACTGTTGGCTTTGTTGATTTCTACGAATTTTTCTATAACATTATGTACACGATTATCCCCTCTATCAATAATTTTCAAAAACAAAAAGCAAAACAAATCAAAACTTAACAAGTTGCCCAGAAACTGGCAAAACTCAGTAATTCTTATTTTGGCCAGAAAATGTTTTCCTTCATTTATTATATGGAAGTGAATCATGGACGATCACAAAAAAAAAACCAACAAAAAACAAAAACAAAACAAATAAAAAAAACAAAACAAATAAAAAACAAAAAAAAAACAAAACAAAACAAAACAAAACAAACAAAAAGATGAGAATAACATTAATGCATTTGAAATGAAATGCTACAGGAAAATTCTTCGCATTCCCTGGACAGCAATGGAAACCAATGAAAATGTGAAAGAGTCCCTGGGCATTGGGGAGCCATATCTCATCAAGATGGTACAGAAACTAAAACTTTTTGGACACATCTAGGGACATGACACCCTTTCTTTGTCTAGAGGGCATTGTGAAGGGTAAAAGAGGGAGAGGGAGACCAATAAGAAGATGGTCACAAGACATCAGCGAATGGATGAATAAGCCAGTGATTGAATGTGGAAGGATGGCACAGGACAGAAGCTTGTTTCGTTTGGCAGTTCCGGAGGCCACGTCCAGGAGGGATAAAGCCATGATGATGATGATGATGATGATGATGATGATGATGATGATGATGATGATGATGCGATGTCGTCCAATCAGTCAAATTAAAAAGAAGAAGTCCCAGGTTTAAGACTTTAAAACTATTTTAGGGTAATCCAAATTTATTATCAAAATAAAGATTGAAGTAACCTGCCAAGTAACCTTCACACACGTCTTAGGTTTGGAATTTTTCAACCAGTCTGGCATTATCCTAAACCAATCAACAAATGACGGAAAAATTTTCTGGCCAAGATAAATAAAAAAAAACTTTTTGCCAATGAACGACAGATTCAGACCTGCCAACTTGAAATTGTAAAAAAAAATCGTAGTTTTCAGGGGTAATTACACAGTTGATATCATACCACCTTTAAATTTTCCAATTTGTCCTTAATACGTCAAAATAATGCTTTTAACTAGTAACTCCATCAGATGATAGCTCTGGAACTGCTAGAACATCGTTTTCAAGTGACTTAATGAGCTTTATAAAGTTTTCCGATTAGAACCAAAAGGAAAGAGAGGAAGAGATAGATAGATAGATAGATAGATAGATAGAGATAGAGATAGATAGATAGAGAGAGAGAGAGAGAGAGAGAGAGAGAGAGAGAGAGAGAGAGAGAGAGAGAGAGAGTGTGTGTGTGTGTGTGAGGGAGAGGATAAGTAGGAGTGAAATATCTGTTCGATGTTATAGTTATCATATAATGTTATAACAAGTGTAACTAAATGACAAATTGCCATATTTATGAACAATAAATATCTAATTATTATTATTATTATTATTATTATTATTATTATTATTATTATTATTATTATTATTATTATTATTATTACAACTTCGTAATATTTAGAAATTTTCGTGTTAGTAGGTAGGTCTGCAGATCTGGAGACAATAATATTTGACACAAACCTTGTCACTATCATCCTCATACGTCTGACATTTAAAAAAAAGATGAGCTTCTATATAGCGCAATATCCACTTAATGTGCTCAAAGCGCTTTACAAGGGGTCCCTGTCCAACAGCAACATTTAACATGTAGAACGAGACATGACGCCCATTAGGCGATATTAGATTTCTTTCCGACAGAGACAACGCTGTTAACGGCCAGGTACTCATTTTACACCTAAGTACGGTGAGAGAATGTGAGTAAAGAGTCTTTTCCAAGGACTCAACTATGCGCCGAGCGAGGCTCGAACTCAGGACCTTTCGATCCGAAAGCGAGTGTCATACTACTAGACCACATAGCCGCATAGATTCTGCCGCACTCTGAAAAAGAAACATAAGAAAAACTAAAGTATCATCGATTAAAATGACCCTCATCTTGGAAAAATATTATTCTCAAACCTGGGACTTCATTGAAGTAATATCGCGCAATTTTGCATCGTGTAAGTAAGAGCGTGGTAAATAAGAACAGGAAATAATCAATTATTTATAAGAGGTTAGTTAAAAAAAGCCCCTAAGTGCCACCACCCATATTTAAAGCAAGTGAAAATAAACTGCATTTTAAAAATAAAACTATCGGGTATATTATGTCTTTGCACAAAATACTTCAACAATTGGATTCAATAGTCTGATGTCACGTCGCCCAGCAATGGCGGCCATCGTGGTTCTAAACAAAGAAAATCGGTACTTTTTATTCTTCATGCTGGCTAGAACTTTTCATATGTCGTGATTAGAATATGTAAAAGTCAAAACATGATCAGATTTTAAAAGTTTTTTCCCTCTGGATACGCTTTTATGCTCGTCGGAGAAATTTTTCATAAGGGCGTCCGCCATTGTTCCGATAGTTTAGAGCCAGTTACTAAGTTACCATGCGTCATTACGAGGGAAGTGACGTCACGACTGTTGAAGCCTATTACAATGAATCCAAGGTTTTGCAGCTTTGTGAGTAATGACCCCAAAAAATGGATTTTCGAATTTTTCTCCAAAACAACTTTTTGGCACTTAGGGGCTTTTTTGAACTAACCCTTTTAGCATGGATACCACTTTGGCATCACTACTATCTTGACTGAAAGAAGAATTTATTACCTTTAATTGTGCACGCCAAACGACCTCCGTTGATCATCTTTTTATTCATTAATCTATCATCCGTATCCCGAATGAACACGTATTTAAATAATATTTGGCCAGAAAACTCGTCCATCAAATATCTATCGATTTAAATCATCCTCAACTTTGCAAAAACTCTCAAACCAGGGACTTTGCGAAGTTCCAGATTTGAGGGGTTTTGCCAAGACGAGGGTCATTTGAATCGGTCTATATTTATTGAAGGACGAGTTTTTCGGCCAAATTTTTAAATACGTGTTTTCCAGAGTACGGCAGTTTAACTAGTTAAATCCGTCTATATTTCTTTTGGCTTGATTAAGTGAGAACCTCAAAAAGACATGGATTTTCTTTCATTGATAAGGATTATGATGATATCAAATTCTACAAACAGGGGTACGAATTTTTCATAATCATTATATCTAATGATTTCTTATCTCTAACATTTATATACCCAAAGCATCTCGCTTTCTGATCATTCGATTGGAATGTCTCGACTGCCTCTCTAATCTTTTTCTCATTATTATCCTAGCGGCTTCATATGTCAATGTGCATATTACTGAAGCTTTCAGTGTTTGGAGGTGAATAAGGTCTGAACAGTTTCCCACCTTTTGCTCCGGTCCCTTGCCTTAGTTCTTTCTCGATGCCAGAAGTACGTGCCAACATCATTTCGTTCTCCGCCATGTTGTTTTTGGGGGGTCCCTTCTCCTCTTTCCTCATGGTGTCCATCCATCCCATCGTTATACCACAATCAAATCGATTTTCCTTTCCTGCCATCTCCAATCCTGTTCCACCTCTTCTTCTTTACCATTGCAGTGGCCCTTCTTCTTTCCTGCCAATTTCATCACTTTATTTGTTGTTATATATATATATATATATATATATATATATATATATATATATATATATATATATATATATATATATATATATATATATGTTTTTGTCATCTTATTCTTTATATTCTTCTGAGACGTCTGTTTTGGAACGTGTCTACTCTTCTTTCATCTGCTTCGTGCATTTTCCATGTTTCGCAGCCCATGGCACATCACATCACGTTTAGTAAGAAGTCACGTCCTGTCTAACAAACAACTTTCTACAGTTCTCCCCCCCCCCCCCCCCCTCCCCCACATCTTTCTCTCTCCCAAGAAAATTTGGGTTGTTGTTTCATATTCTGTCAAAACCACGGATTTCTTCCAAAGTGACACTGAGTTGCTAGAAGCTGTGGGATGCAAAAACCACATAATCAGTCTTTCAACATGACACTGAGCTGCTAGAAGCTATGGGATGCATAAAATAATGATAAAAGATGAACAGTACAACTTCGAAAAAAAAAGAAAAAAAACAAACAAACACGAAACGTTTCGGGCTCAAAACCCTTCTTCAGCCAAAAATTAAAAATAATAAAAGCATTGTTATGTCATTTACAATTCAGAAACCAGCAGATAAATATTTGGCATGTCTTATCCACAAGTTATAGGATCTTGAAAATCGAGGCATGCTGGTTTTTTTTAGATGCTTTTCTCTTCTTATGCTTTCTATTACCGCATTGCCTAGCACTGTTTCAGACTCATCGTTTCAGATTTTTATCTTATACCAGAGCATGCGCCATAATTAAATTAGTGGTAAATGGTTCTTTGGGTTAAGCGATAAATTTTATCAACTTATAAAAACGGGTCGACCAAAGAACACATGAAGAAGAGATGTAGACGCAGACACTCTGCGTTCTGGACAGACATGGAGAGGTTTGGAAGTGATGGCACAGGACAAAGAAAAAAGGAGAGGACCTTCGTTGATGGCCTATGTCCACCTAGGGACAGAAGGCCACATTAAGTATTCATTTGCTGGGTGGGGTTCTTGACCTCCCATGGCAGGGAGGTACTTACTGCGTCTTCTATCCCCCTATATCTGTTTTCCAACATGCTTTCTGTCTTTGTCTTGGAATGAGATTACTTGGTTTTGTCCTGGTCCTGGCCAGATGCCTTGGCTAGAGGGAAACAGTCAAATGTTTAGTTAGTTTTGGGAGATGATATTTTCCCCTTGTAACTCATCTCTCTGTTATGCACTGTATTATGTTTATTTATATTATATATGATTTGTAAAACATTTGAGTGTATTCCTCTTTGTGGGTACATGTGCTTATGTCTGGATGAGACTTTTAGTGATCTCAAACTAAATACTTTGAATGTGTGCTCTTGGAATCTACACCTGTTTCTTATTTTAACCAATTCCCCTTTGTCTTACCTTTTCTTGGGTGCTTTAATTGTAATTCTAGAACTTTTTACTATCCAATTTTCTTCCTTTTACTGGCGCTGATATGACCTTAATGTGTTGCAAGTGCCGTAAAACCCTTAAAAACAAATAAATAAGTATTCATTTGGGCAATATTACACACATGACCGCTCCCAATTTTAAAAATTTCCCCTACACAGGAGACGGATGGCAGTACATGAGTGACAATGCTAGAGTGGATGGCGCTGACTCTATCCAAGCTTATGCTGAAATCTACGGTCACAACGGGAGAGTGGTCACTACTGACAGATCCATTCTACGTCTGGGTAAGTGTCGTTCTGCGATAGTTAAATTTTAGTGTCTCAAAACCAACAGCTCTCTCTCTCTCTCTCTCTCTCTCTCTCTCTCTCTCTCTCTCTCTCTATCTATCTCTCTTGTATAATGCAGACTTTCACTGTGAAGAGTTTGACATGATATAGATAGTATGCGCTTGGCTAAGAAGCTCATAACATTGCCATCCGGAAGTATAACGGACCCACACACAAAACGGTGTGTTACCATGATCGTTTATAGTCAGGTTAATACAGTTCAGTGAGCATCACTCATAACGCGGATGGCAAAAAACAATAACAAAGACCTGAGTGACGTCATCTTCGAATTATCTATAGACTGACTAAAACAATGACGTCAAAAGACAAGTGTTTGGCCATAAAAGAAAACAAATCGTGAGTTGTAGTCAATAAGTCAACCCTTGGACTCACTTATGACATTGAGAATTACTAACGACAACCCACTAGACGCTGCACAAACCTAAAATACGACGTCACACTGTAAGTCCTAGTGGGTTCTAGCGTAGCCATCGTTATGTTATAGGCTGACACTGAAAGCCAAAAGGACTGGCATTTTGACGTCATTATTTGGTTTTTGCACAGACTAGTGAGTTGTCGTTAGTAATGGCCAAGGAAACAAGTGGTCCCATTGGTTGAACTGTTGAATACAACTCACGATTTGTTTACTTTTGTGGCCAAAGACTGGCATTTTGACGTCATTTTTTGGTCAGTGTCAGGCTATAGATAGTATGCAGATGACGTCACTCAGGCCTTTGTTATTGTTTTTGCCATCCGCGTTTGTGAGTTGTTCTCACTAAACTGTATTAACCAGACTATAAAAGTTCATGGTTACACAGAGTTTGTGTGTTGGTCCGTTATTCTTCCGGATGGCAATGTTGTGAACTCCTTGGCCAAGCGCATTCTATCTATAAGTTAACGATGGCTACGGTTCTAGTGTCAGGCTATATGTTTACGATGGCAAAGCGTAAACTCTCATGGCCTGACATTGACCAAAAATTGCTTCAAAATACAAGACAGTGGCCACCAAAACAAAAGGATTCGTTAGTTGTGTTCTATAATTCAACCAATAAATATACGAGGCGGTGTACAACGTCAAAATAAAATTACAAGTGTCAGGCTATAGATAGTATGCGATTGGATAAGAAGCTCACAACATTGCCATCCGTAAATATAACGGACCAACACACAAAACTATGTGTAATCTTGAACGTTTATAGTTTGGTTAATACAGTTTAGTGAGAATTACTCATTAACGTGGATGCCAAAAAACAAAATAAAGGCCTCAGTGAAGTCATCTTCGTTCCATCTATAGATAGTTCGAAGATGACGTCACTCAGGTCTTTGTTATTGTTTTTTTGCCATCCGCGTTTATGAGTAATGCTCACTGAACTGTATTAATCTACCTTTAGATAGTATGCGCTTGGCTAAGAAGCTCATAACATTGCCATCCGGAAGTATAGCGGACCAACACACAAAACTGTGTGTATCCATGAACGTTTATAGTAAGGTTAATACAGTTCAGTGAGCATCACTCACAAACGCGGATGGCAAAAAACAATAACAAAGACCTGAGTGACGTCATCTTCGAACTATCTATAAACGTTCATGGTTAAACACAGTTTGTGTGTTGGCTCGTTATACTTCCGGATGGCAATGTTATGAGCGTCTTCGCCAAGCGCATAATGTCTATAAGCTAATGAACACTCCGGATGGACGCATTAAGATAAATATAAATAGGTATTTTAGTCTAAACACTAAACACATACGTTTAAACACGAACCCCATACCTTCTGATTACTTCCCAGATGTGCTAGACTGTTTTATTAATCTCGTATTTTTTCTATTGCTTTGTTTGGAGCTTATTAGATATTCATAATATTTTCCCAACCCCCTTTAGCAGTGACAATAGTGACCACTCGCCTCAAAACGGTATTATATCGGGATGATAAAGATGCTGAAAATTGAATTTATAGCCAGAAATCTCTGACTTGCGTTGAGTTTATATGTTTTATAGATGAGAATGAATGTTATAATTTAGTGCGCTGAATACCAACAATTCAAAATATTGACCTGTTTAGCTTGAAATTGACTTTTTAGCATCTGGTACATCCCGACATAATACGTTTTGAGACGATGGGTCACACAATACAAGAGCGCGATAGTCACGCAGTTTGAAACTCCTTATTGGAGATGCTGTTTGTTTGAGATCTGTGTAGTATGTAACTCATCTTCGGACTGGTAGGTCCGAAGTTCGAATCTCTTTCTTGGCGGAGCAGCGTTTAGTCCTTGGAAAAATCTTTTTACTAGAATTCTCTTTCCGCACTCAAGTATAAAATGGCAGCTGGCCGGAAACAGTGTTGTTTCTGTGGGAAAATAGTTGAGCGCCTAACAGGCATCGTGTCTTGTCCTAACTGTAAAGTGTTGCTATTGGTTTGGGATCCATGGTAAAGCGCTTTGAGCATATTTAGCGGCTATTATTGCTCTTGGTCTATACAAAAGCTCATAAAAAAGCGCCAAGTGAGCTGTCTCGTAAACTTCTTTCTCACTATTAGAGGGAGGGTAGAGGATTCACCCCCCCCCATCCTTTCCAACAATCTATCTTTAAAGTCACCATTCTCCTTCTGTCGTATTATAATTCCTATCAATTAATCTCGCCATGATTAAATTAACTGATTAATTGGCAAATTAAAATTTCCAAGATGGCGCCGTGTCACGTGGCCAACTCCGACTTCCCCCTCGTCGCCTCCGGGGTGCTGTTGTCTTCAGGGATGACTTCAACTCTTTGGATCTAAGCCAATGGAAGCATGAGATATCCATGTATGGAGGGATGGTATGTTTCACCAGCACCAGCACCATCACCACCACCACAACTAGCATCATTATCGTCGTCGTCATCATCATCATCATCATCATCATCATCATCATCATCATCATCATCATCATCATCATCATCAGCATCATCATCATCATTATCGTCATTATGTGACATCACCTTTAACTATTATAAAGACGGCCGCCACCAAAACTACAACTACGACTACTATTAATTACCTCTACAACTGCTATAATTACTTTTACAAACTCCTCTACTACTACTACTACTACTACTACTACTACTACTACTACTACTACTACTACTACTACTACTACTACTACTACTACTACTTTTCAGAATTGGGAATTCCAAGTGTACAGCAATGACCCAAAGAACACATT
>NC_088364.1:77960388-77970388 GCF_034508935.2 Berghia stephanieae | reverse complement strand
GCAAAAAATGCAAATCTAACATCTTAACCTTGCGACTGATTATGTCATGCACTGACATAATATATTAAATCTTTCTACTAAAAATAGTTACGTACCTCTTGATTCAACACGTAGTCTATTCATTATTTGTCCAAAGAAGAACTGATTACATACCTACTTCCCAGAATTTCGGAACCAGAAAAATAGTTGGTGTCACGTCACAACTTTCCTTCCCTATTATTTTCCAAACTATATTCATTTAGCTTTTTTTCTTAGCTCTCTCAATCCTAAAGTTTTTTTTCTACTTTTCAAAATTGGAAAAAAATGTATTAAAAATGAGCATGGGCATAAGTAGTTTTTTTCAACTCTTATTAACATGTGTCTCATAGAAATGTAATAAATAGGCAACTACTGATAGGTAAACATTCTTTGCGGCTATGTGGTCTTGTGGTATGACACTCGCTTTCGGATCGGAAGGTCCTGGGTTCGACGCACAGTTGAGTCCTTGGAAAAGGCTCTTTACTCACTTTCTCTCACCGTACTCAGGTGTAAAATGAGTACCTGGCCGTTAACAGCGATGTCTTTGTCCGAAAAGTTGTAATATCGCCTAACAGGCGGCATGTCCCGTCCTACATGTTAAATGTTGCTGTTGACCAGGGACCCCTTGTAAAGTGCTTTGAGCACATTTAGTGGATATTGCGCTATATAAAGCTCAATTTTATTTAATTTGTTAAACTACTGATACAGTCGGTATTAGGGCTGAATGAGTTTTAAAAAGTGTGTATGAAACAGTGGCGGATAAATCATGAAAGAAAAATACAAGAAATATAAAAGTAGCAAAAAAAAAACCTAGTACTGTTTCAGATCTTAATCTTTCACCATTACCTGCTCCATATTTTGACAATATTTCATTTTTTTTGTCTTATTAGAAAATGTAACGTTTATTGCTAAAATTTGATACTTCGATTATATGATGTTACATGATATGCCTCGCACTTTTTATTAGATTCGTTGGCGTAACTCTGCTGAAAAATCAGACTATAATTAAATTAGAATGTTCACGTTTAAAATTTGGAATTAATTTGCCATGCTCACATGCAAACGGGTCATGGGCATTTAAAGGCCTTAGGCGATTTTGGCCCATTAACATTCATATTAGAAATTTGACCAGAAAACTCGTCCTTTAAATAAATACCGATCTATTTAAATGATCATCATCTTGGCAAAAACTTTTAAGCCTAGGACTTCGGGAAGTCTTCCATCAAGTCCCAGGTTTAAGAGTTTTTGCCAAGATGAGGGTCATTTAAATGGGTCGATAAAGGAAGGACGAGTTTTCTGGCCAATGTTTAAAATACATACCTTGTCAGAGTACGGCAGTTGTCAGGTAAAAAAGCGGGTATATCTTTTATTTTTGAATGTTTGTTTGGTTTTTACCTCCACAAAACAAAATACTTTTTCCAGACGATGGGTCATAATAAATGTTCTTATTTATTTCAGACACACCAACGACTGGGCTAACGATTTCCATACGTGGCGACTAGAATGGACAAACACTCACATTGCGTAAGTTTCTTGACCTTAAGAATATGTGTAGATATACATGATTGATGAAAAAGTGTTGTTCTTATAGAAAGAATTCAATTAACGTCACGCGCCAGTGATATGTAGACGTCTCGGGATTTCCCACCTCCTGTCTTTTTTGTTAACATAACACGATGGATGTCACACAAAAGACGAACAAAAGACGATGAACGTCACACAAAAGACGAACAAAACACGATGAACGTCACACAAAAGACGAACAAAAGACGATGGATGTCACACAAAAGACGAACAAAACATGATGAATGAAACACAAAATACGAACAAAACACGATGAATGAAACACAAAAGACGAACAAAAGACGATGAACGTCAGTCACACAAAGACGAACAAAACATGATGAATGAAACACAAAAGACGAAGAAAACATGATGAATGAGACACCATAGACGAGCAACTCACAATGAATGAAACACAAAATACAAACAAAACACGATAAATTAAACACAAAAAGACGAACAAAATACGACGAATGAGACACAAAAACCAAACGATAATGACGAATGAGACTCAAAAGACGATTTCTTCTCATTCAACGTGATTTGTTGACAAAATGGCCAACCAGAATCGTGCACAGCATCTGTATTTATAAATTGAATCGGAGCTTCTATTCCACTCTATTATTATTAATTTTATTGATTGCTTCGAGCTTCAAGCCCCAACATGTGTATCATTATTTCACCAAACACATCACAGTCTTTTAAAATAATTGTTGAAAATATATCGTCTGCACTAGGGGGTTCCGATTAGTCACCTGGTAGTGGAGCACCCACTTCACACGCAAAGAGACAGAGAACGATCCTGTGTGATTTTTTTTCCTAACCCTTCTATCCACCCAACAGTGGTTGGGTAGCTAAATCTCTAAGATCTAGCGGAAAGTACTTTGCGGTAGAATAACATATTGTCCAAGGGGTAGAAAGTAGAAAGCAATATTTGCTATCGCCATTTCACACTATAGAAACCAGGATAAATTCCGGCTTTAAATAATAAATAACAATAAATAAAATTCCCTTTATTCTACCATTGGGGAAATTTGTCTCCAGTGTCTATTCCAAGGAAAGTTTTGAATAATCCAATGCAGCGCCGCCTACTGAGCTAAGGCGAGGTGACTCACTCACTCACTCAAAGTCACACAGCGCGCGCAGCGGGTATTCGAACTCGGTACCTTTCAGGTACGAAGCAAAGACCCGTACTGTTGAGCCTCGTTGCCCTATGAACGTAGCCATCGTTAACATATAGATAGCTCGAAGATGACGTCACTCAGGTCTTTGTTATTGTTTTTTGCCATCCGCGTTTATGAGTAATGCTCACTGAACTGTATTAACCTGACTATAAACGTTCATGGATACACACAGTTTTGTGTGTTGGCCAGTTATACTTCCGGATGGCAATGTTGTGAACTTCTTAGCCAAGCGCATACTATCTATAGCCCGACACTAGAACCCTCTCGGACTGGCAGTTTGACGTCATTTTTTTAAAAGGATTGTGTAGCATCTAGTGAGTTGTCGTTTGTAGAGCTCATGGAAACAAGTTATTTCTTTGCTTGAACTAATGAATACAACTCACGATTTGTATTCTTCTGTGGCAAAAGACTGGCTTTTTGACGTCACTTTTTGGTCAGCGTCAGCCTCTAGATAATTCGAAGTTGACGTCACTCAGGTCTTTGTTATTGTTTTTTTTTTGCCATCCGCGTTTATGAGTAATTCTCACTAAACTGTATTAACCAGACTATAAACGATCATGGTTACACACAGTTTTGTGTGTTGGCCAGTTATACTTCCGGATGGCAATGTTGTGAACTTCTTAGCCAAGCGCATACTATCTATAGCCTGACACAAGAACCCTCTCGGACTGGCAGTTTGACGTCATTTTTTTAAGGATTGTGTAGCATCTAGTGAGTTGTCGTTAGTAGAGCTCATGGAAACAAGTTATTTCATTGAATACAACTCACGATTTGTATTCTTCTGTGGCAAAAGACTGGCTTTTTTTACTTCATTTTTTGGTCAGTGTCTGGCTATAGATAGAATGCGGTTGGCCAAGGAGTTCACAACATTGCCATCCGGAAGTATAACGGACCAACACACAAACTCTGTGTGACCATGAACTTTTATAGTCTGGTTAATACAGTTTAGTGAGAACAACTCACAAACGCGGATGGCAAAAACAATAACAAAGGCCTGAGTGACGTCATCTGCATACTATCTATAACTTTACGATGGCTACGCTCTGAAGGACTACCATTTTCTCTTTTGACAGTACTTACATCGACGGCAAACAAATCATGTACGTTGACCCAGGCAGCAGCTTCTGGTCGAAGGGCGGATTCGGTGGAAACAACATTTGGTCCACTGGTGAAAAGATGGCCCCATTTGATAAAGACGTAAGATGAACGTTTTTTTCCTTTTTGGTCCTCTGGTGAAAAGATGGCCCCATTTGACAAAGACGTAAGTTGGACGGTTTTTTTCTTTTTGGTCCTCTGGTGAAAAGATGGCCCCATTTGACAAAGACGTAAGTTGAACGGTTTTTTCTTTTTGGTCCTCTGGTGAAAAGATGGCCCCATTTGACAAAGACGTAAGTTGAACGGTTTTTTCTTTTTGGTCCTCTGGTGAAAAGATGGCCCCATTTGACAAAGACGTAAGTTGAACGGTTTTTTCTTTTTGGTCCTCTGGTGAAAAGATGGCCCCATTTGACAAAGACGTAAGATGAACGGTTTTTTCTTTCTCTTCCTTCTCATCATCATCATTGCCTTTTTCACCCTGGGTCAGGGTATAGGCCAAAGACAAACAGTTTCCATCCTTCTCTATCCCGAGTTAACTCTTTTATCTCATTCCAGGTCTTACCACTTCTCTGTATATCAGCTTCTTTAATTCTTCTCCATGTTCCCCGTGGCCTTCCCCTTGATCTTCTGCCCTGAGGGTTCCAGTCTCTTCCTTCTACTCCTTGATAAATCATGGCCCCGTGGCGGGTAACACTATGGAAAAAAGATCCAAAACAACCTATCCCCCTCCAGGAAAAAAGCGACAGCAAGACTAACGTCATCATCATCATCATCATCATCATCATCATCATCATCATCATCATCATCATCATCATCATCATCATCATCGTCATCATCATTATTAACAACAAAAATACCCCCCCCAAAAAAACAAAACAAAAAACCCCAACAAAAAAAAAACAACAACAAAACAATAACAAAAACAACAACAATAACAACAACAGCAACACTACAACAACAACAACAACCACATCAAAACTCCATCTCACGTATCCGTCTACACCCTATTATTCCCACAGTTTTACATGATCTTTAACGTAGCCGTCGGAGGAACGAACGGTTTCTTCCCGGACAACGCCCACTACACGAACCGGAAACCATGGAAGAACACTTCAAGGACGGGTCCAGCAGACTTCTGGAACGCCCGGAACGAGTGGAAGCATACATGGCAGGGAGATAAAGTGGCTATGATCATCGACTACATTGAAATGAGACATTGGTAGATCCGAACAACAATAGAAAATTCTCGAAACTTCGTAACTTTATTTTTGCCAGAGTAGCTTAAGGGCTAACCCACACCGGAGACTAACTCCGACGACCCGGCACTGTGGTCGTCTTCCGTCTTCCGGATAAAGACGTTGGGTACGGACAAAATACTAAAAATAAAGAAAAGAGCCCTTGTCCTATCCATACCAAGTTAAAAAAAAACAAAAAAAAAAACAAAACAAAAACAAAAACAAAAGAAAAACGGCAGAGGACGTAGGGTGCTTGGTATGGGTAGGTCTAGCTGCTCTTCTCTTTATTTTTAGTATTTTGTCCGTGCCCGACGTCTTTAACCAGAAGGCGGCATAGGACGGCATTGCCGGGTCGTCGGAGTCAGACTCCGGTGTGGATTAACCCTTAGAGAGTTCTTAACCCTCTCCTTACCAATCATAGGAAAAATCGTTACATTTGTTACGATACAACCAACAATATTACAATTCTGATTGATTTTCTACATCACGAAATTTCAATAATTTTTGTAATGTTTATAATTATAAAAACTTGACCTCATTTGGCTGAACAATAAATATTATGTATAGAATGTATTTGTTTTTCTGTTTGAGTAAGAAAAATCTATTTTTGTGTTGGTGGGTGTGAATTTTTTGGGATAAGCTCTGAAAAAGGTGATAAGGAGAGAGTTAACCATTTAAATGATGTACTCTGGAAATTCACGAATTAAATAAAAATGGCCATGAAACTCGTCCCTAAATGAAATGACCCACATCTTGGCAAAAACTCTCAAAATTGGGACCTCCCGACGTCTTCAGAAAAAACCCAGGTTTGATGTTTTTTGTTTTTGTTTTTTTAAGGGTTTTACGGCGCTTGCAACACATGTAGGTTATATCAGCGCCAATAAAAATGAAGAAAATGTAAAGTAGTAAAAAGTCTAGAATTACAATTAAAGCACCCAAGAAAATGTAAGACATAGGGGAACTTAGAACAAATAGGGATCAGATGTAGATTCCAAGAGCATACCACCAATGTACTTAGTTTGAGATCACCTATAAGTCTCATCCGGACACAAGCACAAAATCCAACAAAGAGGAATACACTCAAATGCTTACACTATACATTCAAAATAAAAAATATGATAATACATAACAGAGAGATGATTTTCAATGAAAAAAAAAATCTCCCCAAAAAATTACTAAGCATTTGACTGTTTCCCTCCCAGTTAGGACTCCGGCCAGGGCCACGATAAAACCAAGTAATCTCATTCCAAGACAAAGATAGAAAGCATGTCAGAAAATAGATATAAGGGGATAGAAGACACAGTATGTACCACTATGGGAGAAACCCAGGTTTGATGTTTTTGGCAAGATGGTGGTCGTTTAAATCGATCGATATTTGAAGGTTGAGATTTCTGGCCAAATCCTTAAATACGTGTTTTTCCAGGGTACGACAGCTAGCTTAACTTACCCAGGTTTCTCCTCTTTCCAGAAGTCGGATGTCGGTTCTTTCCATCTTTGACCATCTGTGGCATCTTTATTTCATAAAATTGAGCTTTTATATAGCGCAATATCCACTTAACGTGCTCAAAGCGCTTTACAAGGGGTCCCTGGTCAACAGCAACATTGACGAGACATGACGCCTGTTAGGCGATATTACAATTTTCCGGAGAAAGACAACGCTGTTAACGGCCAGGTACTCATTTTACACCTGAGTACGGTGAGAGAATGTGAGTAAAGAGTCTTTTCCAAGGACTCAACTATGCGTCGAGCGAGGCTCGAACCCAGGACCTTCCGATCCGAAAGCGAGTGTCATACCACTTGACCACATAGCCGCATTGTATCAGGTCCAGCAAACGTGTGCTTATTTACAGGTCTGATAACCCAATTTGTTACGGGCTCATTGTTGAAATGGAAATACTCCCAAACCGACGCAAAGTATTGTCCATTACAACAATGTTAATCTGAGCCCATAACTATGTTCAGATTATCAGACCTTCCAATATGTGCACATCTGGTCTTTTTCTCTCGTTTTCTCTTTTTACTTAAATTGCATATATTATTTTGAAGCTTTTGCTGTTTTTGATATGACAGAAATATGGAATTTTACTTTTCTGAATTGTCCGAAAGTAATTCTTTTGATTTTTATCAAACATATACCAGAACTACGGCATACGTTTTCATTGCTGTGTGTCTATTGTCTCGTATTTCAACTTTAAAAAAATACAAGGAATTTTTGTAAAAAGTCGAACTCTCTTACGTTACAGTCACAAAAAGTTCTACGCAATTTCGACATTTTCTTATAATGCACTAACTGAATTAACGGTATTGAGAAATATGTGCAAGGTTTCCGCTAATCTAATTCAATAAAAGGGATAAATGCTTTCATTTTTCTTAGAGCATCATCTTTGCTTTCATCAAAATCATAAACTAACTTCTTAATATAAGAAAAAAACACACAGTAAGTACTAATTCAGATTTCTATGAAGAGGAGGCAAGAAGGAGGAGGAGGAGGAGGAGGAGGAGGAATAAAACGACGATAATGAGGAAAAGGAGGAGGAGGAAGAAGAAGAAAAAGAAGAAGGGGGTGGTCGGGAAATAAAGAGAAGAAAATAAGTCTTACAAATGTGTGATAGCTTTCAATGTTTTTGTTTATTTTCATTAATATTATTATCGTACTTCAATTTGTAAAAAGATCTCCCTGCTCTGAATAGAATCATAGGGGGTGAAGACAGCGTTAGACGATTCATGTTATCATCACATAGTATGCAAGGTAATTATAAGTTATGAATCAAAGTATTATGACATTTATTCAATAGAGAATAATAACATTGTATTCACACAACACCGCCAAACTCTGGGGGAAAAAACCCGCAACACGTATATTAGATTTTGGCTAGAAAACTCGTCCTTCAAAAATATAAATATAAAAATCGGCCGATTATGATATAATATTAACCCTCATCTCGTTAAAAACTCTCAAACCTGTGACTTCCAAGAAGAAGTCGTGTTCAAGGACGTCCCATTTTTGAGATATTTTTTTTTGGCCAGACGTGGGTCATTTTAATCGGTCGATATTTATAGTTTGAAGAAAATGTTGTTTTTTTTTGGGTGGTCAAAATTCCAAACACGTGTTGCTTTATTTTTTAGAATATGGCAGAACATTATGTATAACAAACATGAACATAAATAGATAATCAGAGTTGAAATAAGACGTAAATTGAAAACGTGGGGATGCGAAATTCAATTCAAGAAGTGACTCAATACAAAATGTAAGAGTGAGTGATACTGCATTGCTAGAAGTAAGTTGTGGACTGTAAAAAAAGTGATGAAATGAACAATAAATGAATATTCCATAATAGTGACGAAAAAGAACAAAATACCAAAAAAAATAAATACACGGAACGTTTCGGATTCAAAACAGATCTTCAACCATTAACAAAATAAAACAAAGAAAACATTAATACATCATTTTCAGACATAGAGCAGAGAAATAATAATATTTGACCAGATCCTTTTCTGGCTGCCCCGCAGCCATGCCAAATTATATTTCTCTTTCTATCTGTCTGATTTTAAGTGATGTTTTCATGTTTTTATTCATTTTTTTGGGTCAATATTGGCTGAAGAAGGGATTTGAGCCCGAAACGTTACGTGTTTCTGGTATTAAGTTCTTTTTTTTTTTGAAGTTGTTTTAATAACTTTTGTTCATTACTATTTACAAAAAAAAAAAAAAAGAAAAAAAAGTTAAGCTTTGTTATTAAAATAGCTACAGAAAATGAAGTGAGTAGAAACGTGTCCGAAGACAACATAGAGAATAAGCATTTGGCGATCAGTGTTTGATGGTGTCGACTGCATAAATAAATGATTTACAATAATATTATTTGAAATGGGCTTTTAGATCAGAAATTAAATGTAAATTTAAGTAGGCGCTAGTCAGATCCTGATGATTAAAAAAAGGATAAAACTGTGAAATTTAGGGAAAAAAATTGAACATTGAAAAGTTAAATATCAACTGACAATGCATAATTATCATATCACGTGTTAGATCTTTATGAAATGCTTCAATGTGATTTTAGAATTATTAATATTGCAAACTTATCAAAAACCAAAACAAAATTAAAACAAACTGAACAGAGAATACAATATCAGCGGGAGAAAGAAATAGTTAAATAGATTGATAGATGGATGGATAGATAGACAAATACGATAGATAGGTAGATAAATAGATATATAGATAGATCGATAGATGGATAGATAGATAGATAGATAGATAGATAGATAGATAGATAGATAGATAGATAGATAGATAGATAGATAGAAGATAGATAGATAGATAGGATAGATAGGACAGATAGATAGAGATGGATAGATAGACAGATAGATATGATGAGATAGATAGATAGATGATAGATAGATAGATAGATTGATAGATAGATAGATAGATAGATAGATAGATAGATAGATAGATAGATAGATAGACAGATGGATAGATGGACAGATTAGATGGATGGATGGAGAGATAGACAGATAGATAGATAGATAGATAGATAGATAGATAGATAGATAGATACATAGATGGATAGATGGATAGATTAGATAGATAGATATGACTGAGAGGACGAGGGAAAGAGATAGAGATAGGGTATTTATGATAATGTTATAATAATGTGTGTAAAATTTAAAAAATTGAAAAGAAACACACAAAACCGAAAGTAGATTGTGTTATATCGAACAACTCCACAGTAGTTATTATATAAGGAATAATTTCCACAGCAGATAACGATGCAATATATATTTTGTTCTTACAGCATAAATATATTATATTGCACAACTTTTCCTAGAAGAACTTGGCTGTAAAACGACTGAACAATTGGTCAAATACCTTTTTTTCTCGAAAACATCGGCTGTAAAATGAATGAACAACTGGCC
>NC_088364.1:77932888-77955388 GCF_034508935.2 Berghia stephanieae | reverse complement strand
TCATCAATATTTAAAAAAAATAATTAAAAAAACAAACCCCAAACAAAACAAAGTTCCCTCAAGTCTGATATTATTTCTGGTTATAAAATCATTATTTTCAGCCCCAAAATCAAAGTAGTCCTTCTGGGGCATTCAGCACTATGTCTATAGCGTGAAACGGACAATGGAAATTGCTCGCTACCCTTTGGACAGGACGCTAGTCTATCGCAAAAGTACTTTCTGCCAGATCTAACAGACTCAGCTACCCAATCACTGCTATGCTGGGTAGAGAGAGGTGGTCAGAAAGAAATAAAAATAATTTCGACTGCAACCGGGATCGATCTTGGTCCCTTTGCGTGTGAAGCGAGTGCTCTACCGACAAAGCTATCGGACCCAACCCCCCCCCCCCCCCGCAAAAAAAAAAAAAATTGAAGTTTTTTAAACATCAACCAGACATAAACCGTGTTGAGGCATTGGATTGCATAATATATACTACTTATACTACAGTTTACATTAAATAATATAGGGATTATATTGTCACGTATTTGGAAATGGCTGGACTATTTAACCTTTGCTCAGCATAATGTTATCTGTATCTTCATGTAATTGTAACAGATTAAGTGTTGGGAAAAATTGACGTACACTTATTATCAGGTTTGATAACCCAATTCCTTATGGGCTCATTGTTGTAATGGAAATCTAAAAAAAAAAAAAAACCCCAAAAAACCAAAAAAAAACCGACGCAAAATATTTTGCATTACAACAATGCTAAATTGGGCCCATAAGTGGATTCGGATGTCAGACCTGCATATAAATATATATATATATATATATATATATATATATATATATATATATATATATATATATATATATATATACGTCGGAAAATGTATTTACAGATCATTATTTTTTAACTCCACTAAAATTCAGATAAAACATAGAAAGGGGAGAATAGTGATCTTTTTTCATGATGAATCGATTTTGTGGGCTCTACATCAATAGAAATAATAACCTCATTAAAACTGATCACACTTGATAATAAATGTGAAATATAATTATATTAAATGAAAACAAATAGACAGCGAATTAAGTATTTTATTGTTTTAGTTCACAAAATAGGAAATGTTGTTATAACATTATCACCACGCCCAACCTGTTAAAAAAATACAGCAAAAGAAAAAAACAAAACAAAACAAAACAAACAAAAAAAACCCAACAAAAAACCAACTAACTAACGGCACCATTTATAATTCAAATAATAATAAGAATAATAACAATAAAGGTTGGAAAAGGAGATGAAACTTATACAATATGGTGCATCTAATTACATGTTTATTTGTAACCCACAGCCTCTCAACGGTAATATGTCGTAACGGTTTAGGTGGTGACGAGAAATACTATAGGAAATGAGTAGATGACGTTCAAAACGTTCCCACTTGTACTTTTTCATACCATCGACATTAAGACAGTGGAATAGTCTCTCATCTCCAATGAAAGAAAAATACTGTGTTCTGTGGAATCTTCAAAATTTGAAGTTACAGAATTAAAAGGAAGAATAAGAAGAAGACAGATCTAAGCCCCTGGTGGTTGGTTTTATATTTGACTATGAATTCGGCGAGGTATTTGTAAAACGGAAAAAAATGGAATTAAAGGGTAAACTGTCTAATCCCTGACCATTTTAACTCCAAAGTCACTTTTTTTTTCTTCATTTGGTTACATTCGACATAATAACCGCATTTACAAGACGGGTTACTTGTTGATGGGAAATATTATATTCATGTATGAGTTATATTGGCAATTAGCCTAAAAATAAACCTTTGAAAATATAAATATAAACACGACACTATGACTAACTATTCAATGTATTTGACACTTTACAAAAACATTCAATGTGTTTGAATATAATAACATGTTATTATCATTATCATTTCAAAATGCAATGTTATGTTATGTTATGTTATGTTATGGATACCCTACGACCAGTGTGAAATGAGGACCAGCCCCATTCGTAGCAATAATAAATCATCACATAAGATCAAAATATAAAGTCAAATTTCAATTAATAGCGTTTTAATTAAAAAATTCTCTTTGAACTAGAAACTTTGGAAAATTCAGTCGGACTCCGTTTTGTGTTTCCAGTGTCGTTGTAGTGAATAAATGAAGCGGGGGTGGAGATTGGGGGGGGGGGGGGGGGCATGGGTAAATGAGTGAATGAATAAAAGGATGAATGAATGAATGATTGAATGAGGCAATAAAGGAATAGATGAATGGATGGGTGAAAAAAAATAAAAATTGCTCAAATATTGAATGAATGAAAGTGTAAATGTCGTTATCACATGTTTATTAATGAGTAACTTATCGAGACACGTTAATTGATGTCTTCTGAGGTCTGAAACGTAAAATTTTACAAAGTAGTTTTATAATTTGTATTTTTAAAGTAACATTTTATAATCATGCATTCTAATCTATTTAGGAAGGGTAACTTTCTTACTTTTGAAATCATTATGCTCTTGAAAGAAACAAGGGAGTGAAAAAAAAATCCTTAAACTGTTTAGATTCTGGAAAAGGGAGACAATCTATATTTTCAATCTCTTAGAACTTAATTATTTCTTTTTTAATGTTTGGCAATCGACAAAGTCAAATAAACTCACACTCCACTGTCAAAGGGTTAACAATATAAAGCTCTCTAGAAAGTTGACAAAATAAATCAAATTTGTAAGAATGTCATATAGACTCATTGAATGACAGAATGGGTTCTATATAGTAATCATGGCCGTAATGATTGGACATCATCAAAACTGCCGCACAATGACAAAAAAACAAACAAAACAAAACAAAACACGATCTTTTCTAATTTTGGTCATAAAATTTTAATTCAACTAACAGACCAATCGTCTCAAAACGGTATGATGGCTGGATGGACCTGGTGGAGATGGTTCGAATAAATGCTTAATTGTTTTTTAAAATAAAAATTTTGTTAAAATAATTAAAACTTCCGTATAAAAGACTAAAGTATTTTTTTTTTCATATTCCAGGATATCCCAGGACATGATTTTTTACTCATATTCTCTCACTATACTCAGGTGAAAAATGTTTACTTGGCTTATGCTTAATTGATAATTGAAAATACTTTAGTCTCCCGATTTTAGAACGCCGAATTTCAACACGCTCTGCAATACAGCATATGTTGGAACTGGGAGACCCAAGTTTTATCTTTTTAACTCACTCAACCCTAACACCGACTATATCCGTACTTTACCCGGGTTACTTTTACCCCAGGCCTATTTATTACATTTTTCTGAGACAAATTATACGCGTAGTAAGTATCAAAGCTAATGTTTTTAGTTTTTACATGTTAATGGTTTTGAATAAAACTATCTATGTATATGCTCATTATAATAATTTTTTTCCCAATTTTAAAAAGTAGCAAAATTCTCTAGGATTGAGTGAGTTAATAAGTCGTCACCTCCAATGAGCAGCGGGTTTCATCACGATCTGATTCTAGCACGCTTGTTGGCTTATCCCGAGAGCGTGATAGAATACCGCGAGTACTGTATTGAAAATTTCCAGTTTTGATTATTCAAGTTCAAAAACGTTAAAACTCCCTATTTTTATAACGCCTTTGACGTTAATCTCAGTCTTCTTCAACGAGTTTATTACGACATTATAGTGGATTGGATTGAAGTTTTGTTTTACAGATACAGTGGACTCCTGATAAAGCAAACACCGCCAGACCAGAAAGATTGGTTGACTTAAAACAAGGTCGACTTTATCCATTATCAACGCAACACACTCAAAGCACCAATAAGATACGTGTTAAGTAGTACTTCAGAGCCATTACGTCCATAGAGCAGAAGTTTATCCTGTTTCTATAACGTGAATTGATTGCTACTCTCTGCACAGGACGTTAGTATATCAGCCAAGTACTAAATTCCGCTAAATCCGACAGATCCATCCATCCAATACAGGTTGGAGTTGGTAATAATTAATGATACTATTATTATCTCGACTTTACCTGTAATCGAACTCTGTCCCTTTGCGTGTGAAGTAAGTGCTCTACAAACTGACCTATCTGGACCCCCCCCCCCCCAAGTGTGAAGTGTGAAGGTCATTTTTATTCATTGGCATTAAAAATAAAAAAGTAGGACCAAAATAGCAAAAAAAAAAAAAAGAAAAAAAAAAGAAAGAAAATGTTTTGTCATTAAACAGTAGAAAAGTGCATACATTGTAACACAACCAGATAGGTGAAAGATTGACGAAACAACTTATTTGTATTTACTCGTTATATCTAATTTAGATCACAGTGAGACACTATCACAATATGATTTTATTATTATAAAATGCTCTCTGTACATTATTTAAATATTATTTTGCAGTTCTCGAATTACTTTATCACAAATCGTTATTGAGTCATGGTCGTGCAGTATTTTAAAAAATAATATAATAATTATTTTATCATTGTTTTCATCAACAAGTGTGGGATGTGATATGAAGGAAATATGACATTGTTATAGGGTTATATAGTATTATATTATCACAATATTATATCATGGGGCCAGGACAACGCGGACTTATTTACAGGTCTGATAACCCAAGTTGTTATCGTCTCATTGTGTAATGGATTTACTTATCAAACGGATGGAAACATGCGGTCCATTTCATCAATGTTAAATCAAGGCCATTATAGGGTTCAAAGGTCATGACGATGACGTCACTTCCTCCTAATAACGCTCAAAGCAACCAAAAGTGGCTCCACTTGGAAATCGGTAAAACCTGCATTCCTCCCTCTCCGAGTGATTTTTGAGAGTTAGGTGCAAAACATGGAACCTTTAGCGCAGAAAAAATTCGATAATTTGATTTTTAAAAAATTAAAAGCAACTGTGCTCGTAGCAAAGACCGCAGCTTGATTTTTTCTGTTGAGTGTGGAACCAGAACGGCCGTTGCTAGGTAGGTGTGAAGTCGACCTTTGTGTTCCTGTTGCGTTAGGTTATCAGACCTGCTAATATTATGTGCACGTAGTAGGGTCAAGGTCAAGTGCATACGTAATATCATTCCGGTGACGTCATAAGTCATTGTCATCTACACATTTAAATTAGGCTACGCAACACATCCCAAGTAATAATAAGAAAACAAGTATATTATGAACTTAAAAAGGCAGTTTAAGTACGGAGTTTTCCCCCTGATATTGAAATTTAACCAGTCAACTTCCGTAACAGAGGAAAAAAACGTACTTTAAAATTTGGCCAGAAAACTCGTCCTTCAAATATCGATCGATTTAAATGTCCCTCATCTTGGTAGAAACTCTCAAACCTGGGACTAAATAATACTTCGCGGGGTCCCAGGTTTGAAAGTATTTTGCTAAGATGAGGGTCGTCTTAATCGATCCATATTTGAAGGACGAGTTTTCTGGCCAAATTTTTAAAATACTTGTTTTTCCAGAGTACGGCAGTTAACGGCTTAATCTTACTAAACATCAGTATCCATAACTTTGTTGTTAACTACAGTGCAACGTATTAAGAAATGTTCACATAAAATCCCTCAGGGTAACAAAAGCTCATGCTTATTTAATTGGCCTATCCTTGAAATAGAAAAGTAACTGTTAATATTAATACGCGGAAGTAAAACAAGCAAAATAGACGTGAGAATAGTAACATATATTATAATAATGTTATAGCGACTCTTGTCATGGAGAATAATAATATTATTGTTAATAAAAAAATAGTGCACAGAATTTAATCGACCTTAAGTAGTCATCATAATAAGGTGTTAAGTGAAAAAGTCATAACTCATATTGCATTTAAAGAAACACGTCATTCATAATAAAGTTTTGCAAGGTTGTAAGTATAAAAGAAAAACATAAGGTTTCACTGCTTTGTAAATCGTGCTTAACCTTTCTACTTCTCTCTCTCTCTCTCTCTCTCTCTCTCTCTCTCTCTCTCTCTCTCTCTCTCTCTCTCTCTCTCTCTCTCTACTCCATTTTACAAAATCTCAGTGATTCATCCTTTTAGAGTAATACAAAAAATCCAATGAAGAAGTTTGAAGTTAAGCTGCATTTTAAATGACAGAGTCGTTTCAGTTTTCATTTTCATCAACAAAGGGAACAATGCATCAGAATGCAAGTATGTCAAAAAGTGTGTAAATAGCTCAAAAGGCTTTACAAAAGGTCCCTGACTAACAGCAACACGTAACACGTAACACGTAGAACTGTAGAACGAGATGTGGTGCCTGTTAGTCGATCGTACATTATTTTTATGACAGAGACAAAGCTGTTAGCGGCCAGGTACTCATTTTACATCTGAGCACGGTGAGAGAATGTGAGTAAAGAATCTTTTCCCAGGACTGAACTAAGCGGCGAGCGAGGCTCGAACCCAGGACCTTCCGATCCGGAATCGAGTGTCATACCACAAGACCACATAGCCGCACAAATCGTATATCTCATGTCTAACTCATAGTTCAATAAGTTGATAAAGGGAAACCCCGAAACGTCTATATCATCTATCTTCGTCAAGTTAATTCAACGTCTTTACTAGTTTTTAAACTACCCATTTTGACCTATAGTTGCATCCATGTTAAGCCACTTTCTTAACCAATTAACAGCCGCGCTATGGAAAAACTCGTATTTAAATATTTGGCCAGAAAACTCGTCCTTCAAATATCGATCGATTTAAATGACCCTCATCGTGGCAAATACTCTCAAACCTGGGAATAAGGAATAATTCGGGAAGTCCCAGGTTCGAGAATATTTTGCCAAGACGAGGGTAATTTAAATCGATCAATATTTGAAGGACAAGTTTGCAGGTCAAATTTTTAGATTCGTGTTATCCAGAATATTGTAGTTAACTGTTTAAGATCTAATCGAATCCTGTGTACACACTCAATGTAGCTCACGGTGTGGTTGGTGATTTCATATTTACATTATATATCAATAGATTGTTCTCATACAAAGACAGGATTTTCACACTTAAATTATATCTGATGGTGTGTTACCATATGAAATAAATACCATAATATTTCTTCCGGACACTGACTAAACACATTTTTTTCATTTTGACCAGAATGACGAATTAGGGAGCAGGTGTTGGTATAAGATACAGATCTGAACACGTGACTATGTCAGGGTGTCAGACTATGCAGAAAGAAATATTCAAGAAAAAAGCAATTCTTGCCCTGCAGGCTTATTTTTTGGGGGATGCTTTTTGTTTGTTTGTATTTTTCTTTCTGCTTTGTCTTGCATTGTTTTATACACACTTTTTCAGATATTTATTTGGTCAGAGATTACTTTACCTACTTTAAATACTGATGATCCTCCACTGGTCAAAATATATTTAGCCTTAAAGTTTCAAGAAGTCTAACAATACATACTTACAGTTTCAAGAAGTCTAACAATACATACTTACAGTTTCAAGAAGTCTAACAATATCTATTCAAAAAAGTTCTAGGTAAAATAATTTTCAATAAATTATCGATACTTTATAATTAATCGATATACATTTCAAATTCCGGCCAAATTTTTATTTTTTTAAAAAGCGTTTAGTCAGTGCACAGCAGATTCATAAATTGTAGTTGCTCAGTTTCAACAAACCGCGTCATAAACTACTACATTCAACTATCACAGCGTTGGCATCGGCGTGTTCATTCAATTCCCCTCGGTCATGTACTATCCTTGCTATCGAATTGTTTTGAATTTGGCTTTGATTTGTCTTCTTGTGGATTGCCTTGTGACGTGGATGGTTCTTCCTTTTCATCACGGTTTTCGTTGTTATCATCGGGTTCCTTTGGTGACGAGGTTTGATGCTGGGATGAGGAAATGTTTGTTTTCGTACTCGGCTGTAAAGATGGAGGTGAAGGAAAATCTACAGATAGTGACGTGGATGATTTGTCGCTTGAGTTTGGAGATGGCAAGGAGTACTGTTGTTTTTGGAGTGACTTTTTACGTTGATGTTGTTGTTGTTGTTTTGGGTGTTTTGGTTGGTTTGGGTTAATGGATGTGTTAGATGGTGGTTGGATTGATGTTGGATGGGGTTGCTGAGAAGGTGGGTGCAACTGTTGTGAAGACATGGAAGGAGAAACAGGTGAGGCAGACCGAGTGAACATTCCAGGAAGTGTTTGCTGAGAATTCCTCGGAGAAGGAAGGGGAGAAGTAGAACGGCATCCGCCATGAAGTTCAATAAAGGGGTCGTTAAGGGAATATGACTGCGGTATGCCGGGAGGTGCTAGGAATGCGCCGTCTACGGAGAGAGTGTGTGGAATGCTGCGTCGTTGGTGGACGCTGGGATCGTGATCGATGGCAGATGAACGCGTGAGAGTTTGTTGGCGACGAAGAGGAGTTGGTGATCCGATAGGCTGACGTCGAGGGTTGAGAGCACAGTCAATAGGGGGTGGGACGAGGTGGACTTGCTTTGGTGGCGTTGGGGATGGTGATCGCATGTGTGGATTAATAGAATGCGGAGAGGGAACGGTAAGCATTTTAGAGGATGGCACAGGACTGACACTTTCTCTATGACCTCCTTCTGGAGTTCTCATTTTATATGCACTGTCTTCTAATGCAAGGGGTGATGGTGGAAGTGCAAGAGGGGACACTGGCGTATGCTCTCGATAGACAAATTGTGCCGGGCTCAAGGACCAATCAGAATGCGGCGACGGTGCTGCAGGTGGACTGAAGGTTTTAGGTGAAAGCGTGGAAGGACTGAAAGAGTTACTACGTCGAACGGCGACAGCATCCCGAGCCTTGCAGCAAGGTAGTAGATGCATGTCTTCGCCCATTTCGAAACTAGTGTTATCAATGCCCGGAGTTCTGCTGGACATTGATTTGGTGAGTGGTGGTGGCATTGGACTCTTGCACTTGGGATGGGAAGCCCTGATACGTGGAGTGCTCTCCCCTCGTGTCGTCGACTGACTGCTGGAACTTATGGAATCGCCTCTCGCACGACCTGGCGTTCCTGTACAGGGAGGCTGGTCTCGCTCTTCGAGCGACGCGTATGGAGATAAAGTAGGCCGTATATCATCTTCTTCGTCTTCTGTACCACCCGTGATCATTTTTACTTCTTCATCACACGCAGCTTCTTCACTTCCCCAATCACTCCACAACGATTCATCCATATCCGAAGCTGTATCATTACTGCCAGTTCTGTTAGACTTTTTAATCTTCTCTTTGGACAAACTCGTATTGGAGCCCTCGTGCTGACAAACGTCTTTATTTAAATTGCTTTGTTTGTATTTATCTCTAAATCTACTATATTTAGCCCCACTACTACGACTTCGTAACAATTTGTGCTTTATCCTTTCACGTGCAGGTAATCTATCCTCAACAGTGCTTGGAACGTCTTTTGAGTCGAGAGAACCGGGCTTACCATCAATTGACCCAGATTTCAAATCTTTAAGTCGTAGACTTGGCTGAGACCGAGACATATTGTTGGTTTTTGGTCTCATCACCACCGGTTTAGGAACTTCTTTCAGTTTTTCAAAGACATCGGGGATGCTAGAGTTTAACTGAGGATCGGATCCAACGTCCATGCTGTACTGCTTGACCAGAGGTCTTCGATGGGCTCCGTGATGACCTTGAAGGCTGAGAAGATATGGAGAATGAGCTCTCCTGATTGGAGGCGAGGAAATCCTGACGCTGCGTTCAGAATTGGGAGAGCTGCCTGTCATGCTGGGAGTGACTGCTAACCTATTGCTGTCCATAGATGACCAAGAGGATGCCATAGCTTCGATGGTTAAAGCTGCATTCATATGGGACATATCTGGAAAAGAGAAATGTGTAAAGAGTAATAAGTACCCACTGTGTAGCGGGTTAAAAATTTTAAAAAAATTGATAATAGGTGGAACACAAGAACCTCTCTGTGAATCAGGTAGGTAAATAGACAAAACATTAGCCAAAAGAAACCCTATTTCAGTATATCGTATATTATGAGAAATCCCTACAGCCTACAGCCCACCATTCTAAAATACCCAGGCAACCAATTTTAGCAACTCAGATATGAGTCAGATTATTTTCAATGTTGTTTATTAAAGTATGACCATATTTGTAATATTCAAGGGAGTCCCGTGTTTTCCTCGATCCAACTGAACATACATTGACTTTACCCGACGTGTACATAGATGCAGGTCTGACATCCGAACCCACTTATGGTTTAACATTGTTGTAATGACAATATTTTGTGTCATTTTTTGGATAATTTCCATTACAACAATGAGGCCATAAGACAATTGGGTTATCAGACCTGCATATAAGTGCACGTCGACTTTACCCCATCTTCATTATTATGCCAAACAGTGTTATGCAGTATTCAATATAGTAAAAAAAAGTTCAATCCACATCCAACCTCTCTTTCGTCTTGTCTTACTTACCTCCCGTGTCATCCGATCGTGACTGTTCCTCACTTGGTGGTCGCACATTGAAACTGAAGCTTGGGACCTCTGACCCCCGATTTCCACTGCCTGTATCACCATCCATGCCATTGTCCTTCGCCTTGGAAAAAGAAGAAAAGGTCAAGGATGAATTGTGATTGTGTTATATAAATAAATACATTATAATATGAACACTAACACTGTTATAGGATATATTTTCACGGCTTTTAGAGTTCAATGCGATCCTCAGTGCTTCATTAATAGGGAACAAAAGTGTGACGTCAAAATACTGGTTTCAATCTCATTGGAAGTGTGAAACCAGTCCCCCGGAGGATTGTAAACATACATTGTGCAACTGATTTTCTGATTTCAGAATGGTAGTATCTTGTATTTTATATTATTATTATCATTATTTATTATTACTTCACATGCATAATTCATAATAATTATTCATCTGATGACTGGCAATGCTCAACATAGCTTGACTTTATTATAAGACAAGGCACCGACACCATTATCATCATTTTCACTACTATTACTACTACCACCACCATCAGGACCAAAAATAATAACAACAACAACAACAACAACAACAAATGACAACATGACAATAACAAAACATCAGCAACATCAACGTTTAATCAACGAAATCCCAAAAAACCCCCCAAAAAACTATAACGACAACAGCGACAACAGTAAAACATAAACAAACAGCAATAGCAACTTAGCAAAAAAACAAAAAAACAACAAAAAACAAAAAAAAACAAAAAAAAAAAAACAACAAAAAACCAAAAACAAAAACAAAAAATAGCAAACTCAACAAATATATATTCCAACAAAAGTTTCAAGAAAAAAACTAACAAACAAATGTCAATAACAAAAATTAAAGACCAACACCCATCCCCCCCCACCGTAAGAAACAAACAAAGAGAAAACAAAATAAAAAACAAAAAACAAAACAAAACAAAACAAAACAAACAAAACAATAAAAAAATACCCCCCCTAAAAAAACACCACCCCCCAAGAAAATAATATAAAACAAAAACAAAAACAAAAACATAACAAACAAAACAAGACAAACAAAATACAAATTTGAAAATTTAAAAAAGAAACAAAACAAAACTAGCAACAAAAAAAAAAAATTAAAATAAAAAAACAAAAAAAACAACAACAAACAAAAAAAAAACAAACAAACAAAAAAAAACAACAAACCCCCCCCCCCAAAAAAAAAAAACCCAAAACAAAAATAAAGACATCATCATTAAGAAAGAATAGGGTCAATATTTACCTCATTCTCTTTCCTCATACTCTCTAAGGCATCGTTCAATATTAGAGCGTCTTCATCAATCATCCGATGGGAATCCTAAGGTTAATAAACAACACAAATTACATTACATTCATTTGGATTCTCTATATTATAAAGACAATAAAAAACATTACATTTCTACGTGGGTTTTGAAATTCAAATAAAGAGAAATGTGAATTTCTTCATTTCACTGGCTCATTTAAGATCCCTATCTTTAGTTTTAAAATTCACATTCAGAAAATTATAAAATGTGTTTCATTTTTTTAGTCCAACAAAACACCAACAACAAGGACTAAAACATTGCCCATTGCCATGACACTGAAATAGAACGTTTTTCATGTCTATGCAATTATCTTATAATTAGAATACGACGTGTACTTATTTGCAGGCCAGACACCACAATTTGTCAGGAAATATCGCTGATAACGTTGGAATTTCAAAAGAACAAGTACACCATATCGTGACCATCTCTCTTGGATTACAGAAAAGTCTCTGCATAACAAGTTCCAAGACATCTAACTTCAGAAAGGAAAACAAAGTCTTGGATTACAGAAACGTCTCTGCATAACAGGTCCCAAGACATCTAACTGAAAACGCAGAGAAAAAACAAAGTCTTGGATTACAGAAAATGTTTTGCATTACTGGTCCCAAGACATCTAACTTCAGAAATGAAAACGCAGAGAAAAGACAAAGTCTTGGATTACAGAAAAGTCTTTGCATAACAAGTCACAAGACATCTAACCGAAAACGCAGAGAAAAGACAAAGTCTTGTATTACAGAAAAGTCTTTGCATAACAAGTCACAAGACATCTAACTCCAGAAATGAAAACGCAGAGAAAAGACAAAGTATTTTGAATTACAACCTTGAGACCACGACGACAATAAATGGGTTTTAAGCTTCGTGCAAAATATTTGCAGATCTGAGAACCGAACGCTGTTATGGACTTGATTTAAATTTGCTGTGCTGGACCATATATTGCGTTGGCTTAAAAGTATTTCCTAATAATGATGAAACCAAATCGATTTTGGTTATCAATCAGATTGTAATTGTCGTACTCTGGAAAAACATGTAGACTGACGTTTTATTAAAGAACACAGTGTGTGTGCTATTTGGTTAACATCACATATACTGTGTTTTTTTTTTTAAAAAAGAGCTTTTATTTAGCGCAATATCCACTAAATGTGCTCAAAGCGCTTTAAAAGGGGTCCCTGGCCAACAGCAACATTTAACATTTAGGACGGGACATGGCGCCTGTTAGGCGATGTTACAATGGCTTTCGGACAGAGACAACGCTGTTAACGGCCAGGTACTCTTTTTACAACAGAGTACGGCGAGAGAATGTGAGTAAAGAGCCTTCTCCAAGGACTCAACTATGCGCCGAGCGAGGCTCGAACCCAGGACCTTCCGATCCGAAATCGAGTGTCATACCACAAGACCACATAGCCGCACATAGATTTAAATGACCCTCATCTTAGCAAAAACTATCACTAATCGATCGATATTTGAAGGATGAGTTTTCTGGTCAATTAAAAAAAAATACGTGTCTTTCTAGAGTAAGACAGTCAGTTTGCTGGATGTCCTTGTAAATAAGTACATGTCCTTCCATTGATATGGCTATGATTCTGCCGTGTTATTGAAGAACACGTATGTGCTATTTGGTTAACTATGCATATACTGTGTTTCCAAAAACAACGGAAGTATTGTTACCATTATTATAATTTTAAGATAATAAAAGAACGTTTTTAAAAATATAGAAATCCTTAGTAGTATATTTAATTGATTTTCAACAATAATTATATATTCTATAGAGAACATTAAATGATAAAATGCTATTTGCACTACAAGTCTATGGGTATACTCTACTTCTACGATACAAAAATTTACTAAAAAGGGACTTGTGATTTATTCGGGAAAAGCTTGAATCTACAGCAAAGCTAGCAAAACCTTCTAAACCGACGTGTACATATATGCAGGTCTGACATCCGAACGCAATTATGGGTCTAGTTTAACATAGTTGTAATAGACAACTTTTTGCGTCATTTTTTGAGATTTTCCATTACAACAATGAGCCCATAATGAATTAGGTTATCAGACCTGCAAATAAGTGCACGTTGTTTGGAACCCATGTTATTGTGTAAAGATAATAAAAACTCAAGACGTCACTCATTTTGCCAATCCGATATGTTGCGTTGAATCAGAAATACAAAACTTAGCTTTTCGTCAAAAATTAGTTTTACCCCCAACCCCAAACAAAAAAAAACAAAAACAAAAAACAAACAAAAACAAAAACAAAAAACAAAACAAAACAAACAAAAAAAAAACCCCAAAAAAACTTAAGCTTTTATATAGGGCAATATCCACTAAACGTGCTCAATGCACTTTACAAGAGGTCCCTAGCCAATAGCAACACTTGACATGTAGGACGTGACATGACGCCTCAAAGGCGATATTACAATTTTTTCCGACAGAGACAAAGCAATTGCTATTGTCGTTTTGGCGCTCTAAGCCTCAAGGCACCGAAGGACTACTTTTTAAAAAGAAATATACCCCCACCCCCAATTGAGACTTGAATCCCTATTTAAGGCACGAAGTTAAAGACACTCTGCTCTTTGTCACTATTTTTGGACAGGCGGTTGGTATTAGTTCTCACAACATTATATAAATTAGACAATAAACGTTAAATATTACACACAGTTGTGTGTGTCGATATTCTTATATTGGCTAGCGGGTACTTTGAGTATTTTACCTAAACCATAGCATCAACAGTCTAAATTTTGAGAATTTTGATAAACCCTTTTGACTGACTTTTGAGTTTGAAAGCTGGATTGCATAAAAATTAAAATTCAAGCTTAAAATCAGTAGCCACTGCAAATTGTGGATAGTGAACTAAGTTACGAGGGAAATGCACTTATCAATGGTTCTGTCCCTTGATTGTATTTTTCTTGGTCACCAATAAAGGGACTGAATAAGGTTTTTTCTTGGTCACCAATAAAGGGACTGAATAAGGTTTTTTCTTGGTCACCAATAAAGGGACTGAAACATTTTTTTTCTTGGTCACCAATAAAGGGACCGAATAAGGATTTTTTTCTTGGTCACCAATAAAGGGACTGAAAAAGTTTTTTTTTCTTGGTCACCAATAAAGGGACTGAGTAAGGTTTTTTTCTTGGTCACCAATAAAGGGTGTGAATAAGGTAACAAATGCATTCCCTCAATACCCAAAGATCTAAATCCCAATAATAATAGTAATAATAAAATAAGATAATCTTCACCTTTGTTACTAAAGTTCAAAAGATTCTGAAAAATGCTAAAATAATGCAAAGAAAAAAAAATGAACAAGAATTAATTTGAAAGTGAGTGAAAAATTAATGCATAAGCCCAGAGAAGAAGTGTTAATAAATTAATAAATAAAAGTTAGTAAATTCATGCTGAAGATGCATCTGTGTTTCAAAATGTAATGATAGTATGAAAGTAAGGGTAAGCTCTCTGAAGCTTGTACGCCGTAAAGGTATTGATCAAAAATACAAAGCTTTTCAGAATAAACGTTTTGGGCTCAAACACGTCCTCAGCCAAAAATTGAAATAAAACTGTTAAAGGCATTGCAATAAGTAAATGAGGAGTTGTGTATGCGGTGTTCTTTCACGTTTTCGAAAAGGTTTGAGTTCAAAAGATTCTTTGTTATTTTAATTAAATATCGATGGTCGGCAGATCAAACCTCTGAAGTCTACATACGAGCTTTGCGCACCATGTTTCATTTTTTTTTCTGACGTCTACAAACGTTGTCATCAGAGGTCTGTCTGATCCGCCCAAATTTAATAAAACATGGTGCGTAAAGCTCGTATGTATGTAGACCAGAGTTTTGATCCGCCGATCTTGAAAATCGGGACTTCAGAGGTTTGATCCGCCCATTATCGATATTTTATTGCTTGAGGAGCTGTGTTATAATCACTTGTGTTCAGAACTTCTGCAATAATAATGAAACTGCTTAAATAGCTTGTCTCGCGTGTGGGGTTATTGAAAATGATATAGAAATAAAATGTTACTGATTTGGCTATGATTGAAATCTTACATTAAGAATTCTTTATATACATTGAAAAAATAGAATGTAACTTTTAATTGATGCGCAGTTGTGTTTGAACAGTTAACTGTCGTACTCTGGAAAAACAAACAAACTCTATTTTAAAATGTTGGCCATAAAACTCGTCCTTCAATTATTATCAATCGATTTAGATGACTCTCGTCTTGGCAGCAATCACAAACCTGGGACCTTGCGAAGTCCCAGGTTTGAGGGAGTTTTTGCCAAGATGAGCGTCAATTAAATCGATCGATATTAGAGAGGACGAGTTTTCTGGTCACATTTTTAAATACTTGTATTTCTAGAGTGCGGGAGTTAACTGGTTAAGTATAGATAGAACGAAGATGACGTCACTCAAGCCTTTGTTATTATATTTTGCCATCCGTATTTGTGAGTGATTCTCACTAAATTTTATCAACCAGACTATAAAAGTTCATGGTTACACACAGTTTTGGGTGTTGGTTCGTTATACTTCCGGATGGCAATGTTATGAGCTTCTTAGCCACGCGCATACTATCTATATAAAATAAAAGGCTAATAAATATCTAGAAACTATGTTTCGTTCTTTTTTTATCCTTAAGTTAATTTGTATTTGAAATATTATAGTCTGATTTGTACACAGACAAATTTCACTAAGATACCTTCCTATCTAAATTAAAACATGGTTTGTTACCTTAATTATCTAATCATTCTAAAAAACTAATTAAAAAAAAACAACAAAAACTGGACAAAAGATTTTGAGTGGTCTATTTAACTACATTTAACCCTTTGAGGACAGGTTTTAATTTTCATAAAAAAAATAATTACTCCCAATATCTATTCAAATAAAATCACAGACCTAACCAAACAGCAATCAGGTTCAGGGTTCGTTGACCCCCTCTCTCTCTCTCTCTCTCTCTCTCTCTCTCTCTCTCTCAATCTATCTATCTGTCTATTTCTCTCTCTCTCTCTCTCTCTCTCTCTCTTTCCCCTCCCCCCTCCCTCATCTCTCTCCCTCCTCTTCTATCTCTCTCTTTCTCTCTCTATCTCTCACTCTCTCCCTTTATCTCTCTCCCTCCCTCTCTCTTTCACTCTCTTTCTTTCTCTATCTCTCTCTCTATCTCTCTCTTTCACTCACTCTCTCTCTCTCTCTCTCTCTCTCTCTCTCTCTCTCTCTCTCTCGTAAAAATGGTTAATTTTGTAATTTTACTAGGATAAATATTAGGAGAAATTGATTATCATTTTTTTTCAGGCTAGAGTGTACTCCATTCCCGTCGTGAAAGGGTCAATACTAAATGAACAAATAAAGACAAATAATCTAACGTAATATTCTATGATATGATTAAATTAATTATTGATATTTTTATTTAAAAAAAAAGAGAATAGAATAGATAACGGCTGATCACCTTGCTGTCCAGGTCTTCTGCGTCAGTCTTACCGGCCAGTGCCAAGGCGTACATTTCGTTTCGCAGCTCCTCATCTAATTCATCATCCAACTCTTTGTATTTATACGTTTCCTGTGATGATGATGAATGCACACACCGTACATGCAACATGCTTTCATTCATGTCAATAATTTAAGAGTTATTAGATAAATATATATGTTATAATTTGATATCATAGTAGCTTGAAATGAGAAGAAAAGCGTTGAAAGATATTAGAGAATGTTCAAGGTTATACGGAGATAAATAACCCAACGTTAAGCCTTTCAATTTATTCTTTAAAAAATAGGCTTGGGGGGGGGGGGGGGTTGAAAATTGTTCCATACAGCCCATTTTAAAGTTTCGCCAACGAGCACATAATTACAAGCTAATCTAAAATTTACAAAACTATTTTTTACACATTGATATACGAGTAACTTGCAAATCATTTTAAAAGTAAAATCAATTCTACCACTCGTTGACTCAAATAGTTATTTAAAATATCTGCTAAGACATATTGTTCGGTCGTCAGGCAATTCTATTTATAGATAGAAAAAATTGACGTCACTCAGGTCTTTGTTATTGTTTTTTTTTGCCATCCGTGTTTATGAGTATTTCTCACCCCTTCGTCAGCACAACTACTTATTTGTCTATTGTGCTGACGAAGAGTTTGTAGCCAAAGCGTCCATTGTTTGTATTGTTCCCATCCGAAGCCTCTCCATTGTTACTATTTTCGTCAATGTTGAGTTACCATTCTCCACGACCAAGACATTCTCTAACACCACGGTTATATCAAGTGAAACATTAACCAGTAATCTTGATGAGTTCCCTTAGCTACTGAAACACGTTTTAGAATAAATCAATACATTAAAATATTCTGAATTTCCAAACCAGAGGGTATAATTCTTGGGATCTCATCATTTTAAAAAGTAAACGAAAAAAAAAAAAAAGAAAAGAATGGTAAGAAAAGATAAAGAAAAAGGAAATGACATTCCACAGGTTGTGATGATGAATGTTGTGAAGGATGGTTAAAATTTAAGTTAAGTTATTTACGAGTGAAACACAGTGGACCAAGTCAAAATATTTTGTGTAAGTTAACTATTGAGTGAAATTTCATTCATTAAGCTTGGATCAAATGAATTGTTTTTGAAGGAAATTGATTAGTTTACACGAGACAATTCGCACCTCCATGAATCCTTATTTAATTCTAGTTGACGCATTTCCTATATATATGAGTATATATATATATATATATATATATATATATATATATATATATATATATCTCCATATATATATTATATCAATATATAACAATATATATATATATATATATATATATATATATATATATATATATATTGGTCATTCTCCATGTACATCATGGTGAATAAAACCGAAAAGAAGTTAAAGATTTAGATATATTTGAAAGAAAAAATGAAGTATATAAAGTGAAAAGTGACATTGTCGATTGATTTGACAAAATTATTCTTTCTTCCGTTTACTAGATAATCCAATACTCATTTTTCGCAGTGAAAATTGAATTCTCAATTAAAGTACAATGTGGTGTGAATTGCTGAAATTACCAGAAAAAACTACGCACGTGAATACAGATAAGTAAAAAATAAAAGAACACTGCGCAAAAGATAACCAACCTCTTCGAAAAATTTAGCGCAAATGATGACAGGTGTGGTTTTATTATGTCGTCGTAATTCGGCGAATACAGAATGAGACCTAAAAGCCTGCTGTGAAATAGAGTTGATTCAATACTTTTATAATTAACTTCTTCCTCTCCTTCTTTTTCTACTTCATCTTCTTTTTCTTCCTAATCCTCTTCCATATACTTCTTCTTCTTCTTCTTCTTCTTCTTCTTCTTCTTCTTCTTCTTCTTCTTCTTCTTCTTCTTCTTCTTCTTCTTCTTCTTCTTCTTCCTCTTCTTCTTCTTCTTCTTCTTCTTCTTCTTCTTCTTCTTCTTCTTCATCATCATCATCATCATCATCATCATCATCATCATCATCCTCATCCTCTTCCTCCTCCTCCTCCTCCTCCTCCTCTCCTCCTCCTCCTCCTCCTCCTCATCTTTTTCTTCTTCTTCTTCTCCTTCTTCTTCTTCTTCTTCTTCTTCTTCTTCTTCTTCTTCTTCTTCTTCTTCTTCTTCTTCTTCTTCTTCTTCTTCTTCTCTTCTTCTTCTTCTTCTTCTTCTTCTTCTTCTTCTTCTTCTGCTTCTGCTTCTGCTTCTTCTTCTTCTTCTTCTCTTCTTCTTCTTCTTCTTCTTCTTCTTCTTCTTCTTCTTCTGCTTCTGCTTCTGCTTCTGCTTCTTCTTTTCTTCTTCTTCTTCTTCTTCTTCTTCTTCTTCTTCTTCTTCTTCTTCTTCTTCTTCTTCTTCTTCTTCTTCTTCTTCTTCTTCTTCTTCTTCTTCTTCTTCTTCTTATTCTGGTTCTTCTCGTTCTTCTTCTTCTTCTTCTTCTCGTTCTTCTTCTTCTGCTTCTATCATTATATCACTATCATTAACTGTGTATTCTTATAACATTGTGAGTTCCACATATGTTTATTCGTGTCTTAAATATATTCTACTTTTGAACTGAACGTTAAATAGCCTTGTGTTAATGTAAAATTCAAAAAGTCAGTGACTATGACCGTCATTAGTTTCATCAAACTCAGTCCACTGTACTTCATATGATTTGTTGAAGAGAATGATAAAGAGATTCATGAGCAGAATAGACCATACTAGTAAAATAAAAAAAAGTAAAATATAAAATCAAAAAGACCTTTTAAAAATTTAAATATCAGTCATATCCCGCAACCTGGAAAAACATGTTTCTAAAAAGTTGGCCAGTAAACTCGTCCTTCAAATATCGATCGATTTAAATGACCCTCATCTTGGACACCACCCCCCCCCCCTTCCGGTTAAACCTAGGACATAAGGAAGACTTCGCAAAGCCCCAGATTTGAGAGTTTTTTTTCCCCAAGATGAAGGTAATTTAAATCGATCGATATTTGAAGGACGAGGTTTTGTGCCTAAATTTTTGTATAATGTTATTCCAGAGTACGAAAGATACCTGGTTAAAGAGCAAAATTAGCGCAAAATTGATTTAGACAGTGCTGTAATGTGTATAATGATCATATTAGTAGGCATTTCATAGCTTGCATATTATTACTTGTCACACTATGAAATGAATGCTTGAAGCGAAGCGAACCAGCCATGAACTTATTCATATTCAAGATTAAGTGAGAAAAAAGTGGGTTTTTTTGGTTTTAATGACCTTCCATAAACGTCTTCAGAAATATTTTAGGTGTGAGTGATTGTTTGTTACTTGGCAGCAACACACACGTGCTACTTGACAGCAACACACTCGGTAAATGAACACACGTAAACACTTTCAATCGGTCAATGTGTTAGTTACATCAAAAATCGTTATGGAAAAACAAGTGAATAATTAATTTATAAACGCATGAAAGCCTGATATTATTATTATTATTATTTGTGTAAAGCTGAGAGTGAGAGAAGTAGCGATAAAAGTTTATCAAGTGTCAATTTTGTAATGGAAGAAATACAAATATTTAAAGTTAAATAAATTGTACACAGTGCGTGAAGTTATTATTTTCAAGACAAAAAAAATAATTATAAATGGAAAGTAAGACATCTCCATTCATCATTGATAAATGTTAAGAATGATATTTAGACAAGAAGATAAAGATAAAGCAATCTGACGTATGCGATTGAAGAGTTTAGAAACAGTGTAAGAAAAAGTTACATTATATGGTTGTACGGGCTGGTTGGCGCCATTGTAGCATTTCAAGGAAAACAAATGTCATTATAAAACTTACTTTAAAAAATAATTTACGGAAAGAATTATATATTAAAATGTTGTTTAGGTGATCTTATCTTAAGTTAATTTTTTTGTTTTGTTTGATAAATACTCTTTGACTCTAATTTTAAAAATCTCTCAACGTTTGTCTAAATTATTATCCCCTACATGGTAGTCGGTATCTTTAATTATCGTTTAAAGATAACAGGCTAAAATATTTGAATATGATTGGTGTCAATGTTTAAGATTATCAAAAACAATTTTGATTCATTACAATAGTTTCAATATGTCAATGGATTAAAAGAGTACTTTAATCTTTTCCTAGTCCACTTTTAAGAATTTAAGATATATCTAATAAGAAAATTGATTGTTTATGCCTTATATTTAAAGATTTGAAATATCTCACAAATGATACGCTGCAAGCACTAGACTGCCATACTCTGGAAAAAAAACCCATATTTAAAAAATTGGCCAGAAAACTCGTCCTTCAAATATCGATCGATTTAAAGGACCCTCATCTTGGCAAAAACTCTCGCGAAGTCCCAGGTTTGAGAGTTTTTGCCAAGATGAGGGTCCTTTAAATCGATCGATATTTGAAGGACGAGTTTTCTGGCCAAATTTTCAAAAATTATGTTTTTTTTCAAGAGTACGGCAGTATAATCTGACTACTCTTAAAAGATTAAGGAATTAGTTTTGTCAATGATCAAATGATGATTTTATGAGTTTTTCTTAATGACAATCATTGGAATGTAATGTAGATGAGATATGAAATCTTTGAACAAAACCGACAGATTACCAAGCCATTCTGTATCATAATGCAAGACGTGCGTTATCATCACATTTTTAATGAACAAGAAAGGGCAAAGGGTTGCAGCTTCGAAATAGGACAGACATTTCCTATGAGTTAAATAATGGGTAAAGATGAGTAAGAAGTTGAAGTCTTGGCGTCCTCAAAAAACCCAAAATGATATTAAAATTTTTGTGACGCCAAAATTATTGTGTCAATTATTTAAGAAAAACCCAATCTATTTCTCTTAAAGAATTTTATTTGTTAGAAAACAAGAAGAAAAGGCCATTGCTTTATTGAATTTATCACAAATATTGTTTCTCTTTAAAAAACAAACAAAAACAACTTATGTCGTTGATATAACTGAATGAAAGATAATTTTGATACTTTGTCTCTTGGGATGGTAGAAAAAACCCAATTCCTTCCCAATATCTAAATCAATTCCTGAACCATATTTGATTCAGAGAATATGCATTGCACGTTTGCCCGTTCTTGTGAGTAGTCTTGTAAAGCGTCATAATCATATGCATGAAATAAGATTGGCAAACTGTCGTGTCATTGTTATTGTAAAGCGTCATCATAATATGCATGAAATAAGATTTGCAAACTGTCGTGTCATTGCCATTGTCATGGTCGCCATACCTCCAAATGCTTCATGAGTACCGCCACCACCACGTTGACCAGCACAAACTGGGCCATGAGGACAAACACCACGAAGTAGACAGGGGCGATGAGAGGGCTGACGCAACAGTTCTTCAAACAATTGTCAGAACGATCGCAGTCTTCGCGGAGG
>NC_088364.1:77912888-77927888 GCF_034508935.2 Berghia stephanieae | reverse complement strand
ATGATGATGATGATGATGATGATGATAATGATGTTGATGGTGATGATGATAATGATAATGATGATGAATATGATGATGATAATGATGGTGGTAATGATGACGATAATGATGATGAAAAAATGAATACGATAATGATGATGATGACGATAATGATGAAGATGATGATGATGATGATGATGATGATAATGCTGATGATGACGACGACGACGATGATGGTGATGACCCCCAACGCCAAACAAAAAAGAAATACGGCTGACACATCAACAGCATAGAATCAAGTCCCCTTACCTCTGGCATCATGTAAAACTCCATAGCCATGGTGATGACGTTGAGACCGATGACAGCAGCAATGGCTAAGTCAAAGTACTTGCTGTTGATGACCGTGTGGATCAACAGGCGGCTGTTGGAGTAGTTAGCCCAGTACGGCGGTTCTCTCATTTCTGGTTCAGAATCGGGGAAAATGGGTTAGTTACGTCTTGTTGAGTTGATAGAAATTAATAACAATAAGAAATGAGAAATGGAAGCTTCGGTTTATTAAATGAAGAGAGATAATGTGGATGTTTCGGGTTTTTCCCTTTATCAACAAAACACGACACGCGTATCGTGTCTTGTTGATAAAGGGGAATCCCGAAACGTCCATTTTATTTGTCTTCAATTAATAAATAGACGACACACGTGCCGTGTTTTGTTGATAAAGGGGAAACCCGAAACGTCCACACTATCTGTCTTCGTTAAAAAAATGTAATCTTCCATTTCATTTCGTATTGTTGTTTATTCATTCGAGCTTCGAGCAGCAACATTCTCGTTCGTTCTCGTTGAATCCAAAGGGAAAATTGTGAGTGGTAGGATAGGCAAGGATGATGAGAGGTGACAAAATGTCCATTCTGACACCGGAATCCAAGATAATTCATTTATTCAAAGCTTTAAAAACAAAAAACAAAATGTACAGCAAAGAAAACAGTTAAAGCCAGTTATGTCCCTTAGATAGGTTTATGTTCCGACAACAGGCCGATAATAACGATACAGTCGACTCTGCTTAATCCAGCCCATCAAAATGTACCTTGCGTGTTGTGGAAGCTGATAAAATTTAAGTTTGTATATCTGTTTGAATGGAATTAGGCCCAACATCAATTTCTCGGAGAGGTGCAATTAAATTTCCTTTTTTAAAAATTAAGTTGTTATTTACTCCAGGTGATAATACAATTTTTATCAATATCATTTTTATATATCATCCTTTTTAAATCTGAAAATTCAATTAAGTTTTTCAAAATGTACTAATAAGGATTTTTTTAACAGGTAAGTGAGCACCGAATAATATTTCGTAATCATATGTAAGGAACAGTCTCAACACAGGTTGATATATTTATACAAAAATTAATAAGTCTAGCTTTATATGTCTCTCTATAATTGTCTTATTTTTTGATGAACGGTGAAGCAGTAAGGTCAACTGTTTAAATTCTACCAATAAAAGCACCAGATACAGTGAGACAGTTCACCAATCGTTTCATGAGATGCAGAGGTAGATGTCCCGAAACGTCATAAAATAGTTTTACCTTCACCACAATAGAAAAGTGAGCAAAGCTTGCCAAGAATAATAGATAGAATATGAAGAGAGGGCCAGAATGAATACAGCTATAATATTGATAAAGAAAAATACGAAACAAAAATTAGAGGCTCCGTATAAATAACTCAAGTTTAGTTACCTTCGTGGTACATTATGGATAGCACTAAGAACTGATAAGATATACCATATATAGTTTTGGTGGATTGTAACATATATAGAACTTTTGTCGATATATGTCACATATATATCTAATGTCCTAATTTTATATAACATAATAACTTTATCTGTTTCCATAACTATAAAATTGGTGTAAGGAAAAAGGTGAAATTTACCTTAAGCCCGTCGGCTGGAATACTACTGTCAAAGGAAGAAGGTTTAGGTATAATATCTAAAGCAATACAAATCTAAGGAATACTGCTCCCCTTTACATGTCATATTAAATCAATCACATTCTAATCTGTAAATAAATGATCCCTGAAAATATATCAAGCCGAGTTCCATCCAAATACGCTCGGAAATGATATAAACAACATTAAGTCGCAGGTTATAAAGAGAAAGTAAAGGTGTGAGCAAGTTATTTTCAACAGCAAATATATCTCACGTTATGACACTTCAAACATGGTCAAAGTGTGACAATCCAAACCAAATAATATCAGTTATAGGTGACAAGGTGAAAGAAAAATCCGTGTATTTCAAGATTATTCACATGTGATATCATAACTGAACAATAAGTCTATTTTCATTTGTATATATTATTGAAAGAACTATATCATCATATTATATATCATAAAAGTAGAAATTCTATTAATGCTAATTAACTTAACTAAATCGAATGCCACATGAATACTGCACAGTGGCCTAGAATTCAAAATTCCATGCAATCTTTTCATAATTATAGAATGTAATGTAACCACATAGAAAAATATTGGTCGTATTGAATTCACTGAGTCTGGCTGGCTGGCCGGATAGAGCTAATGAGGGATTCATACAACAAAAAAATAGGGATATATAATATATATTACTACTTCTAACTTGTTAACTACTTTGAAAGGAAATAGCGAGCAAAATTGGCAATATAAGGAGTTAGAAGCACAATAAGCTAGGATGACCATCATTTTGAGAATAATGCAAAAAGGAAATTGGAACAAGTAGGGTAAATTAGACTTCAATCATTGGTATAGGTAAATCCTATATTGTGCTTAAGTACATCTGTGTTGTTACACGACGCCATTTTCTATATGTTATTTGTTTTTTTTTTCAGAAAAAAAATGAAAGAAAATTCAAAACTTGAAAAGTAATATATAAGCGAGCAAATTAAAATTGATAAATGTGAAATGAATAGAATGCACCAAAATAAATGTTAGAAATAATACAACATTACTTGCAATTTAGAATCAAATGTAGAAAATTAACACAGATTATGTCCTTTGAGGATATTTAAAAAGTCATATGTGAAGAAATCGAAACGTTAAAAACTTGGGCAAATTGATGGATTCTTTACAGCATAATTGAAATTAATTCGTTTTCCGTGCATTTTTGCTAATAAGGATTTAAAGTATATTTAGGAATTAACTGTTTCTCGATAACAAACTATTTCACATAACATACTGTTTTACTTTTTCCACTAGCCCTTTGGAGCCATTAGTATCATAGAGCGGGAGTTTATCCCGGTTTCTATAGCGTGAAACCCTTTGGATTGGACGATGGTCTATCGTAAGGTATTATTCCCCAGATCTAATGAAAAATCCAATAACCCAATTCTAGCTGGGCAAGCAGGGAGGGAGGGGGGGGGGGGTTAGAAAAAAAAATATCGACTTCATCTGGGATCGATCTGGGTCTCTTTGCCTGTAAAGCGAGATCTCAACCAACTGAGCCATCGGGACCCCAGGACCAGCATTAGAGCTTCAATTTTTGGTATCTCTTTTTTCTTATGTCCATGCAATGTAACTTTACTAATTTGTCAACACACCAAAGGTTGCTTGCGTCTCGATAATACATTTATTTGATCTATCTTTGTCTGTCATAGAGCTGCTACCTTGTGAAAATTCAAAGCATGGAAAATCAGTTGATTACTTATACTTCAGTTTCCAAAGCAAATTACAAAACTAGACTGAAAAAAGAATGATATATTCATATGTGTCCATATTAATTTAGAAAATAAATCCCTGTTCCCTTACGCGAATTTAGTAGATTAATATTCTATGTTCCATTAAAAAAAAACTTGATTAGATACTTTATACATGTTCAGTTTACGTAAGAGTAGACCAATGTTGCTTTCTCTTCTTTAAATCAAATTATTTCTGAAAACATCAATACCTATTACTCATATGATATGATAATACAAGAATGGTGGCATTAAATAGCTATATATATAAAAATAAAACTGAAAGTGTCAATTATATTGTTGGTGCAAACTGTTCTTAAATCAACTGGGATTCTTCAAGATAATTGTGTAGTATTAAATTTTACACATGAATATGGTGAACGAATGTGAGTGAAAAGCCTTCCTTTCCCAAGGTCTCAACTATGTGCCGAGCAAGGCTCGAACCCAGGATCTTCCGATCCAAAAACGAGTATGATAGATATCACAATACCACATAACCCCATGATTGATTCCTGTGCTAAAAATTGAATTTAAAGCCAAAACTATAAAAACTGGGTCGTTACCATGTCTGTTTAGACAAATGAATACATTTTTCTAACAGAACAAATGACTGGAATTTTATATTTCTGATAATTAAAGCTTTAAAAAAAAAAAGAAAAAAAAAAGAAAAAATACCGGCACGGAACGATTCGGGCTCAAAACTCTTCTTCAGAAAAACAACTTGGTCCAAGATCTAATACAGAAAGGACGTGCCAAATATTTTTCTGCCCTCGTTCTGGTTTTTAAGTAATGTATGTACGTTTTCATTGATTTTTGTTGTTGTTGTTGTTTTTGTTTGCTGACGTAGAGGTTTGAGTCCCAAACGTTAAATGTTTGGTATTTTGTTCTTTCTTTGTAGCTTTCATATTCATTTTTGTTTATACTTTTTTACAGTCCACGGCTTCTAACAGCTTTGTATCACTTTAAGTAACTGATTTACTTTGATTTAATATCAACTAGAGGCGATGAGTTCTAGATTTTTAAAAAAGTTGATGTGTATCTTTTTCCACACATACAATTCATTGAAGTATGTTGATTTGATCAGTACAAAAAAAGATATTTAGTCAATTGTACAGCTAGTGAAGTTAATGCATTTATTCACCTCATCAATGGACATTAATAAAAGAAATTAACGGTGTTACATCTGAAATATCTAATTTAATAGGTACCAAATAATATTGAACGGTTTCGTTTTATGAAATATAAATAATATCTTTATGTTTAGTTACAAAATATCTAGGTATTAATTTAACATGCAGTCTTGATTGAATCTCAAACAAAATTAATTTGACTCCAAAATTGTTCGATAAAAGTTTAAAGATTAAAATTTACTAAATTGATTACAATCTAACCGCATCATTTCTATCAATCTAATAAACGTTAACATCTAACTCAAATTTATATTATTGTTATTTGGGTTCACTCATCCATTATAAGAATACATTGTTATTCGTATTTAAAGAGGGGATATGAGAAATGAATGAATGCCTTTCAAAAGAAATTATTTTAGCTTTTAAATAAAAAGTAATTCTTACGATCTGGCAAATCAATGATGTCATCTGTTATTTGAATAAAAAAATAAAATACAAAATGGCTAAGACAAAATTTGTTTGTTTTTTTCAATGGGTCAAGGAGTGATATTTTATTTAAGTGTTAAACAACAGTTCATCACAAGTGACTAGAACAACAGCGGTTGGGTTAAAATTTTATAGAGCATACCAAATAATGGAACAAAATTATCGAAAAATGAAATAACGAAGAACATTTACACACAACAAGTAAAGCAGAAATCTTCTAATTATACAAATAATAAATAAAGATCTGTTAAAATTCAATACAATATTTTTTCTTTTTAAGCATTAAAGCTATCTCTACGTATTAAAAAAACAAAGTCATGCTTTATTACTAAATTAAAAGAATATTGAAATAATGGAAAATTATTGAATTAAAAAATAATATTAAAAAAACAAACAAAAATCAAAACAAAACTATAAATGAAAAGTTGAAAAGATGACAAGAAATAAATGAGGAAAACAGGTTTGTGGTGTTTGTGTGTGTGTGTGTGTGTGTGTGTGTGTGTGTGTGTGCGTGTATGTATGTCTGTGTAAGAGTGTGTATACTTGAATGTAGGCATGTATTGAATGACATTGTGGAAATAAATGCTTTGTGTTTATTTGAATATAATTAAGATACGGTGATATAATCGTCTTATTACATTAGACAAAAATTACATCATTTTTTGTTGTGGATATCAAGAATTAATTGCGTAGAAGAAATCATACTCGCTATAACGTCCCAAAGGACTGTTTATTACGACCGAGCAGATTTTCTTCCTATTAATCTGAGTCAACGGATGAAAGAATTAGCAGGAAAGATATAAAACAGTTTGCAAGTTACTCGTACATCAGTCTGTGTAAAAAATAGATAAAGATTTTTAGATTTGCCAGTAATTATGTGCTCTATGGCGAAAACTTTATTGTTCGGAACAATTTTGATACTCAACCTTTGTTTTTTAAATATAATACATAACTGTTTTTAAGATTCACCAGGCTATAATATGCATTTAGATAGAGTGTCATAATTTCTTTTGGATTCAAAATATGTAAGATTTATTGACAATATGTTTGCTTTGTAAGTTATTTTTTGAGAATGTATTGTCTTATCGGATTGTGAAGTGTGTTAAAGTTTACGACACATGGGAAAACATACAAAATGAAATGGAACTGAAATGACAAAATGAATGGTGGAGTGAAACAGACAAAATTCGTTAATACGATGTGTTCTTCTTACACGTGTTACTAAAACACACATTCAAGGCTTCTGCAATTTTTGTTGTAAAACAATTTGCCAATTTTGTCGAATTATTCAAGGCGAACAGACAAGCGGGTAATGTTTTGGATTTAAATGCTCCAGTAATGAAAAAAAAACCCGCACTATTTTGATATTTAATACAAAAACGAAACAAACCAAAAATGAAAAAGAAATAGCCAAGGAAAAAATCCGAAATCAACCCGCCAATTTTTGTGTAACTGGACGATAAAGTCGTTAGAGTTTGAGACTTCTGAATCACGTGATCAAAATGTGTCGGTATATTTTAAAAAAATAATGAAGTGATATAATTCCGAAACACCATGTGACTCATCGCGTTGAAATGGTATGATGCCAGAATAAAACGGGCGCCGAATAGTGAATTTTTAAAGTAAAATGATAATTAACCCTCTCCTTACCACCTGCAGCAAAATCGTCACATTTGTTACGACACAATATACATTTTGGGAAAATACTGAAAAGGGTCGGTAAGGAGGGAGTTAAAATATCAAATTTATTTTGAGTTTATGCAACTATAGATAGCATTACGTTTACGTCACTCGGGTCTTTGTTATTGTTTTTTGCCATCTATGTTTATGAGTAATTCTCACTAAACTGTATTATCCAGACTATAAATGTTCATGGTTAGACATAGTTTTGTTTGTTGGTCCGTTATACTACTGGATGGCAATGTTGTGAGCTTCTTAACCAAGCGCATATATATATCTATAATTTAAGAGCCGAGTGCTAAAAGCAGTAAGTATACTCTTCTCACATGAAGTTAGAAAAATAAGGAGTTTCAAGTTTAATTCTCCAAAGTATTAAAACTAATTAAAATTGAAAGGTGATGTCGAACTACATAATTTTAAGGATTTTGAATTGCTATTTAATCGTTGTTAGATTAATTTGTTGGTTCTTAAAGTTACCAATAGCGACTACAACCCTTATCTCCTAAAAAATAACAAATTTTAAAATGTTCAAGTAGGCAGGTCAGATACAACAAATAACTTTAATCTTTTTCATGGTTTGACTTTGTATTCAATCTTCAGCATCACTTCAGAAACACTCCGACACAAAACCGTTTCGAAACGATGGGTCACGTATTGAGTATAATTAAGGTGTACATGTTTTGCAGGTCTAATAACCGAACGCAATTACGGGCCCTGATTTAAAACATTGTTGTAATGGACAATATTTTACGTTGGTTTGAGACTGTATTTGAATTACAAAAACAAACCCTAAACAATTTGGATTAAATCTCTCCTTACCGGCCATTTTTCAGGATTTTCCCCAAAACTTCACACCCAACTAAAACAAAAATAGATTTTTTATCACTCAAATACAATAGCAGTTAACCGTAAGTTCTTACGATACATAATCTCTTTAGCCAAAAAAAAACATGCTCTACAGCACACTGTTCATTTACTTTAAATTTTATTACGTACAAAAGAAACTTGAATAAGAAAAATGTTGGTTGTATCGTAACGAATGTGACAATTTTCCTATAATAGTTGGTAAGGAGAGGGTTAACAGACCTGTATATTAGTACACGTCGTCGTCGGGTATGGTAAAATAATATACTATGTGTAAAATGTCGTTGTGGAAAAGTCAGCCTTGTACTGTGTGTTAGCCAGACTCAGTAATTCATACGAACCAATCGACAGCGACGACAGCGATGACGTGGATTTCAGATCCTCACTCTTTCGTTTTTTGTCCAGTTTTTCCTGTCTTTTCGCAGCGCGTTTCGCTCTCTCCTCGATCTCCTGCGACTCTCGGCACTTGTGGAAGTTTTCAACCACGACGCCTACGAACATGTTGAGCACAAAGAAGGCAACCAGCAACAAGAAGGAAATAAAATAGATAAGGCGCCATTCGTTGTAGTTTTCAATAGGCTGGAAAGAAGAAATGAAAGAAAAAAAATAGACAAACAAATTAACTTCTCTTCATTAGAAAATTTCCAATCACCCCTAAAATATAAAATTGATGACAGACAATAAAACGATCCTTTATAATAGGAATATTGATTGCATATTTCGTACAATTTCATAATTTTGTAACAAAATTGAAATAAAATTACATTTGTTATTCCTTATATAAAACAATAAAACAAACAGCTCATTCAATCGGAGACGACTGTTACAAATAAACAGATAGCAAAAATATAAACATACAGCGGGCAAAACAAAACAAAAACATCACCAAAACCCCCCCCCCAAAAAACACCTCCCCCCCCCAGAAAAATCCATTTGTTTTGATGAGATGTGGTTTATAAAATAAATGATGAATTTCGCCAATAAAAAAATTTAAGGTATCTAATTGAATAAGAAAAAAACTGTCATACTTTATTTGTATCGCGAATTAATCTTGTATACAAAAAATTGACACTTTTTTCAGATTTCAACTGCATCAAAAAACTGCGAAGTTTATAAAAACAGAACAACCTAAAGATAGTATTTAGGGCAACAACAACGGATTAAACATTGATTTTACGAACACTATGACTTTAACAGTAACAATAGTAAAGATATTATCTGAATATCTATTTTAAAAATCATCCAAAGTAATCAACCATTGTATTTAAAATTAACGATTTGAAAGCATCAGATAAGTTGCTTGTTTTTATTTTTTAAAAAAAATTGCTTAACTCTCTCCATACCAGCCATTTTCAGGATTTTCCCCAAAACTTCACACCAAGCTCACACAAAAATAGATTTTTTTATCACTCTGACATAAAAGCAGTAAGTTCTTGCCATACATCATTTCTTAAGCAAAACATGCTCTACAACACACTTTTCATTTTCTATAAAGTTTATGATGTACAAAAGAAATTACAATAAGAAATATGTTGGTTGCATCGTTATGAATAATGTGACAATATTCCTATAGTTTGTAAGGAGAGGGTTAACGTCATAGAAGGTGTAAATTACTTGTTATGAATTAAGTAAAACTGAAAGGCTACCGACCTGCTCATCAACACCAACAGCGTCAAGACCCGTGTACATGATTTGAACCCATCCATCTTTAGAGGCCAACACAAACAATGCCATCAAAGCCTGGGGAGAAGAAACAATGGGATATACGTGGAGCACATAATTGGTAATCAGTCAACCAACATACTAAATTTCTTTTTTAATTGTGCTTTTATAGAGCGCAATATCCACTAAACGTGATCAAAGCGCTTTACAATTGGTCCCTGGTCAACAGCAACATTTAACGTGTAGGACGAGACATAACGCCTGTTAGGCGATATTACAATTTTTTCGGACAGAGACAACGCTGTTAACGGCTAGGTACTCATTTTACACCTGAGTACGGTGAGAGAAAGTGAGTAAAGAGCCTTTTCCAAGGACTCAACTATGCGCCTACCGCGAGGCTCGAACCCAGGACCTTTCGATTCGAAAGCGAGTGTCATACCATTAGAACACATAGCCGCACTATGAAAGGAAATTACATGGCGCAAATGTAAGCTGATAAATCGTTTCATTACTTTTTACAGAGATTGTTATTTTAAAGCAATCCTTTCTTTAATATTTGTTGGTTTTTTGTTTATTTTCATGTTATTATGAATGTTCTATCTGCACATCATTTGCATCCATCAATTAAAAAACATTTCGTGTTTACTCATTAATATTATTCATTCATTGCCAAATTGTCAAATTGTATTCCTGATTAATCCATACATTCTTCGTATCCTCTTTACCATGCCTTCCTCTGGCTCAGTTGGTAGAGCATTCGCTTCACAAGCAAAGGGACCAAGATCGTTTCCGGGTGCAGTCGATAATTTTTCTGACCTCCTTAACAACCCAGCAGTGATTAGGTAGCTGGATGTGTTAGATCTGGTCGAAAGTGTACTTTGAGATAGACTAGCATCATATCCAAAGGATCGAAAGCAAATGCTATTGACCGTTTCACGCTATAGAAACCGGGATAAATGGCTCTGAAGAACGATGTTACACACTGATTTAAAAAAAAAAATAGAGCATTCATGTAGTGCGATATCCACTAAACATGCTCGAAGCGCTTTACAAAGGGTTCCTGACCAACAGCAACACTTTACATGCAGGGCGGGACATGACGCCTGTTAGGCGATACTACAATTTTGTTCGGACAGAGACAACGCTGTTAACGGCCAGGTACTCATTTTACACCTGAGTACGGTGAGAGAGTACGGTGAATAAAGAGCCTTTTCCAAGGACTCAACTATGCGCTGAGCGAGGCTCGAACCCAGGACCTTCCGATCCGAAAGCGAGTGCCTTACCACTAGACCACATAGTCGCACTTACCATTCCCAAATTGTCAAAGTTGTATTTCTGATTAATCCATAAATTCTTCTTATCCTCCTCACAATGCGTTCTATTTCGTATATGAGCGACATTAGGACCTTTACAGTAATAAAATGTCCCTTTGAACAGCTGGGGAAAAACAAGTTTTGATATTTAGCCAATCAATGTGAAAAAAAAATAATCAATAATTTTAAAATATCAGAGACGCTGCTTGAAACAAATAAAAACTCAATCAGAACACAAATGACAAAAAGAGAGTTTTAGGTATCTTCAAATTCTTAACTCACTCAACCCTAACACCGACTATATCCGTAGTTTACCCGGTTACTTTTACCCCGTGCCTATTTATTACATTTTTCTGAGACAAATTATAGGCTTAGTATCAAAGATAATGTTTTCAGTTTTTACATGTTAATGGTAGTTGAATAAAACTATCTATGCACATGCTCATTTTTAAAACATTTTTTCCATTTTTGAAAAGTAGCAAAACTCTCCAGGATTGAGTGAGTTAAATGTCTTGTATTTGCAAAAGGCCCCACTGGCCCTTCAATGCAAATGTTCAGTTACAGTCAACGTGAAATAACAAGAAAGCTTGATGGTTACAGCAGTTACAGTCCAATCAAAACAGGGAACAGTTGCAGATCACCTTGACGAGCGAGTGCATTCAAATTAATAGAGGTGCCTAAATGAGTCAAATAAAATGGAGATAAAGATTAAGGGAGTAAATCTGATTCATGAATGAACAACATAAAGGCCGAAACGTCGTTTGTTTTGTGTTGTCATGTTCATTCATGAGTCAGATTTACTCCCTTTATCTTTATCTCCGAGTGCATTCAAAACTGTGTTGAACGTTTTTTTGGAGCTTTTTTTATATAGCGCAATATCCACTAAAATGTGCTCAAAGCGCTTTACAAGGGGTCCCTGGTCTACAGCAACATTTAACATGTAGGACGGGACATGACGCCTGTCAGGCGATATTACAATTTTTCGGACAAAGACAACACTGTTAACGGCCGGGTACTCATTTTACACCTGAGTACGGTGAGAGATTGTGAGTAAAGAGCCTTTTCCAAGGACTCAACTATGCGCCGAGCGAGGCTCGAACCCAGGACCTTCCGATCCGAAAGCGAGTGTCATACCACTAGACCACACAGCCGCACGTTTCCAAGCGTTCAACGTCCGTTATGTCCGGCTGCAGGACATTCCAGCCATTTATTGTTCAAACATTTCTTAAGGTTAAAATCACAAATTATGCGATACAAATCAACAATGTCATGATGTGGTATTTGACTGAGATGAAGAGAATGAAGATTTTACAAGGACACACATTATGCAATATAATGTTACGATTCAAATGTTTAGAGCTTTATTTTAGATGATTTGCAATCAGAATTCACAAATTATCTCAGAATTTTCCAATAAACAATCATTTAGGCATTTTTAATAACTCTTTCAGTGCCAAGGAATTATAGCTACACACGACGTACAACAAACCACGTATGACGTGCATGAACGGCCTGTTTATAAAAGAATCATTTTTAGTGAAAACAGTTTTACCAGCACACCAACAAACAAATCCAAACCCTTTTATGATAATAAATAAAGAAAAAATATATAAATAAATAAAATTCCATTTGTTTATCTCATAGGGGAAAAATGTCTTTAGGGTCTATTCCCGGAGAAGATTGGAATAACTCTAGCGTCAGCCGCAGTGCAGCGCCGCTAATTGAACTAGGGCGTGGTGACTTGCTCAAGACCCACACAGCGCACGGCGGGTGATCGGACTCAGTACCTTTCGGGTACGAAGCAAAGACCGTACCGCTGAGCCATGCTGATGCCCCTTCACGTGATTCATGTGATGCTTACGCGATAAGTGACACGTCATAAGTGATACGTCATAAGTGATACGTAGGCTGTAGCTAAAACTCTCTATCCAATCTATGTCTGCCTACCTGCACACCGAGTATACCAAATATAATGAAGAAAGTACAACAAATAAGAACAATGTTCCCGATGGGACGGAGGGATGACAATAAGGTTTGAACCACCAACTTTAGGCCTGGTGCCCGGCTGATGACTCTGAAATAGGGAAATCAAAATGAAAAAAATATGTAAATAAACAGTCTGATATGATACGATGATACTAATGTTATCATTGCTAATATGCCTTTAATTTTGAATTTAACATTCATATTATTACTATTTGTATTTCTAACCTTGAGCTTATAAATAGCGCAATATCCACTAAACGTGCTCAAAGCGGTCCCTAGCCCACATCATCACTTAACATGTTTGAAGAAACAGACCTGTTAGGCGATATTATATTTTTTATCCGACAAAGACAACGCTGTTAACGGCCAGGTACTTATTTAGAGCACCTGATGGATTCTGTACACTGCATAAATCAATTATTCCATATTTGATAACATTACATATGGAATTGCTCGAAGCTACCATTATAATTGTCAATATAACACTACATATGAAGTGGAAAATTAAATATGACAACTATAATCATTTTGCTAATTTTAACGGCCATACAAGTCTTCAAATTGATGGTGTTTTAGCTTGAAAGGAAGAGAAAAAACAAACTACCTACCGCAATGGACGCAACGTTCGAAGTAGCCTGAAAACCCTGAGTATGCCGAATATCTTTGGGCTGCTGTTGGCGGACAATGAGATGAGGATGTCGATGAGGGAAATCATCACGAGGAATCCGTCCATCACATTCCAGCCACTCTTTAAATAGGCGTGTTTCCCCACGATGAAACCTTTGGCGATCAGCTGGAAAGTTATTGCACGAAAACGATTAAAGGTCATCTCAATATTATATTTAAAATATTTTGACCAAATAATCTTCTAGTAGGTTTGCTTTCCAACGATGAACATTTCGGCAATCAGATAGAAAATTATTCTATGAAAACATTAAAGGTGAAAGGTATGAAAGATATGGGCAACATGAATTATACTTTAAAAATTTTAAAGACAGAGTCAAAACATCGATGGCGTTTCATTTTTTGAAAAAGAAAATATACAAAATGGCATAATCGCATGATGGTGTATATGCATTTTGTCGTCCAGACCTTTTGTACATTCAAATGTTTAGAATTTTAGTTGTCGCAAAAAGAAACCCTTTAGATGTTTGACAGATATATGATTTTGATGGCAATTTTTGATAATTCTCTGCCCCTCATTACCTAATGTATTCGTTACAGATTAGATACTAAGGCATAATAATGATAATTATCAAAATATATATTGATATTTTATTTACGAACCTATCATCCCATAAATACAATAGACTATAAAGTATTTAAAGTTATTAAAAAAGAACTCTACCTAAGGCTGAGAACTGATAAACAAGGGTATTAATAGTAGTTACAATGATAATGCATAACATTTGAAGAGTAAAGGGTGAAAACCATAGATATCCATTTTAAAAAAAGTGTTGTAACTGTCCCTTTTGAGTGATGTCAAAGTTTCCCGCCTATACTATAAATAAAACAGCGGTAAAACCTCAACCAGAACTCTTTAATGGGTAAAATTATTTCGCTGTTCTATTCACAGATGGAAGTTTTAGACCCCTGACACAATTCAAGGGGCTAGTCATAAAAATTTTTAAAAATGAACATTTGTGTCCCCCCCCCCCCTTGCACACTTCAGTTGTTTATCCCATAACTATCATTGAAGTATTCAAAACAGACACACAAAAATGGCCGAAAGATTGATGATGGTCAAGAGGCCATTTGTGTCAGATGGACACTTGGTTAAGGAACGGGCGCTGTCCTTCTTACAAAGGTTTGAATATATAATCTATACTAAAAGCGTGGTACTTTTATATGGCGCAAGATCCACTAAACGTGCTCAAAGGCCTATGCAAAGGGTCCCTGGGCAACAGCAATATGTAACATGTGGGAAGAGACATGACGCCTGTTAGACTATATTACAATTTCTCCCACAGCGACAACGATGTGAACAGCCAACTTCTTATTTTACACCCGAGTACGATGAGAGAATGTGATTATAAAAAAGAGCTTTTTCCAAGGATTCAACTATGCGCCGTCCAGAGCGGGACTCAAACCCAGGTCCTTCTAATCTGAAGGCGATGTCACACCACAAGACCCCAAAGCCGTACTTCATACCTTGATCACCATTTCCAGAGTGAAGACAAAGGTGAACACATAATTGGAATACGTCAGAAA
>NC_088364.1:77867888-77907888 GCF_034508935.2 Berghia stephanieae | reverse complement strand
ACCTTAATAAACTTCAAATGTGATATTGCTTCTTGATACGTGTAAATAGAAAGTGGTCTCTTTAGTTATAATCAAAATGAGGAAATAGGGAACAAGAACTGGTGTAGGATAGTGATCTGAAGAAGTATGTAAGAAACAAGGCCAGACAAAGCTAGAAAGAAAAATACAAGAAAAAATAATACGATTCCAAACAATCAGCCTTACAAGAAAAGAAAAACCCCAACCCATTCAGACTGATTTTGTGGGAGGTTTTTTTGCTCTCGTGCGGCTATGTGGTCTAGTGGTATGACACTGGCTTTCGGATCGGAAGGTCCTGATTTCGAGCCTCGCTCGGCGCATAGTTGAGTCCTTGGAAAAGGCTCTTTACTCGCATTCTCTCACCGTACTCAGGTGTAAAATGAGTACCTGGCCGTTAACAGCGTTGTCTTTGTCGGAATTCTTTTTGTAATATCGCCTAACAGGCGTCATTTTTCGTTTTACCTGTTATATGTTGCTGTTGGTCAGGGACCCCTTGTAAAGCGCTTTGAGCATATTAAGTGGATATCGCGCTGTATAAAAGGTAAATTTTTTTTCTTGCATTTTCTTTCTTGCTCTGTCTGACATGGTTTTATACACACTTGTTCAGATCTTTGGCAATTTTAGTTCAAAACTTAAATAGTCTTGAGATGTTGATATACAATCTTAGAATAAAATGTCTTTCATAAATAGACTAGCATTAAACAATATTCGAAAATCATAAAAATATATTTGACTCCTTTAACATTTAAACGTTGATTCTAAAAATAATCACAATAAATCTACAGAGCAACATTTTTGGAAACAAGCGGCATTATATATCCAAAAAGAAAAATGTTTTAATTTGATTTAATTCGTAGTTTTAATTCAACTTAGCACAGCAATTAATTTAGAAACAAAATTATAGTCAAAAGGAATTTTTAAAAAAGCAATCCATATTCAATTGTCTTGTTCACTCAAACAACTAAATTAAAGTTTATTTAGATTAGGTGTAAAAGTGTTACAACATCGCTATTTAGGATTATGTATAATTATGTCATAGAGTTTACGACAATAGAGTGGTTTAACTGATCGTATGTAAAACTCATCACGCATAACGTATAACGTATCAATCACATGATAATTCTCATTACGCGTAAAAATAGTGCCACTGCACGATATTTCATCGAATGTCACAAAGTACACATTTCCGTGACTCATATAAAAATCGTATGATTTTTATTGGATGTGTGTCAGAAAGTATACATTTCTAAGACTCATATAAAAATCACATAGCGGCACTACTTTTAGCATAATGAGAATGATCATGTGATTTTTACGTTATACGTGGTGCGTGATACGTTTGGTCTTCTAAACCTCTCTAATAACTTGGATCACAGCTTATTTAAGTATGTTTTCAAATATTAAATATGTTATGTTTAAAACAACAACACAACACATTTCTATCACATGAATTATTATAACTAACTAAAAACAAAACCCGTAGGAATCGAAAAATGAAAAAAAGGACCAACACATCTCTAGACCTCATAAAAAACACAATTCAAAATTATCAAATTAAGAAAAAATGGATTACATCATGCAAGTAGTTCCTTCTGTCTTAGTCTTATAGAGCCATTAAGCCTATAGAACTGGAGTATATCCCGGTCTTCATATTGTGAAACGGAAAATGGCAATTATTTGCCACCCTTTGGATAGGACGCGAGTCTACCTCAAAGTACTTTACGCAAGATCCAACAGCTCCAGCTATCCAACCACTGCTGGCAAGACAGGGGGTCGGAAAAATATTTACAATCGGACAATTGTCAAATATACATTTTCTTATCAAGATTGACAGCGACTTTAATTGTCCTTTTAAAATTTCAAAAGATTGATATGGATAAATTATTACCAAATACAATTATGGTAAAAACGAAAAATTTAAGTCTGAGAACTTTTCCAGATTTCTATCTACTATAACCATTTTTGTCGTTATATTTTGATGTTTTATTTTTTTGTCCCCCCTCCCTCCACTCACTAAAAAAGGATGACATATATTAAATTTTCAGTAGTTACATTTTTCTGACTTCATAGATATGAAGAAAATCGTCACCAATTGCATGATATAATCCAACAAAACAATACTTTACAACAACGAATAGACAGATTTACCTACAATGACAAAACACTTTATACATTTTGATCAGAAAAATGAATTAATATGACTTCCCCGACGCGTCCAAGATTCTTAAACTGGACACTTTATTGTAATCTCCCTTGATGTGGAATTTGAAAAGCATTAAACAAAAAAAGTATTTAACAACAGGACCAAAGACATCCTTTCTGAATAAAAATCTTGGAATGGATATTTCTCTGCATTAGATCTGTTGTTTGTTTTAGTAATGTATTTATATTTTCATTGTATTTTATTGTTGGCTGAAGAAGGGTTTCGAGCGCGAAACGTTATGTAATTGGTATTTTGTTCTTTTTGTTGAAGCTGTCATATTCATTTTTGTTTATTACTTGTTACAGCCCACAGCTTGTAGCAGTTTAGTATCACTTTGAACTGGAGAATTTGCAGACTTTTCTGAGGTCTTTGGTGGAATATTTTTTTTGGACAAGTTTGGATAATTTCGATGGGTCCTTATTATGTATGAAATTTCATTCTTTCTGATTAAAATGTGAAATTCAGTTATGTCAGTGTATGGTTGGATATAGGGATGTGACACACATGTACACACAATAAACTTCTAAAACATCATTACTATATAGAGATGTGTACCTGAACACATATGTTACAGAATGGCTGTGATGGAAATCAAAGATAATATTCAATTATTTTAAAACTACAAAAGACATGGCTGTAGTATACAAAAATGTTTATCATAAAAATTTGAAATGAAGAAAAAGATAAATTGCAATAATTTCCTTTTCCGAACACAGTAAACCTTATTGCATATATTAACTCTGTTCAGACTGTTCTCGACTTTATTATAACTTGACATCGTACCTGACAGTTTTCAGCAGTACATTAATTAAAGCGATGCGACTTGAGCTCATCCAAGACGAAGTCACATCGCTCTTTTAATGAAAACAGTTATGGCTGCAGTTATAATGGATACATAGTATAAGATATCATGGTTTAGAAGTAGCAATCTTTAGCAATTTGGATCAACGTGCCTTTAAAATGATAATTTATCATGGAGTCAATTAATCGATTCATGCAGCATGTCACAGTACTACTGGTCTATAATAAATAATGTTGCTATGGCCGTTAAGCCAACATTAGGGTAATCTCCCTTGATCATGTATAAAACAATAGCTTAGATTAGGAGTTATCTTTGGAGGTTTTAACCACACAACTGTGTATCCCTGATTACCTGGCAAAACTGTGTGCCCAAAACTTAAACCCTTGCTGTTGACATGCACTTAATTGCAGGTCTGATAACCCAATTCCTTATGGGCTCATTGTTGTAATGAAAATGTAAAAAAGAAAAGATGCAAAATATTGTCCATGACCACAATGTTAAACTAGGCCCATAAGTGGATTCGGATGTCAGACCTGCATATATGTACACGTCGCTTGGTGTTGATTCATTCTTTACTATGCCAGATTCATATGATTACCCAGTTAACTATTGTACTCTGGAAAGACACGTATTAAAAATTTGACCAGAAAACTCGTCCGTCAAATATCGATCAATTTAAATGACTTTCATCTGGCAAAAACTACAAAACCTGGAACAGCAGGAGATACCAGGTTTGCTGTTTTTTGTCAAAACGAGGGTGATTTAGATCGATTGATATTTGAAGAATGAGTTTTTCTGGTTATATTTTCTAAATTCTCTTTCCAGAGTACAGCAGTTAACTGGTAATATGCAAATGCCAAACACGTTTGGCCACCCTATAGCTTTCTATCTTTTACAAAACTGTCATGAAGTTTTTTGCGTTTCTCTCAACTATTAGGTAGTATTTCTATTTGTTTAAAGACCAAAACGGCGAAAGACACTCGTCTTGTGTCAGATGGTAAACGAACTGCTCGATTATCCCGTCCGCCGCGAATAAACGGAAGGTGACGGCATTAAGCAATGTTCTGTTTGGAACCCCCCCCCCCCCCCCCCAAAAAAAAAAAAAAAAAAAAAAAAAACAAAACCAAAAAAAAAACAAAAAACAAAAAAAAAACATAAACAAAAACAACAAACAAACAAAAAACAACAAACAAACAACAACCCCCCTCCCACAACAAAACAAAACAACAACAACAACAAAAACAAACCAACAAAACAATAACACAAACAAACAAAAAAACAGCATCTCGTTTGACACATAAATTGTAGCCGGTTCAGATCAAGATTGCCCGATGGCCACGTGACATCATCACTAACGTCTTAAAGTCAATGAGTGTTGCGAATACTTAAAAAAAAACTCCATCACCTTAATCGAATCATTTTTCGCTCGAACTCAGTGTACAAACGCTGGCGTGTGGTATCGGACAATTTGATTTGGTATCGTCTGAAATTATTCTAAAGACTTATTTTACTGCTGATGTCTGCTTGATATCGTCCGAATAATGATTCGTAGCTTTCTGCTCGAGCTGCGATCGAACAAACACTCAACACTAAAAGGCACTACTTACCCATGTGTGTTGACACTTGGAGCTCGTGGTGTCCCAGCAGAATAGGTTGGAGACTGAGAATGTGTCGAAGAAAAGACTTCATCATCCCCATCTTCCGCACTGTCCGACATACTGTCAACCACCAGGCTCGTCTTGTCACCGCCTTGTCCCCGTCTGTTTCGCAGACGCCAGCTGGCTGTCCTTTGGTGATGGTAACTGCCTCTTCCATTGGGTCGATGTGTGCAAGGTGAAGGTCGCGGAGACCCGGCTCTGATATTGACCCCGATCTGCAAATGAAAGTGGAAAAAGGTTGCCCCGATGTAAATAGTTGCACGTATCTCTCAACAGTAAGAAAATTGCACTGATTTGTAAAAGGCAAGTGGAATATTATATATTATAAGTTAAACTGTGACCAGGAAGGTCCTCGGTTCGAGACCCTCTTAAGGCACTTTCGTTTTTTTCCTGGACAAAACTATCAACCCCCAATTTGCTCACTTTGGACAACACGTTTGATTGATGGATTATCTATATTCCTTCATTGAATGCCTAGGCAATGGGCATCTCACTGTGACAACATGGGTGATTCCTGTTGATATCAGACATCCTGTTTGATGGATTATCTATATTCATTCATGGAATGCCCAGGCGATGGGCATCTCACTGTGACAACATGGGTGATTCCTGTTGACATCAGACGTTTGATTGATGGATTATCTATATTCCTTCATGGAATGTCTAGGCAATGGGCATCTCACTGTGACAACATGGGTGATTCCTGTTGATATCAGACATCCTGTTTGATGGATTATCTATATTCATTCATGGAATGCCCAGGCGATGGGCATCTCACTGTGACAACATGGGTGAGTCCTGTTGACATCAGACGTTTGATAGATGGATTATCTATATTCATTCATGGAATGCCCAGGCGATGGGCATCTCACTGTGTCAACATGGGTGATTCCTGTTGACATCAGACGTTTGATTGATGGATTATCTATATTCCTTCATGGAATGTCTAGGCAATGGGCATCTCACTGTGACAACATGGGTGATTCCTGTTGATATCAGACATCCTGTTTGATGGATTATCTATATTCATTCATGGAATGCCCAGGCGATGGGCATCTCACTGTGACAACATGGGTGAGTCCTGTTGACATCAGACGTTTGATAGATGGATTATCTATATTCCTTCATGGAATGTCTAGGCAATGGGCATCTCACTGTGACAACATGGGTGATTCCTGTTGACATCAGACGTTTGATTGATGGATTATCTATATTCTTTCATGGAATGCCTAGACGACGGAATCTCACGATGCTGCGCCGAAGGGCGCAATTTTTAATGCGGAATTTTAATACACGTTTATTACTGACTATCAAAGACAGAAATAAGAAGTAGCTGTCTGAAGCTCAAACGACACAAGAATTAGCTAAAGAACTGTGATTCAGAGGTATGTTTTATCCCTGGATCTTGACAATAATTATCAAAGCCATTATCTTATGCTTTTGTTGTCGAGATCAAAGAACGAAAATTTTGAATTGCTGTGTGTCTATTCTTGTGAGAACATCAACCTTGAAAGTTGATATGTATTCAAGAACTCTCTCTTTACCAATTACAGGAGACTAGATTGTCACATTTATTAAGATACAATAAACATTTTTCTTATTCAGATCTGTTTCATACATCACAAAATTTGGAGAAAAATCTTTGTTCAATTTATAAGAATTTAAAATGTTGTTTTGTAGAGCATATGTGACCCTTCGCCTCAAAGCGGTATTAAGTCAGGTTGGTTAAGATGTTGAAAATTGAATTTATAGCCAGAAATATCAGACTTGTGTTGAGTTTGCATGTTTTATTGAGGAGAATGGATACCATATTTTAGGGTGCTAATGCATACAATTTATATTTTGGACCAGTTTGGCATTTAATTCGGCTTTTAAGCATCTGGTTCGTTCCGACATAATACCGTTTTGAGACGATGGGTCACATATAGATAGTTCGAAGATGACGTCACTCAGGTCTTTGTTATTGTTTTTTGCCATCCGCGTTTATGAGTAATGCTCACTGAACTGTATTAACCTGACTATAAACGTTTAAGGTTACACACAGTTTTGTGTGTTGGTTCGATATACTTCCGGATGGCAATGTTATGAGCTTCTTAGCCAAGCGCATACTATCTATATTGCAAACAAAATTATGTTTAGCATGCCTTTAGATTTGATTTTAAAAATCAATATTTGTAGGATGACGTTTCGGGAAAAATACTAAAAAATGGTCGGTGAGGAAAGTGTTAATCGTGTTGAGCTTACAGTTGAATTGTGCGGCTATGTGGTCTTGTGGTATGACACTCGCTTTCGGATTGAAAGATCCTGGGCTTGAGCCTCGCTTGGCTCATAGTTGAATCCTCGAAAAAGGAGCTATACCCACATTCTTTCACCGTAAACTCAGGTGTAAAATGAGTACCTGGTCGTTAACAGCATTGTTTCTTTTGGGAAAAAAATTGTAATATCGCCTAACAGGCGTCATGTCTCGTCAAACATGTTAAGTGTTCCTGTTGACCAGGGTCCCCTTTAGTGGATGTTGTTCTATATTAAAGCTCAACTTACAGATTTTTCTGAGTCAACAGACAGGGTTGACTTAAGAGCACTTTTCTTCATAGTAACCGAGAGCTTGTGGTTGGTGTCCTTGATGGCGTTTTCATTCGGTGACCCCTGTGGCGTTGCCATGGGCGTGGCTGCTGTATGCGTGATGATTGGCGGGTTCAGAGGTCCATCAGTGGGGGGCGGAGCTTGAGGAGGACTTTCGTATTTGGTGTTTACAGTCACAGGTGGAAGTGCTAACATCTTTTTCTCTGTAATGAAAAAAACCCCAAACGTCGCGGTATGTAGGGGATGGAGTCAGTTGATATATAATTCATAGTGCGGCTTAGTGGTCTAGTGGTATGACGCTCGCTTTCGGATCAGAAGGTCCTGGGTTCGAGCCTCGCTCGGAGCATAGTTGAGTCCTTTTCAAAAGCTCTTTACTCAATTTATCTCATCGTATCCAGGTGTAAAATAAGTACCCGGCCGTTGATAGCGTTGTCTCTGTCGGAAAAAATCTAATATCGCCTAACAGCGTCATGTCTCGTTCTATATGTTACATATTGCTGTTGGTCAGGGACCCTTTGTAAAGCGCTCTGAACACGTTTAGTGGATATCGCACTATATAAAAGCTCAATTTATGTTTTTTTAAGAAGCGAAAGTCATTGAGAAAATGCATAAGTCTGTTTTTCATTATTTGGAGTTACAAAACGATTGAGTGATTCCAGCATTACAGTATAGAAAAACTCCAACAATTCAAATGTTTTGGATATCTGACCTGAATGTATTCAAATACCTTGCCCTAAAAATCTACAACATGAGATTCCATGAAAAGGGGGCAAGACCACGGAATTGATTGCATGATAACATGAAGGACCTTTTGGGACATTTTATAGCAATGACTACCCCGCACAAATCTTTGGGCCTCTTTTTCGCTCACGAAGTGCCCGAATTCGCGTCAAAATATGGGACGAAGCCGTTTCGTATATGCTATTTTAAAAAATTAATTACGACGCTGTTTATCGATGAATTTGACTGAAAGTTGGCACACAGTTAGAAAAAATGTCATTTTAGATTATGCCAAGCGACAAAACTCGTACGATTACCAGAAGACCGTTAAAAATAGATTTTTACTCTTTGGAGTAAAATATTTCTAAAACTACCGGGCGTGGAGGTTTTGTCGCTGACAAGGTATACATGAACATTTCTTCTTTTTGGTTGTAAAATTTCATATGAATATGACGAGTACTTTTCCCGTATTTTACAAAACACCATCCTAATTTGCTCTTCAAGTTTCAATCTTTCAATCCACTTATTACGTAAGAAACAACCAAAGATCGAAAAAAAAAATGCCGAAAAAGCGTCCCATATTTTCGCGTTTTTTCCCTCTTTGCGGGTCATCCAAATAAATGACACCTTTGAAACTGCATAACTTGTTTATTTATGAATGGATTTTCAAAATTCAAAAACATTTTTACTCAGTGGAGATAGGGCTTTGATTTTAGACAAATTTTTTCCTCAAAAAGAGAAAAACATTTTTCATAGTCATTGCTACATTTTATATAATATTATGGCCATACAATCTGCACCAGCAACATGCTACACAAAGAGGATTACGTAGGAAAGAAGTAAGTAAGTAAGTAAGTAAAGTAAGTTAGACAGTTAATAAGTAAGAAACTAAGTAAGTTAGAAAGTAAGTACGCAGGAAAGAAATTAAGTAAGATTGTAAAAATTGATGGCATGACAACATGAAGGACATTTTGGGACATTATAATATCATGACCATACAATCTGCACCAGCAACATGCTACACAAAGAGGATGAAGTAGGAAAGAAGTAAGTAAGTAAGTGAGTAATAACGTAAGTAAGTTAGACAGTTAATAAGTAAGAAACTAAGTAAGTTAGAAAGTAAGTACGCAAGAAAGAAATTAAGTAAGATTTTAAGTAAGTAAGTAAATAAGTACGTAAATAAGTAAGAAAGTAAGTAAATAAATAAGTACGTAAGTAGGATAGTAAGTAATTAAATAAATAAGTACGTACGTAAGTAAGGTAGTAAGTACGTACACAAGTAAGTATGTACGTAAGTAAGATAGTAATTAAGTAAATATATAAGTACGTACGTAAGTAAGATAACAAGTAAGTAAATAAATAAGTACGTACGTAAGATAATAAGTAAGGAAATACATAAGTACGTAAGTAACTAAGTTAGTAAGCAAGTAAGTAGACAAGAACGTAAGTCAGTGAGAAAGTAAGTAAGTAAATAAGTATGTAACAAATAAGTAAGTAAGAAAATAAGTAAGTAAATAAGTGAGTAAGTAATAAGTAAGTAAGAAAGTGAAAATAAGAAAGAAATCAAGTACCAAATCAAGAAAGTAAGTAAGTAAATAAGTGAGGAAGTAATAAGTAAGTAAGAAAGTGAAAGTAAGAAAGAAAGCAAGTACCAAATCAAGAAAGTAAGTAAGTAAATAAGTGAGTAAGTAATAAGTAAGTAAGAAAGTGAAAGTAAGAAAGAAAGCAAGTACCAAATCAAGAAAGTAAGTAAATGATTAAGCGAGTCGCTTCCCAAACCACTGGATACAGAGATTTGAAATGTTCACCTTTTTCTTTGTTATTCTTGACATCCAGATCTAAAGAGTTCAGACGACTTTTGGTACTCTGGATATCATCAATATTGTTATTCTCAGCAATCCGTTGCTTCTCTTTTTCCTCGTCCTCGTCATCATCGTCCTTGCTAAATTCATTTAATTCCTTCATCTTTTCTTTCTTTTTCTCCTCATCCTGTAGAAATATGGAAGGGAATATGGACAATATTAATATCTATTGTATTTTGACATATTTCGGTTACAACATGCCTGTCGTGAAAGAAAGCTGAGTAAAAGATCATTATTTTGTATGTGAAAGAAATAAAAACATTTTCTGTACGTTAATTTTAAAATAGATACAATCTAAATATCTACTACCTGCCCCCCCCCCCCCATCCCCCCCCCAAAAAAAACAACAAAGAAAACAAAAATAAAACCCCAGAAAAAAAACAAACTAACAAAACAAAACAAATACCCCACAAAACAAAACAAAACAAAACAACCATTCGCCCACCAAAATTAAAAAAAAAGAAAAAAAGAACAACAAAACAAGCAGAACATTCAACCTTATTCATGATCCAAAGATGTGGATTTGGAAATCTGAGCATTTTTACATCAAGCAAGAGGATAAATTCATAATAAAAATGATACGAAATACGAACATTGAGTTATCTCAACGTAAGAAAATTACATTCATTCACTATTGTTATAACGAGTTGAAATTCACCCAAATTTTCCTATTTCGGCTATATTGTCAATTACTAGCACCCGCTTCATCTCGGCATAATACGATTAGTGACATATAAAATTTAAATGATTTCAGATACGTACCTCCGTGGAGAAGCCCTCGACTAAAATGGCGACGAGCAGATTGAATAGAACATAATTGCCAAAAGTCATGAGGGCAATGAAATATAGGGAGGCCCAGTTGGATGTACGAGACATCCCATTGTAGAGTACTGTGTTCCAATCTTCTTGGGTGAGTACCTGTCATGAGGTCAAAATCAACGATATTAATAATAGTATTCATCTTTATAACAATAAAAATGATCTTATAATGTGATAAATATTGTTCTTTTAAGGGAATTTATACCAATTTCCTATTGTAAGTAATGGCTTACATATAATGAAATGCACAGATATTTGCAGGTCTGATCTCTGAACACAATAATAGGATTCAATAGTTTGATGTCACGTCCGCCCAGCAACGAGCAGCTTGGTTCTAAACAAAGAAAAACGGTACTTTTTATTCTTCGTGCTGACTAAAACTTTCTCACATGTCGTGTGATCAGACTGTATAAAAAGTCAAACCATGATCAGATTTATAATGTTTTTCTCCTCTGGATACACTTTTATGCTCGTCTGAGAAGTATTTCATAAGGGCGTCCGCCATTGTTCCGAAAGTTTAGAATCAGTTACTAAGTTACTATGCGTCATTACGAGGGAAGTGACGTACGACTGTTGAAGCCTATCATGGGTTTGATTTAACAATGTTGTTATGACAATATAATATTTTGCGTTGGTTTGATAGTATTTCAACAATGAACCCAACATGACCATTTGGGTTATCAGACCTGCAAATAAGTACACTTTGGCTAATACAATTCTATGTTCAGAAAATCTACTTTTTGTTATAAGCGATATAATAAAATATATGTCTTTAAACCTGGTGTCTAAGAAAGAAATACAAAAGAAATGCTATCTAGATGAATAATACAGAATTTTAAAAGAAATACTTATATAATTAATGGAATACAGTGATAGATTAACACATTAATGAATGTACCTATATTTAAGCTAAAAATAACCTTAACACATTATGAGATACATTATGAGGGTAATATCAATGTTTTACCCAAGACTATCATGTCTTAAGGTTATCAGCTGAAAAATCAATTAAAATATCTTAGAATTGAAAGCTAGTCGTAATTAATTGAAGAATTTAACATCGATTTGTCTATAACATGCAAATAAAAAAAAATAGAGAAAAAGTGTTAGTTTTGTAGAAGCATCTATTAGTGCGAAAGGGAAAATTTAAGTAGAATTCATATGAATATAATATAGACTATTTAAAATCATTAATGGTTACTTTAGTAACAATACATAAATAAGCAAGATTTATTGATTAGATTTTAGTTTGTCGTAGAAAATGTTGAGATCTTTTTCAAATGATGTGATGTCAATTTATTCTTGTAACTAGATATAGATAAATATTTTTATCAGCTGAATTCTGCTATGGTGATAAGAAAATAAAAAAATTGAACATAATATAACATGGGATTTTTTCTTCTTCTAATTATAAAATAATTCTATTTAAACTGATAATACTGCCTTTTTTGTTCCAGCATATACAAGATGTCCCAAAAAATCTATACATACTCAAAATGATTGTAAGCGAGGATTTAATAAAAAGCAATTATTATTCAACATGTAATTAAACTACATAGAAAACCCCCCAATAAAATTATACTTATACATATTTTTACAGTTATGAAATAATTAAATTCTATTAAATGCCACGCTTACAATTATTCTTTAGTTGCATACATTTTTGGGACACCCTGTTTTTTTTCTACGTTTAAGATTTATAAATTATAATACTACCTGTGTGCAAGAAAATATTATAAAATATTATAACTTTGTAATAAAACTTGTTGTAAATATTTTTTATATTTCAAATAATTTTTTCCTCTTGGTCTTTATAAACGATTTCAAAATAAATGATATTTCTATCGATAGATACATTGTGTTATTGTCTATCTGACTAAAATCGTATAAATACAAGCCAATGACACAAAGCTCATGCAGGAATCAAACTAACATAGCCATCAGTACATTGCAAAAACAGTTCTAAAACACATCGACGGTCGATGGCTCAAACCTCTGAAGTCTCGATTTTCACGATCGACGGAACAAATCCCTGAAATCAACATACGAGCTTTGCGTACCAAGTCTTTATATATTTTATTTTGGGCAGATCACACCTCTGATGTCATCCGGTAAAAATCAAATAAAACATGGTGCACAAATCTCGTATGTAGACTTCAGAGTTTTGATCCGCCGATCGTGAAAATCGGTACTTCAGAGGTTTGTCCCGCCGCCCATCAATATAATATATTACATATTTTAAAAATCAAATCAATATTATCGTATCAGTAATAGGGCTTTAAAATGGACCAGATTCATTAAAAACCTTTTAAAAATAGGTAACAAATAAGTAATTAGTTCCATTAAAAAAAGCTATTTATCGTTTGTTGAAAATTTATCATAATTCGTTTACATATCTTTTAAAAATATCACAGAGAAAGTTAAACCTATTGAATAATATTAAAATATGTTCATGAATTTTTGAATAAAATTTCGTATGAAGGAGATAAATGAAAAAACCTTATTTCCCCAATTCATTTTGACAAAAAGAGCACAATTGTCATTTTCTAATAAGAGCAATTTATTTTCATCCAACAGTAGAAACTCTGGATTAAGAAGTTATCAAAATGACAAAAAATTATAAAAAGGGAAAAAAGTAATTGTATGATCATGTTACAACATAGACATTAATTTAATCATTTTATTCCGTGTTTCTTTTTTGTTTCAGAATTTTAATAAAACAAGATTTTTAAGAAGAGTGAAAAAATGAAAACTTATTTTCAAGTGAGATAAGAAAATGTTAGTATTGATATTATTTCAATAAATACTGTTTAAAAAATTCAAAGATAGATGTACAGAAATTCAATGCATAATGTAGAATTATAGTAGGATGTGTTGCATAGTTTGTAACCCCCCCCCCCCCCATTTAAAAAAAACAAAAACAAAATGAATACAGAAAAAAATAAAATAAAACAAAAACAAACAAAAATCTTGTTGTTGATTTATCTCTAATTTATTACTTAAATTAAAGTATGTAACTTTTTGGAGTAAATGCAAACGTTGCTGTATTAAGCTCGAAGAAATAAATAACAACAGTCAAATTGGATGGACACTTCAATCTTATTCACGAAGAAGACGATGTGGACGTTTTTGGTTTACCCTTTGTCAACAAAACGCGATGAATGAGACGATAAAGATGGTGAAAGATGGAAGGATGGCGTCACTAAAGCGAAAAATCATTCAAGTATCAAAATTATCGTGACTCAACTCTTTGTTATTGGGTTTAGCTAGCCATTGTTTTGAGTAGTTCTCACTAAGTTGTATTAATCAGACTATAAACATTCCATGCTAAACGCAGTTTTCTGTGTCGGTACATTATAGATAGAACAAAGTTGACGTCACTCCGGTATTTATTATTGTTTTTTTGCCATCCACATTTAGTTCTCACTTAACTGTATTATCCAGACTATAAAAGTTCATGGTTACACAGAGTTTTGTGTGTTGGTCCGTTATACTTCCGGATGGCAATGTTGTGAGCTTCTTAGTCAAGCGCATCCTATCTATAAACGTTCCATGCTAAACGTAGTTTTGTGTCTCGGTACGTTATAGAGTATCTGAACTAAATGCATTGGATCAATATATTCTTCTCCCTGGCATGGGTCGTAGAGCCTCAACTGCAGGCGTACGGGCTGTCCTTGAGCAAGGCAGTTCAAACCCTAATTCAACGAATTTACTGTAAATTTACTGTTTACAAAATCACACCTGTTTTGGTAAAGGTAGAAAATTCCAAATGTGCGTTTAAAAATCAACCTTCTTTTTTTCATTGCTTTTCTTTTTCACCTCATCAAACAAGCCAATGATTGTGTTAAAAAAAAGTAATTTTTAAAATAAGTATTATATTAACTAGATGGTATTCCAGTTCTAAGAACGGAGACGGAGAAGGCTAAGCTAATTGAATTCAATAGTCTGATGTCACGTCGCCCAGCAACGGCGGCCATTGTGGTTATAAACAAAGAAAATCGGTACTTTTTATTCTTCATGTTGGCTAGAACTTTTCATATGTCTTGTGATCAGAATGTGTAAAAGTCAAAACATGATCGATTTATAGTGTTTTTTTTCCCCTCTGGATCCGCTTTTATGCTCGTCGGAGAAATATTTCATATGGGCGTCCTCCAATTTTCCGATAGTTTAGAGCCAGTTACTAAGTTACCATGCTTCAATAGGAGGGAAGTGACGTTACGACTGTTGAAGCGTATTGATTTGCGACACACATAAACACACAACCAGGCATGTGACAACGTACAACGCCCAGCACTCCTCTCACTCGCCTATGCTGATCGTCAGTGTTGCCAGGTGCCTTTTGCAAAAATTCCGCCAAGGTTATGCCAGAAATCCGCCAAAATCCGCCAGTTTTATCCTTCACCTACGACATTTGCTCAAAATCCGCCAAAAGTCATTAAAATCGATTGATATAATTTGAAGGAGGAGTTTTCTGGCCAAATTTCTAAATATGGGCTTTTCCAGAGTAAGGAAGAAATATTAGTACAGAAAAATTGTTGGTGTAGAAAAGCTCGAGTGGTTTAATAATAATTGAATAACATGTAAGGGGCGATCATTTTATATACACCAGAGACAGACAGAGAGAAAGGGATAGATAGATAGATAGATAGGCAGACAGACAGACACAAATAGATAGATAGATATATAGATACATATAGATACATACATATATATATATATATATATATATATATATATATATATATATATATATATATATATAGAGAGAGAGAGAGAGAGAGAGAGAGAGAAGAGACATCAAAGGGACAGAGAAAGCATGAAATAGAGAGAAAGATAAAGAAAGAGTAGGGATAGGAGAGATATAGAAAACGAGAGAGAGAGAGAGAGAGAGAGAGAGAGAGAGAGAGAGAGAGAGAGAGAGAGAGAGAGAGAGAAAAATCATGCAATGCATTCTAAGTGTTATAACATGCTTCACCAAAAATACAAAACTAGAGTACTTTTATAATCAAACAATATGTGAGCTTAATAGCATGCTTTTGCATTGCACAAGAGACAGTTTGCAGAGAAATTGTTCATGCAGCGTTAGCTTTTTCTTGTCACTATATTTACGAGAGACCTTAACAAACCTTTTAACACAGCATGCAATATTGCTAAAAGTTAGAAAGTGTCGTCATTATAAAATTGGAAAGTGTAAAATGTGCAGAGAGGATAAAGTTATAACAGATATATACTTCGTCTGCGTTGTCTTAAAGAAACCAAACATACTTGTACACAATTGTGATGTTTGCAGGATATTAATGGAAATACAAAAAGTGGAATTTTGTTTAAAATTAAAGTGGTAGGAAAAAAAACTAAAGGAACGGGTAAGAAAACCAAAACACAAACCGGGTATTATTCGGTGCAAAAAAGATTAAAAGCCGTGTCAACATTTGTGTGTGTATTTTTTTTACCAAGTTGAATGTTCTCATAATATACCTGGAACACGGTGACAAATGACCATACCAAACTGTCAAAATTAGCTCTGTCACATATGCAGACGATAGAGCCGTTTCGTCTGTCTTTACACGTGCACGGGCTGCCGTCTTCCTTTTCACAGAATGCCCCACCGAATAGGTTCATGCCTAGGATACTGCATGCATAGAGTAGTAGTAGATCATAGTTTGGCTTTTTTTTTACTCCAGATTTGTTTTGTTTTACCATAATAAACGAATATTTGTCACAGACACGGTAACACACAGGAGGAGAGACTACATAGGTTGAAGGGTATGAAAAGGTTTTGGAATGAAATTAGGTCAGATGTGTAGTGTGTAGTTGAGTGATGGGTTTTATATATATATTTTTTGGAATTATATCACATGTAGCCAGGAAGAGGAGAACGCTGCTTAAAACGGACCATTGAGAGGGAGGTGAGGGCAGTGGGAGAGTGATTGCGTGTGACATTGGTAAATAATAATAATAATAATGATAATGATAATAATATGTCATTTTTGACGAATCCCGACGGATCCTCGTCGTGTAAGCTTCAAAGCATAGTGATTGAAAACTGACAAATGAACGAAAGCCAAAATCTTGGAGGGATGAAAATAAAGGAGGATGACTCGTCAGTCAACATTTGGGTATACTACAAAGCAATAAAAGATAGCCAATGTAAACAAACAAATACACCACTTTATACCGAGGGAGTTTAAGAAAAGGGGATGTGAAAGTAAAATCATTAGCTAATCGATTTAAGACCATCATGTTATGTATTCAAGAGAATACCGCTGTGATATTGGTACCTATTTAAAAATGGAAATGTTTCAGGATTGCAGAAAATTATTAAAATGAAAATATCAGATATTTATTTCTATTGACAAAAATGCCCAAAACTATTCCATCTAACAGATATGCAAGCGATGCAATGAAATCTCCATGACGTTTACAAGAGAGATCTCTTACCATGCATCTACATAGTTGAATCGAACGGTACGATGTTATAACAACCAACCGATCATCCAAAGTAAATACATTCGACAAAGATGCTGATAACATGCTTTATTTATTCTCTTTAACAATATTCTATATTTCCCTTTTTATTATACTTGATAAATACAGTTGATTCCATCAAAAGAAAAAATAATATTTTAGAAATTAATAGTTAAAACTTTTTGTCAAAATCTTAGTATAAAATTTAGATACCGACAATGTAGAAAACACTCAAAATGTACTAGGATTTGAGTTATGGCATTTTAAGTTTGTATGGGTGTCATATATCCACTGCGATGTTAACTTTAAAAAAATAAATTGGCACTTTGTTTTAGCCTCTTTATTCAATAGAAATGTTTAACAGTTTTGAAAAGCTATATAATATTTTCACTTATATCTGATTAATTTTGGGCAATTAACAGCCCTCTGATAACTACATAATATATAAATCAACACGCTGTCAAAACACCTGAAACATTGTCAGGAAACACTTTTACAAGTAACTCGTTTAGAGTAGAAAATAAAAATGTAAATAACAATTTTAATTTTCTGAAACAAGAAAGGGTGTTTTAAAGACAATTGCAATGTGGATAGTGTATTATATTTGATTTTGATTTTTGCAGTATAAGATATAGGCTATTAATGAATCAGAGGGTTGGTCCCCAAAGAATAAATCTTAACAATATTGTCATAGTGTGGCTCTGTCATATCATATCAATAATATTTGTCATCTATTTTTTTCTTACTGACTTCATATCTAAGCTTACGATTGACGAGTATATTACTGAATAAAATGGAAATAATTTATGAGATACAAACACCCCATAAGCTTCGAGCATTGACGTTATGCCATTTTTGTCTACTTTGTCCACTTTTGTAGACTAATAATCAACAGAGAGAAGTTTATCTACTAGGGTCAAGTCAAATTTCAATTACGCTTTATAATTAGCTTTTGATCGATTGGTATATAAAAAGCGTCACATTCTCAGATATTTAAAAAAAGAAGTGAGTTAAGAAAATGTATTGTATACACACACACACACACACACACACACACACACATATATATATATATATATATATATATATATATATATATATATATATATATATATATATATATATATACATATCCTGATGGGAGCGAATGCTCGAAACAATTTTGTAGAAGTTGATCATAATTATACTTGATATACTTTATAAATAGCACCTTTTACCAAATAGTTGAGCACCAATATTTCGTGGTTTTGTATTTATAATATATATATATATATATATTTTATATATATATATATATATATATATATATATATATATAAACACTAGCTTATGTTTTAATTTCTTTATCAAAGATTTCAACAAATTACAAAACATTTAGATATTATGCTAAAAAAAAAGAAGATAAATGCAGCTCATAACCCAACTAAAACAAAGTGCCAAAGACGAAATAATATTTAAAACCTGTTTTATTTATTTCAGTATGATATATTCGTGAAGAAAGATCTATAATGCTAGAAACTTCAGTTTAAATGATATTATTTTCATTATATGCTACGCATTTCACTAGGAATGGTTCATTGTAAGCAATGAGAGAATGTTTACTACGGGAGCAAAAAGCCTCGACTACATCAGGAAATGAAGGACGAGCATTACACAGGAGGTAATGCAGACGACAATAAATATGGGTGAAGCGTTGGCTTCGACATGATGACACTGGTAAACAAGCCATGAGAAAGTAGGTCACCAAAGGATCAAAGAAACAATTGCAACTAAAATCTACAGGCATTGCCGCTGATGGTACCTGAAAGACAGTGATAATGGCCCACAAAAGTGAGTCAAAGTTCTTGCGATCGCATACACGCTTGCCTTGCTCAGTCTTCTTGCAAAACTTACAGCCAAACAAATTCATACCTAAAATGCTGTTGGGGGTCAGGATGAGTTAATGAGGTCAGAGGTTGTTTTATTAGAGGTCAGACGAGTCACATGATGTGAGGTTTATAAACAAATAGATGAACAGAAATAATGATGGTCTAAATTTAATTGTATTTCTTGAAATAAAGAGAACTGTGAGACATTGCAATATAATAAAACATGGGATTATAAGACATAATTCTAAAATTAAAATCTTGTTAATTAAAATGATTTTGTAATATTTGATCATGCTACAATACTTACAAAAAAAAAACTCATATTAAAGTTAATGATTGTAAAATGGGCGTAGAATTCAATACATATCAACTCTCTCCTTATCGACCATATCCAAGATTCTTACCGAAATGTCATACCAACACAACCCACGAATTGATTTTGTAAACTCAAATTTAAAAGTAATAAGTACATGCTATGCATAACTGTGTTGAGCAAATGAAGTATTACAAAATAACAAGTTCTTGTAAAAAATGACAAAAATAATTGTCTTCAAATGTTTTGATTTAAAAAAAAAACAAATCTGTATAAGAAATTCCTGTTTCTATCGTAATAGATGTGACGAATTTCCTACAGTTGGTAAGGAGAGAGTTCAATAGCTTTTACAACTTAATAAAATAGAACTTCCTGATAGGTCTGTCCGATCCGTTTTATTCTATTCTATTCTATATAACACTTACCTATGATTTACGGGAGACAGCTTTGTATTATCAATTACTTCAAAAGTCCCAGCCCAACAATTGTGATTCATTAATAATAAATAACTAAAAGAAAAAATTCCCTTTATTCATCCCATAGAGGACCTGTGTCTCTAGCGTCTATTCCAAGGTAAGACCGGAATAACCCAGGCGTCAGCCGTGGTGCAGCACCGCAAATTGAGCTAGGGCGAGGTGACTTGCTCAAGGTCACACAGTGCATTGATGGTCGATCGAACTCGGTACCTTCCGGGGTACGAGCAAAGACCGTACCGCCAAGCCACCGCTACTGCCCCCTAATCATCTTTTGCACACTAAACATTAAAGTTCCCGCTATCGTTGTGGTCATAAAAATAACAATAAAACTATTTTGCTCCAATGTCATAATCTAAAAAACAGCCACGTTTTAAAAAGTTTTTGCCAGAAAATCGGTCCTTCAAATATCGATCAACTACAATAACCCACATCTTGGCAAATACTCTCAAACATGGTAGCTCGCAAAGTCCCAAGTTTGAGAGCGTTTATTTTGCCAAGGTGAGGGTAATTTTAATCGATCGATTCTTGAAGGACGACTTCTCTGGTCAAAATTGTAGATACATGTTTTGTTTTTATTGTACGGCGGTGTACCTGGCACATAATATAATTTCTGAGTTCTGAAGGTATGTTTTCAACATCGAAGAGTTTAAAAGATCTATCTTGATCATGCTCTTTGTCGTCTATTTATGTTTATTTACCACGAAGTGCAGTGGTCCACGATGGAGTCAAAACTTACTCGATAGGTTTCATCTCACTGTAATAAAACTTAGTTAAATAACAAGCTAGGTGGTGGTGATATTTCAGTTGGTAGAGCACCAAAATCAATCCTGAGGATAGTCGAGATTTTTTTTCTATTTTTGATCTCCACCCAACAGTAATTGAGTAGCTATGTCTATTTGATCTGGCCGACAGTAATTTGCGACTGACTAGCGTCCTATCCAAAGGGTAGCAAGCAATAGCTATTGTCCCTTTCACACTATAGAAACCGGGATGAACTCCGGCTCCATGGCCTATGGTTCTGAGGGACTACTTTTTTTTCTTTTCATTAAAAAATAATTCACAGAGCCACGGTGTTTCGTTTTTACTCGTAGATATTTATGTAAAACACATTCAACTGCACAAGCCGATAATTAAAAAAAAATGAATTTCTGTTCTCCGTCGATCAACATAGACTATATATATCTTGAAAACCTGGCACCCGTCCTTTCAGTACACTCGACGTGCACATTTTAGTATTATGACCGTCTATCTGGGTTTTTAAATAATCAATTTATGTTTTGTTGTGTTTGTTGTTGGCCGAGGAAAGGTTTTGATCCCGAAACGTTCCGTGTTTCGTATTTTGTTCTTCTTTGAAGCTGTCATATTCATTTTTGTTTTTTACTTTCTTTACAGTCCACAGTTTCTAGCACATTAGCTTCAGTATAATTTGTGGATTCTGCACTGTGTGAATTAAATGTTACATTAAATTACATTATATTATGTTAATAATCAGACGGGAAACTTACCTAAATATAAACATGAATAAAACAAGGAGAGCAAAGAAGGTGGCAACATTATCCATAGTCCGAAGCATGACCACCAATTGGCGCCTAAGGGCCGGCATGAAGCGGACAAGCTTAAGGATTCGAAGGAGACGGAATGTACGAAGAACAGACAACCCACTTGCACCTCCTTGTGCAAATTCAACAATACTGTAAACAAAGAGAAATGGTTTTAAAATTAATTAATAAATTGATGACAACTGAAGAAAATGGTTTAAAATACAATCAGACAAATGTTAAAATGGTTTAAAAAAACAAAAACAAAAAACAAAAACAACAACAAAAAACAAACAAAAACAAACAAGGCAAACAAACAAAAACACCCCCCCCCCACCAAGAAAATACAAAAAAGAACAACAATTATTTTTTAAAACGACCCCAAAACAAAAAACAAAAACAAAAATGAAACAACCATAAAACAAAACTACCAGGAAAAACGAATTTAACTGTCATGTTCAAAACTCTTTACTTTAAATTGTTAGAAACAAAGACACACATGGAAATAATTTTCAATTATGATAACAAATAATGTATGATAATATCGTACCTCAAAATGACAATGAAACCGTAGAACACATTGAAACAATTGCTAATATAACATATATTCCACTAGCACACTGTGAACAATTTTACAACTTAGCCTGTGCAGTTAAAAACTATTTAATTTTAATTGAACAAAACTAATGCACACATGGAGAGCATTTTAAATTATGATGATAATACATAATGTAGATCGTACCTCAAAATGACAATAAATCCATCAAAGACATTGAACCCATTACTAATATAACCAAATACTCCATAAGCACAAATCTTGAAGGCCATCTCAGCACCAAACAGCACACAGAATACTATATTGCTGTACTCTAGGATCGAGGTCAACAGGTCAGGCTGCAGAAGATAAGAAAAAACAATCCGTACGATGACGTAATATAATGTAAAGCTTTAAGGTCAACATATTTCAACAGGTCAGACTGCAGGAACTAGGAATGAAAACGTAAGATGACGTGATATCATGTAAGTAAAAATGATTTAAGTGCAACAGATGTCAAGGTCTGGTTGCAGGAAGTAATAACAACGTAAGGATACGTAATATTATGTAAGGGATGATTTAAGGTCAACAGATTGCCATAATAATATTTCAATAATAAATTATTTTGGAAAAAAACAATGAATTGCTTTCATCAGTGTATCTGGGATAAATAATAAAAAGGAAACAATAAAACATTAAAAAAAAACAAAAAAGAAATAAAAAAGAAAAATCAACAACAAAAAACTGATGGTCTAGCAGAAATATTATAGTAGTTATAGCTTTTTAAAGTGTCGAAAAAGTGTGGACAGAGATGATATTCTGTCCTTACTTTTTGAACCATTGACAAACTATTTCTGCTATTTTATTGGTGGTAGAGCGTCAGATTTTAGTTCACTTTACATTGTTCAACCAATAGAAAATTATGAAAACAAAATTTTTACTTAGTTTTTGCAAATAACTTATTGGAGTATATTTGTAGCATTGTCACAAAGACGACATTTAGGCAAAGCTTTAGCTATACAAATTACGTCATCGAGCATTACCTGCTTGTGGTATTCCACGCTCATGCTTAGAGTGTTCAGGAGAATACAGCACAAGATGCTGCGTTGGAAAAACTTGCTCTCAACGAATCTTTTCATATGTCTTTGGAACGCTGCAAGTAATCCTGAAATGACAAAATTATAATGCTTTTAGAAAATATAAAGTCTTTTCTAAATAACAGCAATTTATGATCTAAGAAAATATGAAAGTCTTTCTTAAATGACAACGCTGTATGCTTTTAGACACTATGAAAGTATTTCTGATAAGGCAACATTGGTTGCTTTTAGACACTATGAAAGTATTTTTGATATGACAACATTATTTGCTTTTAGACACTATGCAAGTCCTTCTGCAATGATAACAATTTTTGCTTTTAGACCCTGTGGAATTATTTCTGAAATGATAACAGTGTATGCTTGTAAACAATATGAATGTCTATAATCTTAGATATAATTATTTTAGTAATCATGATGCCATTGCTTTTAACTCAAAGTGTAGATATTGCTTTAAGCTTACTGGGAGGGCGAATCAGGCGTTAAATGGCGGGAGGGGGGGATGCAGAAATCAGATAGCGATATATTTAAAAGAAATTTTTGACATTCATCGACAAACAAAAGAACATAAACAGAGACAGAAAGGTTAAGAGAAAATTGGCATGATTGTCATGCAAAATTTCAACTCCTGTCTTCCACACATCACACCACTGGACATTAATTCAGAAGACTGCTTATAACTGCAATCTCCCTAATGAGTAATTTAGACATACTTTACAAAATGTTTCAATTGGAGAGGAAAAAAAATACCCATGAAAATGTCGTCTCATTTAAAATGACTGACGCTTATTTTACATTCTATATACAGTATAATTCTTGTTTTTTAAAAAAAAAAAACTTGTTATTCTTATGTCACATGCGTTCTGGGCGTTAAAAGATATGATATGTGATGTTTCTGTCAAAAATAGTTAACACATGATATTATTAAAACGCGTTTAAATGATTTGTTTTTGTAATAATTAAACCATGGACTGGTAAAATATAGAGAATGATGGCACTAAATCCAACTATTATTATTATTATTATTATTCAATTCTTCTCATGATTAAAATATGCATTTACCTGTTACTTTTCTAAATGGAAAACGTATAAACATTTTAATTAGCTATTCAAGGCAATAGACCCCTTTAAACAAGACACATCTTTAGGGTAACACCATTTCTACAGAATACATAGATAACACAGCTATGCAAAGACAGAAAAAAGCAAAGGCAGACGAATTCATTTTTTAGCCTATTTCTGCTTTTGCGTAACACAATTTATACCGCCAGTGGAATAAAACTTTCTTTATCTTCTTTTAAACTTAGTTCTAGAAGCTATTCATCTGAATTAAAGGGTTATCTCGTAAATCTCAAAGAACTTATTTTGACATAAAAGGTTTTTATGAGCTGCTCCTTTTTTATATATATACATCCTATTTCCATTGTATTTTTATCTTATGTGTAAATTATAACACGTCTGTACAAAAAATTTCCTTTTTGGGATGCAATAAAGTATTATTATTATTATTATTATTATTATTATTATTATTATTATTATTTTTGTGAAAAAATAATACTCATATCTATTTATATGTTTGCATTTCTTTTTAAACATTCTGTATATAAATACCATAGATTCGTAGAATTTTTTTTTCCGAATGTTTCTGTCCAAGTGTAATTTGAAGTAATCTTAATGATATGCTCAAATTGTTCTTTAAGTGCAATGAAAATGAAAAATATCTATGAAGATCATCCAAAAACCTTGCTTATCAATGATATGTCCTGTAAAGATTTGAAAGAGTGTGTATAAAACTGTGCCAAACAAAGCCAGAAAGTAAAATAGAAGAACCAAAAAAACATCCCAAATCATTCAGTCTCTCTGAGGGAAAACATATTTTTGGGATGTTTTTTTCTGTGTATTTTTTTCTTGCTTTGTCTGGTACTATTTCATACACACTTTTCATATCTCTATCTTACACCAGTACTTGCTCCCCACTTTGTCAGAATAATATGTCTTATTCCTCAAACTTATATTTTTGAAATAAATACTCAAATAATAATTCTAGTAAATTTAGTGATACAACTACGACTTTCACAATAGGATCTTCAATAAAAAAGAGTGACTAAAATCTATTATACAGTGGAATAAGGTGACTGAGGCCAGTTGTGGTGACTAAGTCTAAGGTCTGTCCTGAACGTGCCCCCTAGATTGAAAATTATTTTTATAATGTGGTCATCATCATCATAGCTTGTCGACCGAAGCCACTCCACAGCATCTGTGGAGCAGACTCTTAGGTCATGGTCAGTGCAACTCGGCCCATCCTGGCATTCTCTAAGGATGTGCTTCATGCATCATTTGCTCTAGGCATCCACATGTACACAAGCTCGTCTGAGCTAACCCCCACTTTTTCATGCTTCCAGCTGTTCTCCCAATTTTTGCCCGTGCTCTGTACAGTGTTTAAAATGTGGTAAAATGTACATTATTTTAAAGATTCTACCCTTACCCATTATAGAAGAATAACATCGGACAAGTTATTTCAATATCAAGACATATCATATAAAGATATTTAAAAATTGGTCTAAAGACCGTCTTTATAAGTTATATCTTGATATTGAAATAACATGTCCGATGTTCTTTTTCTAAACTGTGGAGAGAGGGTAAAATATATCAAATGATATGCATTTTACCATATCTGTTTAATGATTCTCAAACTGGATATATGGGGGCTGGTCTAAGTCACCCTACCTGACCTAGGTCACCCCATTCCACGCTAGATGTTCTTTGACTACGAGACACAATCTAATGACTCTCTCCTTGTCAACAACAAAACACCACGTATCGATACTAACGGATATAATTACAATTGATGATCAGTTTCCAGCAGTACAAAATAGTCATGCAATGAGGAAGATCTGGTCAAACAATGTCATTATGATACACGCTAGGAAAGTACAGAATATTCATTCTGGCCTACTCTGAAAAAAGACATTATAAAGATGTTGGCCAGAAAACTCATCCTCCAAATGTAGATCGATGAAAATGTCTTTCATTTTGTGTCCAAACTGTCAAACCCGGGACTTCAACATATCCCAGGTTTGACAGTTTTTTACAAAATAATAATCATTGTTGAAGTCACCAGTTTGAGAGTTTTGGCATGATGTCGATCATTTTTATCGATATATGATATCGATGGTCGGCGGATCAAACCTCTGAAGTCTCGGTTTTCACGATCGGTGGATGAAAACTCTGAAGCTTACATACGAGACTTGCTCACAATGTTTTATTTAGCTTGAGCAGATCAGACCTCTGATGACGTTGTTATGTCATAAGAGGTCTGATCCGCCCAAAATTTTTATAAAACATGGTTTGCAAAGCTCGATGTAGGATTCAGAGCTTTGATCCGCCGATCGTGAAAATTGAGACTTCAGAGGTTTGATCGTGAAAATTGAGACTTCAGAGGTTTGATCCGCTGGCCATCGATATTATTTGACGGACGAGTTTTATGACGAAAATCTTGAAAGAATTCTTTTTCAGAGAGCGGCAGAATTGTGTTACACGTTGAGGCAAGATTACCTTACACTGACAAAAAGCTATTTATTTTGCATTTTGGTCAGAAAACTTTTGCTACTTCATGTTTATAATATATGTATAAGTCAATTTTAAAAAAACCCAACATGTGGAAAAATCTTAAATTTAAGACTTTACAGAAGTCTACAATGCTGTTTTACAAAGGTCTCGGGTTTAAGCCTTTTCTCAAGTTGGATGTCATTTAAATCGATCGAAATACTCTAGGTCAATGACCACATTTAAAAACGCACCACTGGATTATCGCCCCCCCCCCCGATACAATGGTCTAATTAATGGCTCATATACCCACTAATGCCTCATGTCCATCTAAAAACGTTGGTAGTATTTGATGCACTGTTTAAAATGTCCAACAAAACAGAATATATCATCTTTGTCTTCTTTCAGGCGGATCCATCTTGGACACAGCCTCCCAAACAGTCCGACGGACCTTCTTTCTGGTTTTCATCTGTACCATGCGTCCTGCTTCAATGGTTGTTCTCCCCATCCAAAATCCGCTAAGTCTTGGGACCACCTACTCCTTGGCGTCTCTCTCCTCTGCTGGCTCTCGCGGACACCCTTTTTGCAAAGATTTTATATTGCCTTTTGATGTGGCCAAAGTATGTTGTTAGCTTCAATGCAAGGATACTACTACAAGTAAAAGAAACATCCCAAAAGAAATCAATTTTCTTTCTGATTATTTTGCACTCTTCATACAAACTTCTAAGATCTTTAACACAAAAGTAACTCTTAGAAACAAATTTGTCAATCTAAAAGACAATCTCACAGTTTGCTGAAATATTTAAATTCAAAAATAAGTTTTTAGTTGTGCGTTTTTAAATGTTATCAGCAGGAAATGATAATTTTTTTCTGACCAAATGTAAAAAAATTAAAAAAAAAGTTTTTGTCAGTGTACGACAGAATACACACGACTAGGAGTACAATCTGCCACAGAGATGCTCTCCCTTGTGTCATATTGAGTCTCAGATTTGTCGCATTTCAAGGGGACAAAAAAAAGAAGAAACTTTGCGTCGAAAATGTATTGGATAGAATAAGCCATAGACTTTTTTGCCAATCAAAATGTGCTTCAAACTATACTTTTGAATATCGTGGAGTAAAATTGGCCAATAGAAATAATGAATTTGTCTTTAACCATTTTTGAAATGTAACGTATTATGTTAAAAACCGTGAATTTTAATTTAACGTGACTTTACCTTTTAAACCATTTGCTGTGAAAAAGTGTGACCTTTCAGTTACGTGTTAATATTGTACAAGTCTGATTGATAATAATCGAAAGTAAATTTGCGGGCTTATTTATCATTTGAAACAAACTTTTAAAAGATTTACAGCATTGTTCATCGAAAGAAACGCTAAAGAAGCGTGTTAGGAATTTATATTTCCAAGGCACATGTTGATGCTCATGTATAGAGCTCTGAGCACTTCCTTGTGATATTGTAGAGCGTTCAAAAAAATCCATTTAAATTGAAGGAAAAACGTATATTTATATCTAAATTCATATTTCATACGGTGGACTCCGGAGTTAAACTGTTTTCTAGGGCTCGCCATTATAGCTAATGTTTGTAAATAGACCCATAAGTATATAATTTATTTTATCAGATTCGTTTACAAACACAAATATATTTTAAAAAACAAACTCCGTTTATGTTGTCTTTTAGAGAGCGCCACTGTAGCTAGTCTTAACAAATAAGCCCGCTGAAATTCAATTTATTTCATCAGACTCGTTAATAAACACACGTAGACTTCAAAAATATGATTTAAAAAATAATACAAAGCATGTATGTGGCAGCATCAAAGTAGGGAGGAGCGAGTAAACACTATACCACAAATATTACTTGATCTTGTCAAACCTCCGGACTCCTCTTTACTGGTTTCTATATCAGAATCCAGAAGATCGTTGCCCCCAGCCCCGCAAGCGATAGACACAACGGAGGAAGCCGCCATGCCACACGGCAGCGGCGGTGGGGCGTTAGGATCTGCCCCAGTGAGGTCCTTGTCTCTCCCATTTCCGGACGAGTCAAGTTCGTTGTTGACATTAACACCCGATACAGATGGGTGAATGCCCGTGCCGCTGTCACCGTCTCTTTGCACACCGGAAATGCTAATATTCTTGTCGCCGACCATGTCCATAAGTAAGTTATCCGCAAATAGCCCTGAAAATAGGCAGATTTGATAAATTATATAATTTGTATTATAAAACGTGTCAAATATTTCAAGAAGAAATTCATGGAAACTCGAACTAAAGAGATTATTCTGGGATATTCTTCTTTACTTCTAAGATTTAGAAAATATTTGATTTCGCTATTCATAGTTATTGTTAAAGATTGTAATAAGTTTAATATGACAAGATAAAGATACGTAAAAATGTTTTAATATAATTTATGAACATTCATTTATTATTTATAGATAGATTTCGATCGACACTGAATTATTACGACAATAATGAGGATATAATAGATAGAATACAACATAGACTGACATAGGTTGTAGCTTACACGAAATGACAAATAAAGGAACGTGTCACAATTTGAAATGGACGACCATTTACATCAAGCGAGGATAGATTATAATATAGATACGTTCTTTGATGCTACGGGCTACATGTACGATTTTAAACTTAAATATTAATCAGGATTGATGTGATGAAGACTCATTTTGAATTGAAAAAAAAAGGATTGGAAGAAAAGTTTTATTTATTTATTTATTATTTATTTTTTTAGAGACAAATTTCCCCTATGGGATGAATAAAGGGAATTTTAGTTATGTTATATATATATTTATTTATCTATTCATTTATTTACGTATTTATTTAATCATTCATCTATTTATTCATTTACTTATTCATATATTTATTCATTAAAAAAACTATTTAAATTTTTTTCTTTCATTCTTTTCTTCTTCTTTTTCTTTTCTTTCCTTTTTTCCCTTAAAAATATGCATTTTTTTCTGTAATTTTCAGGTGAATCATTTTCTCCATGGTACGAATTGTTTTCTACCACTAATTGATGGTGTGTCTTGCATATTGTTTGTTTTGTTATTGTGAAATTATTTATATTTGAATAAGAAAGCTGAATAGTTGGAGCGACGTGTACTTATTTGCAGGACTGATACCCCAAAATTGTCATAGACTCATTATTCTTATGGAAATACTTTCAAACCAATAGAAAATTATGTCTGTTACAACAATGCTAAAATAGGCCCAGAATTTCGTTCGTTTATCAGACCTGCTAATATGTGCACATCGGTAGGAAGGGGGGGGGGGGGAATTGGCGAAGGGGAGTCTAAAATGTTTTCTTAAACTGTGACAGCAATGCTGCATTGGATAACGTCCCTTTGTTGGTACCGCTCGATCTACAACTATTTATTTAGAATGACATTCTAACATTTCTGTAACCAGATTATTGTTGTTCTCTGGGAAGACACAAATTCAAACAAAAATAGAGTTTAAAATTGAGCTTTTATAAAGCGCAATATCCACTAAACGTACTCAAAGTGCTTTACAAAGCACATGACCAAAAGCAACGAGACATGACGCATTTTAGGCGATATGACAATTTTTTCCAACATAGATAACGCTGTAATCTCATTTCACACCTGAGTGCGGTGAGAGAATGTGAGTAAAGAGCCTTTTCCAAGAATTCAACTCTGCGCCGAGCGAGGCTCGAACTATGGATCTTTGACCCCAGGACCTTCCGAGCCGAAAGCGAGGGTCATACCACAGAACCACATAGCCGCATTAAAAATGTTGAGCAGAAATCTTGTCCTTCAAACATCGATCGATTTAAATGACCCTCATCTCGACAAAAACTCTCAAACCTGGGACTTCGCGGGGTCCCATGGATACATTTTACACCCATCTCTATTCTACCCGCAATTTCCCACTTTTTTGCGCACCTAATTTTATGCGTTGTTTTAAATTCCGCTCAATTTGGAACTCCTTAGTTACATAACGAACGCTCATTTTTGTTTACTTTCCAAGAGTTTTCTACAACAGAGGAGACCTCTCTGTCGTCAATCTGGAATTTAGTAATGTATTTATTTCTTTAATGATATTTGTTGTTGGCTGAAGATGGGTTTTGAGCTCGAAACGTTTACTTTCCAAGAGTTTTCTACAACAGAGGGGAGGGGACCTCTCTGTCGTCAACCTGGGATTTAGTAACGTATTTATGTCTTTATTGATTTTATTTGTTGGCTGAAGATGGGTTTTGAGCTCGAAACGTTGCGTGTATTGTATTTCGTTCTTTTTTAAAAGTTGTTATAATATTCATTTTTGTTTATTACTTTTTACAGTCCACAGCTTCTAGCAGCCCAGTATCACTTTGACTGGAGATTTTCTGAGGGTCATTTAAATCGATGGGTATCTGAAGGAAGGACGAGATTTCTGGGCAACTGATTTAAAAACGTGTTTGTACAGAGTCCCCAGTGAACTGGTTAAAATTTTGAGATTTATTTACCCACATCAATTCTAGATTCAATAAAGGATACAAGTCGACGTGCGTCTTTTTGAAGGTCTTATAACCCAATTCCTAATTGGCTCATTGTTGTAATGGAAGTATCAAAAAAAAAAAAAAAGAAATTAAAAAAAAAAAAAGAAATGGCCCAAAATCTTATCTATTACAACAATGTTAAACTACTCCCGTAAGAATGTTCCGATGTCAGAACCCGCATATATGAAGGAAAGAAGTTAAATTCTATAATTTACTTATTAACTCTCTCCTTACTGATCCTTTTCAGTATTTTCCCAAAATGGCAGGCTTTCCCAGAAGAAAAATTGATTTTTAAAACTCAAACAAGACACTATATAAAACAACTTTATGTTCTTCTTATTTAAACAATGATCATTCTTCAAAGTTTGTGATGTACAAAATAAATCTGAATAAGAAATTATGTATATTGTGTCATAACAAATGTTACGATTTTGTTGTAGGTGGTAAGGAGAGGGGTAATGAATACTTTTAGATATATATTTTACGTCTTTATTTTAAGTTTGATGAATGAATGAATGCATGACCTCAACGTGGGAACTGTCTTGTTACAAATAGAAGTGATTCTAAATTATACTTTCCATAAAGGATCAATAAAGTATATCTTATCTTATCTTATCCCTTCCTAATGAAGGCTAATCACAAATCATCTTAAATCTGACTGTATTAGGTTCAAACATAAAATAGCTATTCATTCAAGCAATACAATTGTGAACCAAAAGACAGCTAAACGGCACATTAATTAATTTTAATCAAAGCAAACATCATAAAAATGATTTTTTAGAAATAGATAAATAATTAATTAAATAAATAAATAGAAAAATAATTAAAATAAAAGAGGAAAAATATGTAAAGGAATCTTTAAAGAAAAAATGGCTCCCTTCCGCCACGGCATCATTAGAAACCGTCGCCAAGGCATTCCATGATGGAATATAGATATTCTATCAAACAGAAATCACACTTGTTGTCCAAAGTTAAATGAATGTTTGTAAACTATAAAAAAACAAAAAGTCACTGAAGTCATCGTTCTTAAGTGACCCCCTCCCCCCCCCCCCCCACACCCGCCAGAAAATTCAAAATATATTATTGATTTTATATCTTGTCAAGAATATCCCATTAAAAAAAATTAGAACTATGTTTCCAAATGGCGTATGGATACATTAATTTAAATATGTGAGTTCACCTCCCTTATCTCCTTTACAATTGGTCAAAACAAAGGCGGTGTATGGCTGTGCTTGCGACACGGAGCTAATTCATGATGTTAAATGAAACATGGTTAAGAACATTAGAGAGGAGAGATGAAGAGATAGGTTAATGAGAAATGTCTAAACAAGCGAAAAATAGCATAAAATATTGATACAAATTTATCATAATCTACATGAAATGAATAAGTAGGTAATACTATAATATTATATTCATAATATGACTAAAAAAAAAGTTATATTTTCAAGGCGAGTTAGATATGTCTGCTAGAATGCACATGCAAGGATAAACGTATTTCCGTATCCGGTTGATCATTCTATGATTAAAGAAAAGTTGCAGCTTTGATTATTTTGCAGATCTCCCGATTATCCTGAGGTTTTATTCCAAGTCGAGCCAGACTTGTTTAGTTTTCGGATGATATTTTCTCTCATTTTCTCTCTTTTTTTTGTCTGGCATTCTTGCATACAAACCTTTTCAGAATTAATTTGGTTTTCAGGATCCCGTTACTTCCAGAGAGGACGCGACGAATATTTCCCCGCCTTTTGTCTGGTTTTAAGAGTTGAGCTTATGTTTTTAAATAATTATTTTTTGCCATTGGCTGAAGAAGGTCTTTGAGTCCGAAACGTTCCATATTTGGTAATTTTGATGATATTTGCATCTGTTATATTCACTTAAGTTAATTCTATTTTAAAAATAAATGTATTTACGTTTATTTACATAATTAACATATATTATTGTTTCCTGTCCCCCTTCAACAGATAGACAGGACAACAACAGCTTCAAACACACTGGTGCTTTTCAAACGTGTGCGTTATATTGATATCTGCTGTCACACTTATTGTGCAACTCAATATACAACAAGACGTTACAATTCTTTGCCAATGCAGTATGATAAACGATATCTACATTACAAGATGATAGATAATATAGTGAGTAATAAGTACAACATTGATAAGTGAAGTGATAATAATATTTATTAATTAAAGATAACGTTTAAACACGTGCATTCTCTCTGTCTCTGTCTCTCTCTCTGTCTCTGACTCTCTCTCTCTCTCTCTGTCTCTCTCTGTCTCTCTCTCTCTCTATCTATCTATCTTTCTATCTCAATCTTAACTTTTTAGTACCTGGCCGCTAACAACATTGTCTCTGTTGGAAAATGATTGCAATATCACCTAACAGGTGTCATGTTTCGTTTTGCATGTTACGTGTTGCTTTTGAACAGGGACCCCTTGAAAAGTGCTTCGAGCACGTTTAGTGAATTTTGCGCGATAGTAAAGCCCAATTTTTAAAATTGTTTAAAAATGTCTCTGTCAATCTAGCTCACGTGCATAAAGAAACCCAGACACACACACACAAATACTTACACTCACTCATTTATGACGTACTTTTACTTAAGGTATCTGTGAGCAGATACAGTCACTTCATCCCTGGACCTTCCAGTTAAGATATTTTTAGTATTAAAAAGGCTTTTTTTCAAGTCTTTCCGCAGACTGTCGTAAATTATAGTTTGTTTTATCGTTTTACAAAATGTGAAAAAAAAACAAACAAAAAACCCCAAGAAAAACCCAGAAAAATAACCAACCCCCCCCCCACGACCTAAACAAAAACCCAATAAAAAACAAACGCCTTTTTTATGCGACTTCATCAGAAGCTGTCGCCAGTCTATGACGTCATCTAGAGCTTGAGTTTAAAAAAAAATTAGCGCTATATCCACTAAACGAGCTCAAAGCGCTTTACAAAGAGGATCCTGACCAACAGCAACACGTAACATGAAGAACAATTTGTTTTCCGACAGAGACAACGCTGTTAACGGCCAGATACTCAGACTACACCTGAGTACAGTGAGAGAATGTGGGTGAAGAGCCTTTTCTAAGGACTCAACTATGTACCAAGCGAGGCTCGAACCCAGGATTTCCCTATCCGAAAGCGAGTGTTATAACCACAAGACCACATAGCTGCATCTAGATAATACATCTGAAAAACATCTGATGCTAACACTTTTCCAAAGTCAAAGAATTGGAGGTTAAAATCTCGTCCAAAGCAAGGGAAACACACACACACACACACAAACAAACAAACACACACACACACACAGATAGATGCCGATCGCCTCCTAATCTTCGGACTGGGACGCTTTGACAGCTTCTCTGATTTGTTGAGTGAGTTTTTTTCCCCTGATGACGGTCTGCTGTGATGGATCTCAGGTGTTCTAAATCCTTTTCGCATCTCAGTTCTTGGGGAAAAACGGGTCTTTATAACTTGTGGCATTGCACACCTTCAAACCGTTCTTAGCGACGCATAGTTTAGTCCTTGAAAAATACATTTTAACCACAAATTAATGTGCACTATTATTATTATTATTATTATTATTATTATTATTATTATTATTATTATTATTATTATTATTATTATTATTATTATTATTATTATTATTATTATGGAAGTATATATAATATTAATTCTGCCATTTTACCAGGATCCAGCATCACTCAGCAAGTAATGACGTCAGAAAATAGAAAACAGTGTAAACATAAATATTATTTTAAAAAAGAAAAAAATGAATACATTACGCCGTTCCGCGAGGTTTTGCCGCCAAGGCGCTCCTTGATGGAATATCAAACAGTCTTGCCAATAAACAAATCATGCTGTTAGTTTCACACTTCAAGCGAGTAATTAAGAACAAAACTTGAATGAATAATTTACCCAATCACAATATTTAGAAAACATCAAAAGAAAAGAAATTATCATTTATATGAAGATAATATTGTCGCGTTCACAATGTCAAGTTCTTACAATAATAGTTGACAGGTGGACCATCACAACATAGAACATAACAAAAGACGACATTTTACATCTTGAAATCGACTACACATCAACATGCACCACTGACGACATTTTGTTAACCTTTAACAGGTGATGTTTTAAAACAGTTGTAACATTATTATTATCCAAGATATCTTACACGTGTCTAATCATATCAAAACGGTATTATGTCGCGGTGACCCCAATGCTTAGAAATGATTTACAAGGTGAATCAAAATGAAAGCTCCAGTGAGGAGAGTGGAAACTGTTGTTTCTCATTTGAGTTTGTTTCTTAGTGGAGTTTGTTGCTTAGTCGATTGTGCTTTTTAGTGGAGTTTGTTCCTGTATGGAGTTTGTTTCCTAGTGAAGTTTATTTCATAGTGGAGTTTGTTTTTTAACCCTCACCTGACCAATCATAGGAACATCGTCCTCTCATTCTGATTTTGTTTGTACACCACAAAATTTAATGAATTCTGTTTGTTATAATTATATGAATTTAACACTGAGTACGAATTTAACACTGCGTTGTAGAGTTCGTTTCGCAGAAAAAGTATGCATAGATAGCATGAACATAGAGCGTTTGTGTTTGGGTGAAAAAACCCCCCAACTATCTTTATGTTGGGTAAGTGTAAAGGGTTGGGGATATTCCTGCAAATGACCGCTTCGGAGGTGGAATTAACAAAAATAGATTCCATCCATTAATTGTGATCTGTTTGACTTTTTTTAACGTCTATTCTATTCCGTCATAATACCAGATTGATGTTGCTGGTTACAAATGTATGACTGGAGACCACAATACTTCCACAATCACTAAAACAAAATAAGGAGTTTCCTACATGCAACAGATTACATAATAATTATTATATATATATAAATAATGTTACGATAGACCATACGTTAGTATTTGGCGGCAGCTTTGGCTAAATTCACTTTCATGCACGTGAACACTTTGTTATTCTCAGAACTGTCCACTCAGTAGAACCAATTTATAACGAATACAGTTAAAACGAATTGATGGATATAACGAACACATCTTTTTGACTAATTTTCCCATTATCATTTCTCCTTTACTATTGATAAAAGAGCCACTGACATCAAAAACTATCATTCTACACGGAGTTTACTTAAATTTCGTACTCAACTGTGACAGAAAACATTTGAAATCATGGCAAGTTCAGTCGTTCAGAGTAAAGGGTCCGTTTAAAAAGGAAATATGTTGTTCGTTTTGTTTTATAGTGCGGATAAAGACGAGGTGCGTATGCGTGAACAATTAACTATGACTCACAATTACATACTTTGATTTATAGCATTCGATACTGGAGAGAGTCGTTGTAACTTAAAGTTTAAGAGCTTGATGTATGCTTTTATATAATTTCTTTAGGCTAAATGGATCAGAACATGCTAAGAAAACTTTTTTTTTTTAAAAACGTAGATCATTTTAATGTAAGTTGCTGAAATCTAACTAAGCCACACCAGTGTAGCTGTTGAGATACTCGGAAAATAAACTGTTTCTTAAAATAATGATATTGGTTTATCTAAATATGCCCAATAGAACAAGCCGCGCAAAATTTGACATTCTTAATTAAACGTTTATTTTGACATAACATCCTCAAGAAGCTTACTCGAGTTGTATTGTGTTAATGTTATTTACAATGATTTGATTCTGAGAATAACAATTTACAATTCACTATTTGAACAAAAGTTTGCACATAAAAAATCAGTATAAAAGTAAAAAAATAATCAATAATTCTACATTAGGCTTGAGGTCACAACGCTGGTTAACGATATCATTAGACAAAAGTAGACAAATAGAAGCAGATGTCAAGGAGACAAATTGACTGCATGGGAAAAAAGGGAGGGGGGGATGAGATGGAAATGAGTTACTGTAAACCCTGTGTTTTGCAAGCACCGCCACACACTCACCTTTATCAGCCACTGACTGAGTTTTGTTCGTCTCGTCCTCTAGATTGAGAAACAAGTTGGACGCCGCCAATGCCGCATGTTTCGCCCCTTGCGCGGCCAGAACCTCTGGAAGAGATGGAAGAAAACGCCCCTGTCCGCTAACCCCGCTGTTGATGGACGAGGCTCGACTAAGACAAAAGCCATAACTGGCAGAGAGGTGATTTGGGGAGGGTTGTTGGGATTTGTAAAGACCCGGGCTAAACGGGTCTGTGGAAAATTGAGAAGTTGCAAGAGAATCAGAGGATGGGTGGAGACTGTAGTTGCTACTAGGGAGAACAAGATAATTGGGTCGGCGTGGTGAGGACATGGAATCTATGTCAGACTGCTCAGGGCTTGCCCTTGGGGCTTGTGGTGTGCTACACGCCCTAGAGGGAGGAAGGGTCTGGTTGGTGGTTGTTGTGGAAGTGGTTGTTGTGTTTGAGGTCTCGGGGCCATTTAGACTTATGGGGATGGGGGAAGGGTTGGGTATTTGTTGTTGTTGTTGTTTTTCCTGCTGCTGCTGTTGTTGTAGTGGGTTTGGTGATGGAGTGGGGTTTAGATGTTGGTGTTGGTGATGGTGTATAGGAGCCGGTGGCTGATTAGAGAAGGATATATGAGGACTGCCGTGGGGTTGCTGGCTGAGTTGGTTATATTGCAGTTTAGAAGAAGAAGATTGTGGGTTTGTACCTTTTTTCCTAAATTTCTTCCGTCGTAGAGACAATGATTTTTCAGGGTTTATTTTCTGAAGCCCCCTCGATTTGGAATAGGCTTGAATAACTTTTCTCTTCACACGTCTGTACACTTGCGCAATCAACTTCAGCAATTCCGTATAACATCCGCCAGGTTCGGAGTTACTGGCTAGAGTACTACACGACTGAAACCGCTTCCTCTCCTGGTTCATTCTCTCTGTCTCTCGCTTCTTGGTTTCAGAAAACTGCGTTGCTATCACAACTAAGCATAGATTTATCATAAAGAAAGATCCTATCTGAAAATCACAAATCAAATGGGAAAGCAATGAGTCAAAGCAGAAAAAATAATCTTTATTTTTTGTATTGATTATGGTAAAAATTTAATGGCTCTTAACCGTGGTCAGCTAAATTTAGAAATTAGAAGTCCCATCATCATCATCATCATCATCATCATCATCATCATCATCATCATCATCATCATCATCATCATCATCATCATTATCATCATCATCATCATCATCATCATCATCATCATCATCATCATCATCATCATCATTATCATCATCATCATCAGCACTATTGTACTGGCATTCTTACAACATCCATCACTGCTTTTAGCCAAATACTCATTCACACATGAGTGGAGTGAGGTAATGTGTGCTAAACGTATTACCCAAAGACACAACGTCGGTACCAGGATTTTCAATGACCTTTGTCGCCAATCCGGACACTGAGCACTCTTAACACAGCCTGACTTTTGTGACATGACGAGACACCAAGACACTGTGCCCATGAGCCATCCAGCGACACGTATATTCATACTGCCGTTTTTTAAAAGAACACAAGTTTGTGCTATTTGGTTAACATCCTATAGAAAGAATGAAGTTGACGTCACTCTGGTCTCTGTTATTGTTTTTATCCAGACTATGAAAGTTCAATGTTACACAGAGTTTTGTGTGTTGGTCTTTCATACTTCCGGATGGCAATGTTATGAGCTTCTTATCCAAGCGCATACTATCTATATACAGTGTATAAAAAAAAAAAACAAAACAAAAAAAACAAAAAACAAAAAAAAAACAAAACAAAAACAAACAATGGCAGCATAGTAACGAACGTATTATTTTCACCCAAAATATATCTGCCTTTCTTGCCTAAAACCTTGTAATGACTTAAAAATCAAATTCATTTCTCTAACTATTAAAACACAGTTAGTCCCAATAACTCCATTGGTAGAGCACTCGCTTCACGTGCAGAGAGACCAAGATCGATCCCGGGTGCAGCCGATATTTTTTTCTGACCTTCCTCTCTCACACAGTATAATTGAGTAGCTGGATCGGATAGATCTGGCTGAGAGTTCTTTGTGGTAGACTAGCGTTCTACCCAACGGGTAGCAATAAATTGTTATTTATTGTTTGTTTCACACCGGGATGAACTCCGACTCCTTCGGTCAACCGATCCGAAAACGAGTGCCATACCGAACGACCATATAGCCGGAAAACAAATTCGGAATACTCACCACAATTAAAGCAACAAAATAAATCCAGTCCCAAAAGGAATGAGCGTCTTGTATATAATACATAATATTCACCCAACTCTCCAGACTTATTACCTGGGGAATAGTAAGGGGGTATCAATAATAACGATGACGTTTGTTCTAACGTCTTAGTGTTGTTGCTGTTGATGATGATGGTGATGATTATGATAATGATGATGATGATGATGTTATGTTGCTGTTGATGATGATAATTAATAATCATGTTATTGATGATAAAGCTGAGGGTGATTCTGATGATTACGCTTGCGGATAAAGAAGATGATGAAGATGATAATGATGAGGATGATGAAGAAAAGGAGGATCATAATGATGATAATGATGATGATGATGATGATGATGATGATGATGATGAGGATGATAATAACGATGGTAAAATGATGATGATGATGATGATGATGATGATGATGATGATGATGATGATAATGATGATAATGATGATGAAGATTTTACTGAATTGTTTCATTTTGTAAAGAGTTTGACTCAGTGTCCCATGAAAGACTGTATATTAAATTACAAGCTTATGGTATTAATTGTGTAACATTATTGACTGGATAAAGTATTTTTTCATACAGAATAAACAGCTAGCCGTGGTTGGAGACGGATCATCAACGTAAAGAGTGGCGTCCTTCAAGGTAGTGTGCTAGGACGACTTCTTTTTATAATGTATATTTATGACTCGCCTCACAATAATTCTTCTAACTGGAAATTATTTGAGATGATACGAAATTGTATTCTTCTGCAAACTTTTCTCTAGTCTTGCAAAATGATATACATGTTTTGTTTCGATGGAATAAGATACCTTAAAATG
>NC_088364.1:77820388-77862888 GCF_034508935.2 Berghia stephanieae | reverse complement strand
ATGATGATGATGATGATGATGATGATGATGATGATGATGATGATGATGATGATGATGATGATGATGATAAGCATAGGAATGTTGTTCAACATTTATTTGTTTATTGCTTTGCTGACGAAGGGTTTGTACCCTAAACCTCCAAGCTTTTTGAAAGTTACTGGATGAATTAAACCAGATTTCAGTTCACAACCAAGAGTGAGACAGTCTCCCGTCTTGACCTTAACACGGACCGCCACTGATTATTCTTACGCATTTACAATTTATTTATTATAATCAGCGATTGAGTTGGCCACTGATTCATAAACACGGGAGAAGACTCGAAGCAACACAATTGGATTCAACAGTCTGATGTCACGTCGCACAACAACGGCGACCATCGTGGTTCTAAAAAAAGAAAATCGGTATTTTATTCTTCATGCTGGCTAGAACTTTTCATATGCCTTGTGATTAGAATGTATAAAAGTCAAAACATGATCAGATTTATGGGTTTTTTTTCTCTGGATACGCTTTTATGCTCGTCGGAGAAATATTTCACAAGGGCGTCCGCCATTGTTTCGATAGTTTAGAACCAGTTACTAAGTTACCATGCGTCATTACGAGGGAAGTGACGTTACGACTGTTGAAGCGTATTACATCTCACGTGGTTGAATTCAACCAATTTAGGAAGTGTGTTCATTTATTTTTATTTTCAATTCATATCAATCATCAGAATTCTTTTTTTTTTCTTTTTTCTTTTTTTTTTTAAGAAAGCCAACTTACTTGGAATTCTATTAATGGCCCTGAGAGGTCTCAACACTCGTATTGTTCTGATGGCAGATAGACTGATGTTTTCTGTGTCAACTGCATACTCGATCGTTCTGTGGATGTAAGAAAGAGGAACTCAAGCCATGGCAAAAGCAGCTATAAATAGATGTAGCTATAATAATATATGATATAGAGAAGTGCGAGATGAATACAAAGAAAAAAATATATATATATCCTCTATCAGAGTATCAGAGAACCGATGATGAGGTATTCTGACTTCTTTTTTTCTGAATTTTATTCAAAAGATATATATTAGTGCAAAATAGGTGGAATTTGAATAAAACAAAATTCATGATTTCGTTTTGAATTAAATAAATATGAAGAAGGGAGGTAGATCTGCTATGATAATAACTAAATATTGAGTCATTGATATAAGCCAACGTGTTGTTATTTTCAGGTCTGACAATCCGAATTGTTATGGGCTGGTTGTTTTAATGGAAATTTTCTCAAACTAACCCAAATTATTGTCCAATGTTAAAACCGGCCCATAATTGCGCTCGGTTATAAGACCTGCAAATATGTGTACCTAGATATTAGCCTTTCGTAAATGATACACATTACAATGGTAATACACTAGAAGTGAAATATAACGACATTTATACCGAACAATACGTAACATAATTGTCATCTTAAATATCTATAATTTTTTTTTTGGTTTGAATTGCACAGTAATGTTAAGTAAAATAAAAATTTTACTAAGTCAGGGGAGGAAACTAGAAGTAATGCAAGATTTTCAATAAATGGGTTGTGTCCCTTAGATTATTCAAAGCCGTATCAAAGTTGGATTATTATTAGATTATATAAATAGATAGAGCCAACTTTACAGTTAATGTAAGGTAAAAGCGGTATCAAAGAGAAGCGGTGAGAAAGATGTTACGACAAATTTATGAATGATAATAAACAAAGTTGAGGTACCTAATCTGTAAAAAATCACGTAGGTATTTATAATTTTGACCAGAAAACTCGTCCTTCAAATATCCATCTATTTAAATGATCCATAACTTAGTAAATACCTATCAAACCTAAGACTTCACAAAATCACAAAATTGAGAGTGTTTTGCCAAATTAGGGTCATTTAAATCGAACGATATTTGAAGGACGAGTTTCCTGGCCAAATCTTTAAATACGTGTTTATTTTCTCCTTCAGATTACGGAAAGAAGAGAGAATAATCTATCTAGAGTTATTTTCAAATTGCACTTTTCATTTTCCAATCTGATAAATAAGCTTTATCTAGTCCTATTTGTTATTTGGTATAAAATTGAATATTAAAAACCAACCAAAACAAATAAAAATAAACTATTTTAAAAAACCCAGAACACAAGAGAGAACAGAAATCGTTAATTCTAGAATTTAGTGTTGGTATATTATCATGGTCATTTACTTCAAGGTAAAGAAGGCTGATTTTTTCTATAATAATAATAATAATAATAATAATAATAATAATAATAATAATAATAATAATAATAATAATAGTAATAATAATGATGATGATGATGAAAATAATAATAATAATAATAATAATAATAATAATAATAATAATAATAATAATAATAATAATAATAATGATAATAATAATAATAATAATAATAATAATAATAATAATAATAATAATAATAATAATAATAAAAATAATAATAATAATAAGCTATTATCAACATCATCAACATCCTCATCATCAACATCATCAACATCATCATCAACATCCTCATAATCAACATCATCAAAATCCTCATCATCAACATCATTATCATCATCATCATCATCATCATTATCATCATTATGTTTTTAGCAGATAATTAACGTGGATGTCAAAGTACTTTATTGATCTCTGTTTTCACCATTCAAGTTTGCAGACAGGCTGGATGTTGCTCGATGATTCACTGTTCTAGAAAAACCCATATTTAAATATTTGGCCAGAAAACTCGTCCTTCAAATATCGATCGATTTTAATAACCCTCCACTTGGCAAAAACTCTCAAACCTTGGACCTCGCGAAGTCCCAGGTTTGAGAGCTTTTTTCCAAGACGAGTATCATTCAAATCGATCGATATTTGAAGGACTAGTTTTCTGGCCAAAGATTTACATACACGTCTCGCCTAGAGTCCGCCCGGCATTTAACTGACTAACGATTAATTGAACAATAATAATATAGCCAGACATTGAACATAGAATTGGCCATTGAAAATAATGAGTTCATTTTTGGCGAGTTCTCAATGCCCCGACACCTGCCGCATGTAATCATCACGCGTCGAGTACATGTTTATTTCCATGGGTGATCGGGTACTGAATTTAATTATCTAATTCAAAGATTCGATTATTTTTTCTTGGTGTGTTATGTTAGAATTACTTTGGTATCGATATATCAACGCTTAATTGAAATAAGTGCCTGAAGTTTGATGTAAGCAAATTATATCGACACTCTTTTATCTGTTCACTTTGATTGCAAAGTACTCTTCAGAAATTAGCTTGATAATAGATAAGAGACAGCTTGTAAACCACACACCCACACACACACACACACACACATATATATATATATATATATATATATATATATATATATATAAATATATATATATATATATATATATATATATATATATTACTCATTCATTACTTATCACAAATTATATTATGTGTTTTATTTATTTCATTATATATATATATATATATATATATATATATATATATATATATATATATATATATATATATATATATATATATAATGAAATAAATAATAGACATAATATAATTTGTTCTAAGTAATGAATGAGTAAATCTTAATCAACTTTGAAATGTACTTCAAACAGAAGAAGATTAATATTTAGATCAGATGGTTCATCCTAAAACATCTAATTTAAAATAACAAATTTCTTGACAACGCGTTGTTACCAATCATTAGTTGTGCGGCTGTGTAGTCTTGTGGTATGCAATCGTCTTCGGATCGGAAAGTCCTGGGTTCGACTCGAGTCCCGCTGTGAGAGGCACAAGTCGATTCCTTCGAAAAAGCTCTTTTCTCATATTCTATCACCGTACTCAGGTGTAAAATGAGTACCTGGTCGTTAACATCGATCTCTATCTGTCGGAAAAAAATGTACTATTGCCCAAAGGGCGTCATGTATCGTCCTACATATTAATTTTTGCTGTTTATCAGGGACCCCCCCCCCCCGTAAAGCGCACTCGGCACGTTTAATGGATATTGCGCAATATAGAAGCTCAATTTTTGGGTGGTGTTTTCCCTTCTAAATGTCGCTTGACCAACTGTCTCTATCCCATATTATGACAAGGTGTGCACGGAACTGAAAACTTGATTTGAATTATATAATGTTACCCATACCCGTGGGGTGTCAGGGGTCCCTCAACTGAGAGGGTGCAAGTGTTTTTTTTCTGACCCCCTGTCCACTGAGCAGTAATTGGGTAGATGGGTCTGTTAAATCTAGCGGAAAGTACTTTGCGATGGACCAAAGTCCTATCCAAAGGATAGCAAGCAATCGCTATTGTCCGTTTCACGCTATAGAAATTGGGATAAACTCCGGGTCCATGGCTCTGAAGGACTACTTTTCCATTAAAAAAATATAAATCACTACGCGATAAAATTTCAATTAAGTTAAATATTAGCATATTCGTCACAGATAAACTAAAACAAAATCCATTACCCATCTCTCACTGTCTGCATTGATTATTTCTATAAACAAATGTAAATGTTTATTTAGTTCTGTGGCTAATGTCCATTGGGTTAAAGGCCGATTTGAGCTAGATCGATTCAATTCCACTCATTTGACCTTTGGCCTTTGAGGAGTGCAAGTTAATTAAACCTGTACTTTTTAATAAGTGGATTAATCGAACAAAAAGGTATGGGTATTATATTATTTCGATATAATAATAATAATAATAATAATAATAATAATAATAATAATAATAATAATAATAATAATAATAATAATAATAATAATAATAATAATAATAATAATAATAATAATAAATATATAATGGGTAGGGGGGGGGGGGCGAAGTGGCCGAGTGGTTAAGGCATTGCACTGTGACCCAGAGGGACCCGTTTCGAGCCCCGCTTCAGGCACTTTCGTTTTTTTCCGTGAACAAGATTATTAACCCCCAATTTGCTCACTTGGCCAAAATGGGTGGTTCAGACATCTTATTTGATGAGTTATCTATATTCCTTCCTGGAATGCCTTGGCGACCATATCTTATCATGTCGTGCGGAAAAAGGCATAATTTAATAATAATAATAATATTAATAATAATAATAATAATAATAATAATAATAATAATAATAATAATAATGATAATAATAATAATAATAATAATAATAATAATAATAATAACAACAACAACAACAATAATAATAATAATGATAATAATAATAATAATAATAATAATAATAATAATAATAATAATGATAATAATAATTATAATTATAATAATGATGTTATATTTCTATCTATCTAACTATCTCTCTAATGATTTATCTATCTATCTATCTATCTATCTATCTATCTATCTATCTATCTATCTATCTATCTATCTATCTATCTATCTATCTATCTATCTATTTATCTATTTATCTATCTATATATCTATATATCTATCTATTCATCTATCTATCTATTTATCAATCTATCTATTTAGCTATCTCTCTATCTATCTATCTATCTATCTATCTATCTATCTATCTATCTATCTATCTATCTATCTATTTATCTATCTATCAATTTATCTTTCTATCCATGTATCTATCAATATATCGACACATCTGTCCGTTCGTTTACTTTGCATTTCTATCTAAATGTAAAGCAATATAATCCTCATATAAAATCGCTCCATACTCAATATACAAATATTTCCATATATTATCATCATATCAACTCGTCTCTTATCTAAGGGTCACTACCGACTGCAATGGTCAATAATATTATATCTCAGTCGGACCTTCCGGTCAAGGCCACTTTGTCGTCAGGGAGTTCGGTCCTAAATTGAACGAAGCCATTTTAATGCATTAATTTGTTTAGAGTTTCTTCCGGGTATCCAAGGAGTCATCAAAAATTCATGGAGCCACAGGTTCTGTTCTCTTGAACGCGTACAATTCACTTTTTCTTCATTTTTGGCATGATAAAAAGTGGTCCTTTTATAAAAAAAAAAGCTATATATAGCACAGCACCCACTAAATGTGCTCAAAGCGCTTTACAAGGGGTCCCTGACAAACAGCAACATTTAACATATAGGACGGACATGACGCCTGTTAGGAGATATTACAGTTTTTCGGACAAAGACAATCTGTTAACGGCCAGGTACTCATTTTACACCTGACTACAGTGAGAAAATGTGAGTAAAGAGCCTTTTCCAAGGACTCAACTATGCGCCGAGCGCGAGGCTCGAACCCAGGACCTTCCGTTTCGTTTGAGTTATTAGGCCCAAAGAGACGCTATAGAAACTGGGATAAACCCCTAGTCCATTGTTCTTAATGCCCTGAATGCGGTGATGTGGTCTTGCGATATGACACTTGCTTTCGGATCGGAAGGTCCTGGGTTCGAGCTTCGCTCGGCGCATAGTTAAGTCCTCGGAAAAGGCTCTCTCGCCGTTCTCATATGTAAAATGAGTACCTGGCCGTTAACAGCGTTGTCTCTGTCTGAAACAAAACTGTATAATCGCCTAACAGGCTTCATGTCTCGTTCTACGTGTTGCTGTTGGGACCTTTGTAAAGCGCTTTGAGCGCGTTAAGTGGATATTGCGCTATATAAAAGATCAATTATTATTTTTGCAACTTGTTAAAGAAACCTTGGATATCATAATTTTTGAACTCTAATATTTCAGACTGTTTTCACAAGTTGCAGTAGTTCATTGGGGCCATGAGGCTTCATCAATGGCGTGAACTGGACATTAGCAATTGCTTGCTATCCTTTTGATACGATACCAGACTATCGCAAATTATTTTCCGCCAGATCTACCAAATCCAGCTACCCAATCATTGATGGACATAATTTCTTTTTGCTTCAAATATTGACGGATGAAGATGACCCCTAACTTGTCAATGGGGTTCGGATATCTCATTTGGTAGAGCAATCGGTTCTCACGCAAAGGAACCGAGATCGATCCCGGTGTATCACGCGAGAATGACTCTACCAAAAAAAAAGACTCTAGAGTTAAATTGGCGTACGCGAGGCACATTCTAGAGAGTGTTTCTGGCGCCGCCAATCTAATTCTAGAGTCTTTTTGGCGGGAGAGTCATTCTGGCGTGCTGCACCTGGTGAAGCCGATATTTTGTCTACCCGTCCCCCATGTCCACCCAGCAGTAATTGGGAGTAGCTGGGGCTGTAAGATCTGACGGAAAGTACTTTGCGTATAGAATAGCGTCCTATCCTAAGGGTAGCAAGCAATAGCTATTGTCCGTTTCATGCCGTAGAAACCGGGAAAACAATCCGGCTTCATGGACCCTATGACTCTAAGGGACTACTACAACTTGCTAAAAACAGTCTGAAATATGAGACTTCAACAGTTGTAGAGTTTGAGAGTTTTTAACAAGTTGTAGTAATCTTTTATACTCATATGATCCACATCGTCCTATTCAATAGGAAGCAAGTAATTTCTATTGCTCGTTTTGTGCTATAGAAATAGGGATAAACTCCGGCTTTCTGAGGTCTGATGGCTCTGAAGGTCTACTTACTTTTATATAGATAGTAGTATGCGCTTGGCTAAGAAGCTCACAACATTGCCATCCGGAAGTTTTACGGACCAACAAACAAAACTATGTGTAACCATGAACTTTTATAGTCTGGATAATACAGTTAACTGAGAATTAATCATAAACTTGGATGACAAAAAACTTAATTTTATCTATAGCGTCAAATGAGCGAGAGCCATTGCTTGCTTCTATTTGAATAAGGTGCTAGTCAATCGCAAAGTACTTTCCGCCAGATCTAACGGATACATCTAACAAATCACTTTTGGGTGGGCAGAGTCAGCAACCCTCCCCCCCCCCCCCTTACACCCTTAACCCCCCCCCCCCCCCCCCACAAAACAAATAAAACGAAACCCAAAACAAAACAAATAAACATTTTAAAAAATAATTAAAAAACAAACAAATAACAGCTCAAGAAAACAAAACAGAACACGAAAACACACTCGACGTGACTCAGGATCCAAACCTGTCCCCTTTGCGTGTGAAGCGAGTACTCTACCCAATGATCTCGTCTCTCTCGAGCCTCAGTGACGAGTTGGCGGTCATTTAAAAATAATTTGAAATTAAAAGATTTTTGGCCAAAATGAAAGAGTAAAATCCAGTGTTTTGTATGAACACAGCAGCTGTTGTTTCATTTAGCGCTCATCGAATAAGTCTTGCCGGGCCGCGGGCCTTAACCATTAATTTAACTGTCGTGCTCTGGAAAAACTCGTATTTTAAAATTTGGCCAGAAAACTCGTGCTTCAAATATTCTAAATGGCCCTCATCTTGGCAAAAACTCTCAAACTTGGGACTTTGAGAAGTCTTCAATCAGGTCCCAGGTTTGAGAGTTTTTGTCAAGTTGAGAGTCATTTAAATTGATCGATATTTGAAGGGTGAATTTTCTGGCCAATATTTTAAATACGAGTTTTTGCCAGAGTACGGCAGTAAACTGGTAAATTGACTGGCATTGTGAGTGGTTGATTTACACTGGTGTATATTGAATTAATTAAGTTCTGTGTGTTATTGTGGTACTTGCTTTGTTTGGGTAGAAATTAGCTAGGGTGTGTATTGAGAATGTGTGTACGTGTGTGTGTATATGTGTGTATATGTGTGTATGTGTGTGTGTGTGTGTGAGAGATAGAGAGATAGATAGATAGATAGATAGATAGATAGATAGATAGAGAGAGAGAGAGAGAGAGAGAGAGAGAGAGAGAGAGAGAGAGAGAGAGAGAGAGGATGGCGAGGGTGAAGCAGAGATATAGATAGATAGAAATATTGATTGAGAGGGACAGACAGACAGAGAGAGAAAGATATATATATATATATATATATATATATATATATATATATAGATAGATCGATAGCCAGATAGAGAGAGAAAGAGAGAGAGAGAGGGATAGAGAGAGGGAGAGAGAAAGAGTGTGAGAGTGAGAAAGAGAGAGAGAAAGAGAGAGAGAGAGAGAGAGAAAGAGAGAGAGTGAGAGTGAGAAAGAGAGCCAGAGCGAGAGAGCGAGAGAGAGAGAGAGAGGGAGAGAGAGAGAGAGAGAGAGAGAGAGAGAGGGAGCGAGAGAGAGAGAGAGAGGGAGCGAGAGAGAGAGAGATAGATAGATAGATAGAGAGAGAGAGAGAGTGAGAGAGAGAGAGAGAGAGAGGAAAAGGGAAAACGAGTTAGAAAGAGACATTGGAAGAGAAAAGAGAAAGTTAGAAAGAAAGAAAGTGTGTTCGTGTTTATGTGTGTGTGTGTGTGTGTGTGTGAGAGAGAGAGAGAGAGAGAGAGAGCGAGAGAGAGAGAGAGAGAGAGAGAGGGAGAGAGAGAGAGAGAGAGAGATGACGGTGGAAGGGGTGGGGAAATCCACCCACTGATGTCCAAATAGATTTATTATCATTCTTGTGGACAAATGAAGAAATACCATTTCCTGCTTCATCCCCTTCCCTCCCCTGTCCACTTACTCGACCAGGTCATCAACGAAAACAAACAGGATAGGAAGAACCCTGAGACGGAAGAACCTCTTCAAGGAGACTCTTTTACCGTAACTGGTATTGTGCAAAAATGAAAATAACAAAACTTTAAAAAGGATTAAATATATGACATGGAACTCTTCAGACTCAAAAACCTTTTTTTTTACCAAATGCGTTGTCTATACCTACCAGCAACGAAAACAAACAGTATACAAAGAATCTTGGGACGAAAAACCTCTCTGAAGAGACTCTTTTACCGTAACTAGTATTGTGAAATGAACAACAACAACAAAAAAAAAAAAAAACAACCAAAAAAAAAAACCCCAGAAAAACCCAAACATTAAAAAAAAATGTACGGCAGTAGATGTATATAATTTAGTCGAAAGTAGAAAGTAAAAATCATCCGAATTACGACTGTTATCTCTAAGCAGTCTTGTCATTTTTAATTATAAATTTCTCATAAATAAACCAGTTTACTGCCGTACTGTTCTAGAAACAAAAATAAAGATTCCCTTTATTCATCCCATACGGTGAATTTGTCTCTAGGGTCTATTCCAAGGGAAGACTGGAATAATCCCAAGGCATCAGCCGCAGTGAAGCGCCGCAAATTGAGCTAGGGTGAGGTGACTGGCTCAAGGCCATTATACAACGCATCGGCGCGTGATCGAACTCGGTACTTTTCGGGTACAAACCAAAGACCGCACCGCTGAGCCACGCTGCGCCCAGAAAAAATATGTATTTAACTCCTTCCTTACCAACCATTTTTAAAATTTCCCCGAAAATTCACACCCGCCCAACACAAAAATAGACTTTTCCTAATCAAACAAAAAAGTAACAAGTGCATTCTATACAGAATGTTGTTCAGCAAAGTGATATCTACAAAGCAGTGTTTAGTATTTATAGCTGTAATCAAATCATTTCTTTACATTTCGTGATTTACAAGATAAATTTGAATAAGAAAACTGTTGGTTGTGTCGTAACGAATGTGACGATTTTCCTATCGTTGGTAAGGAAAGGTTTAAACAGGAGATAAAGATAAAGGGATTAAATCTGACTCATAAATGAACAACACAAAACAAACGACATTTCGGCCCTTGGCCTTTATCAATTAAACATAGAATAATATAAATATATATGTATTCTGTGTTTACTTGATAAAGGCCAAGGGCCGAAACGTCGTTTGTATTGTGTTGTTCATTCATGAGTCAGATTTACTCCCTTTATCTTTATCTCCATTTTATTGACTCATTTGGGCACCTCTATTTAGTAAAGGTTGAAACATGTGGTCAGAAAACTCGTCCTTCATATTACATCAACAGATTGTACTCGTATCTTCTATCTAGTGTTAAATAATATATTATTGTGTATAATATGTACGAGTACTTGATGTTGTTTTTCTCTAGCTCTCATGTGTTCGTGAACTAGAATCTAATTGTGTCGATTAATGATTTTATCTCCTTTCAAACAGTCGTAATGGGTTGTACTATAATTCAATCATTTGGAATTATGTGACCCATCGTCTCAAAATGGTATTATGTCGGGACGAACTATATGCTTAAAAGCCGAATTAAACGTTAAACTGGCCAAAAATATAAGTTGTTGGCATTAGCACCCTAAAATATGGTATCCATTCTCCTCAATAAAGCATACAAACTCAACACAAGTCTGATATTTCTGGCTATAAATTCAATTTTCAACATCTTAACAATCCCGACTTAATGCCGTTTTGAGGCGAAGGGTCACATATGTAGACTAGAGTCGTATTCGTGTCAGGTTGCTCATTGATATCAATATTCGTTTCATATCAGTCTTTGTTTGTTTGTTGAACTTGATGTGGTGTTGTGTGGAAAATAGAATACATCTTAAAAGTATGATGGTGGTGGTGGTGGTGGTGGTGATGATGATGATGATGATGATGATGATGATGATGATGATGATGATGATGGTGGTGATGATGCTACTGTTGCTCTTCGTGCTATTCATGATGATAATGATGATGCAGATGCTGCTGCTGCTGCTGCTGATGATGATGATGATGATGATGATGATGATGATGATGATGATGATCATAATGATGATGATGGTGATGATGATGATGATGATGATGTCGATGATAATGATGCTGATGATGGTGAGATTGATAATAAGAGTAGCTATATATCATACTTAAAAAACAAAACAAACGTTTATTCATGCTTAAAACAACTTCTAAAAGACCATGACTAGGGAGCATTTGGGGCACAGCTGTAATCTGATGGTACCGAATTTGAATCCAACTCGCTACCTTGGGAAAGACATCTTGTCCTATTTCATGAAAATGAAAATGTTTGCTGCTTGAAGCTCAAAGGAAAACTACGCCATTCTCACATCTCTCATTCGTCCTTAGTGTTTCATTCGTCGTGTTGTGTTGATAAAGGGGAAACTCGAAACGTCTGGATTTGACTGTCTTCCGCAATTACTCTTAAAGTCTTATTTTTTACAGAGGTGTTTTTGAATCGATGGACAAGGATTTCACCACTAGGGTTGTTGGGTTATTCCACTTTATAACATATAAGAAAAGGTTATACCATTCGGTTTGCCGGTTACTCCCGCTAATCGCCCGTCCGTCTAATCTAAGGGAATTTTAAAATGAAATAACTAGACTTTAATCCTATAAACTAATACGGTTATAATGATATCTCAATCAGTCTTTCATGTAGTGTTTGTTATTCCTGTTTCTCAATTAACGGGCCTGCAATCGGTAACGAAAATGGCCGCGCTTTAACTCACTCAACCCTAACACCGACTGTATACGTAGTTTACCCGGGTTACTTTTACCCCATGCCTATTTATTAATTATTTTTTGGGACAAATTATAGGCATTATTTTTAGTTCTTACATGTTAATGGTAGTTGAATAAAACTATCGCTGCACATGCTCATTTTTAAAACACTTTTTTCCAATACTGAAAAGTAGCAAAAATCTCTAGGATTGAGTGAGTTAAGTCCTGACCTTGCGGCCACCCACAACACAGGCTTGACACAGGCTTCCCCTATTTATTCATTATGGCCACATAGATGTTGATATCTCAATCTTGGCAACTTTAATTATGTATTTCTTTTTTTTTTAAACAAAGAAATAGCAGAGACAAAAACCATCGGTGTGGTGTGTACAGTAGCTACTTCAGAGACAGATACACACTCATACACACTTGTTAAAGGAAGAGAATGTTTATACATCTGATAACAGAAACTGTCTGCGTATGGGTAAGGATATATCATTACCATCTTTTTTTTTGAAATATTCGATCGATGTAAGAAGTAGAAGTTTTCTGACCAAAATGTGGTCTAGTGGTATGACACTCGCTTTCGGATCGGAAGGTCCTGGGTTCGACCCTTGCGCCCTGGCGCATAGTTGAGTCCTTGGAGAAGGCTCTTTACTCACATTCTCGCACCGTGCTCAGGTGTAAAATGAGTACCTGGCCGTTAACAGCGTTGTCTTTGTCCGAAAAAGTGTAATATCGCCTAACAGGCGTCATGTCCCGTCCTACATGTTAAATGTTGCTATTGACCAGGGACCCCTTGTAAAGCGCTTTGAGCACATTTAGTGGATATTGCGCAATATAAAGCTCAATTTAGAATTTAAATGTAAAAAATGCGTTTTGTCAGTGTACGGTTAAATAAGATAGTAAAAGTGTTCTCAGTAAAAAGGTTATTCATAATAATTGAGAGAAATAAAACAACAACCAATTTATTGTGACTTGTCAGTAACAATACTTTATAGATAGTGTGTGCTTTGCTAAGAAGCTCACAACATTGCCATCCGGAATTAGAACGGACCAACACATACAACTATGTGTAACCTTAAACGTTTATAGACTGGTTAATACAGTTTAGTGAGAATTACTCATAAACGCGGATGGCAAAACACAATAATAAAGTCCCGAATGACGTCAACTTCATTCTACCTATATCAGAATGACGTAAAACATGATTACAAAATGTGATATTTTACAATGAAAAAAAAAGTTATCGATGTTAGGCAAAAACATGTTTTAAAAACTGGGCCGCTTTACAATGAAAAAGATTGATTAAAATTACACAAAGCGTCATACCACTAGACCACATAGCCGCATAACTTGGGGGCGAAGAACATGTAGCCCAGAGGCTATGAAATGAATCCAGCATTAATGTAAAACGATATGTTACAGTGAATGACATAATCAGTCTGATGGTGAAAAGGTTTGAACTGAGATATTGCCAAGTTTAGTTAGAAGGTCAATTTTCATCCAAAATGAGTTCTTGTCATAAATGATTAAATCAACCCTTTTTGTACATCTTCGGGAAATATTAAAGTTTAATTTAACTTCCAAATATTTTTTTTCAGCTAGTCAAGTTGAAAAAGTATGAAATTTGAGAAAAGTGCAGGAGACCTTTCCCATACATCTGACCATAACTTCATGAAAATTCACCCGATTTACTTCAAATAAAACGTAAAATATTCTGGGGAGCAAATTCTTTCAGAATGCAAAATCCAAAAAGTTCACATTCCGACTGATTATGTCACTGACATATATGATGATTCGGGACGCACACTTCAGAAATATGGCCAATTATTGAGCTGATGGGCTACAAATATGATTTGATATAAGAAAACAGCGTTTGTCTTTATTTCTCTTGATCAATAAGTCTGGGGTTTGGTGTTTTGTTTTTTTTCGGAGCAGTATTTCCGAGCGATGAACAACATGTTGCCACATTGTATATTCTAAACCAAGTGAGACCAGTGGATGACTGTTGTGCGTCTATGTGGTCTAGTGGTATGACAATCACTTTTGGATCGGAAGGTGCTGAGTTCGAGCCTGGCTCGGCGCTTTGTTGAGTCCTTGGGAAAGGCACTTTACTCACATTCTCTCACCGTACTCAGGAGTAAAGTGAGAACCTGGCCGTTAAGAGCGTTTGTCTCTGTCCGAAAAAAAAACCCCCATTGTAATATCGACTAACAGGCGTCGGGTCCCGTTCTACATGTTACGTGATGCTGCTGGTCAGCGACCTCTTGCAAAGCGCTTTGAGCACGTTTAGTGGATATTGCGCAATATAAAACTTCAAGTTATTGTTTTAGATAATAATATATAAATGGGCTAAAAGCAAATAGCGTTTCAGTCTAGGTTTATTTATTTATTTTCTTTTTTTTTTCTTTTCTTTTTGAGTGATTATTCTGAGCGATGGGCATGTTGCCACATTTTATAATATAAGCCAAGTGAAAACCGTGGAGAATTAGACACTGAGATATATAATTTGGCTATAATCAATTCGCGTTTAATTCCGTGATTTGTTTGAGCGATTATTCTGAGCTATGGACAACATGTTGCCGCATTGTATAATATAAGACAACTAAGACTCATGGATGACTAGATATTGTGATTGTCTACATAGATTTAGATAACTTGCGTCACCGACATTATGTTGTAGGTTACCCTTCCATTACCTTTCCAAGCTTAGATAATCTAGTATTGGAGAACTATTCAATGATTTATTAGCGTTTTAAAGATCGTGAACGTTTTTTATAACAGCAAAAACTATAATTTATAACATCGATATGCAACGATATATAATTGATTCTGTTTAAATGCCACAAAATGGCGTCGAGCTCATTTTGATTTGAGTTTTTTCTTTAAAATAAAACAAAGAACCATTTTAAGAGATCTAAATAGTATGAATTTGAATTTTAAAAATAAATGTCTATGATGTACATTGAATTTAACTTGTCAGTCATCGGTTTAATTGAACGTTTGTAATTTCAATCAGAGTTCGGTCTATGCAACTTCCCTCCGATAATACAAAGTGTAACTATGAATAAACATAGAAAAAGGAAAGATCTACAATTTCATGCAATATAGCAATAGAGTTTAAGAACAGAAGCGATAAAATAAAAACTAAAAAGTAGAATTGAAAAAAAAAATAAAAAGAGAAGAAACGAAATAATAAAAATAATAATCATATGAAAAGTACTTTTGCAGTGTGTTGACACATTGATGTGATAGAGGCAGCTCACAGGAAAATTGGTGTCGACTATAATGAAACACTACAAACGTGTCAAGTGATAACACATAGAAAATAAAGCAGTGCCGGAAATGAGCTTGTGTAGATACATGCTGGGAAATGAAATGAAAGCCTCCATGCATTTTTGTGAGCTAAAATCAAAAATAAATTCCGCAAATTTGCGATGGAAATAAGTTTGTAATTATTTTTTACTTTAATTGATATCGGAATATTAACATCAGACTTTCTCTAGAAAAGATATAGACGTCTACAATTGCCTGAAAATACATCATACTCGGGGTGATAAATTGAAAATCTATGTGACTGCTTACGAGATAGACTGAGACACATTTCTTTCGATTTTTGGACAGTTCAAAAACTTCTGTTATTGGATTTAAGAATGACTCGAATGAAAAAAAAATATATGGGAAATATTATTATGTAATATAATTTTGATCACTGATTTGTTACATACAATGTAGACTCTCTGAATAGTAATAAATTTTATTCAAAAGACACGACTGATCAAATCATTTGAGGAGGTGACTTTAAGTATCTGCTACTATTCATATATAAAATGAGTCAATACTATTCAAGAAATCAATTGGGAATGATTAGAGATAATTTGAAATTTCGATTCGCACATGGTATTGTTTTATGAGTAAACAAGATAATTAATTTTCCTACTTGAGTCACTAAATAAAAATGACGTATTTCCTGTAAGATCAAAATGAGACTTACAGATTTTGGAAGTCACCTACTCATTTATGTAGCCATTCAAGTAAACAAAAGATTAAATGTAACATTTTAGAACGCTGCTTATAGTCTGAAGTATGTAACAATTAGTACACATTGACTGGAGAATTAATCGACAATAATTAAACTCAGGAATATTTAATCATGTGAGTACAAAGGAGAAATTTATTGGAGTCGACAGGAAGCATAAATTTACTGAATAAGTTTTAACTGGTATATTTTTGTTGGTTTATAATGTAAATTTTGATCATAATTATGATCATATCTGGGATATTTTTACAGGAACCTTTATTTTTTCATTGGGTATTTTAGGGCTTCTGACTCAAGCGACCCTGACCTTGATATGTTATATGTTATACAAACTAATTATCTACGATCGTATTTATCAGACATTTCCACCAGTTAAACTAATGTATTGAAATGTAGATAGATCGAAAACATACTCAGGCCTGATTAAACGGTTTGAATATTCAATACACTTGAAAAACGGACTATTTTGAAGTCTCCAGTTTAGTTATTTTGATAAATTAGGTGTCATTCTAATATTCTCTTATAAATAGAGAGTAAAAGACTTTTTATCAAGATTGTAAATATGCGTTTTTGAAAGTGTTTGACAATTTAGAACATTTATTAAGATTTTAAGCATTAAATGCCCTTGCTATATTTTAAATGAGAGTATTTAAATTCCTATCAAGTTGGGATTTTAAAAAGTGAAATCTTTAATGAATACGACAAACCGTGTAATATATATCCATTAATCCATTATGACAAACAGTGTAGTATGCATCCATTAATCCATTATGGCAAACAGTGTAGTATGCATCCATTAATCCATTATGACAGTGTAGTACGATCTATTAATCCATTATGAAATAAATCATTGGATGCAATACTGTAACTGCCTATCAATATCAAAGCATTGCATTAAAATCTATCAAAGGACCCTTGTCAGTATTGTGGTATAATGTTATAATTTAAAATATAACATATGTTTGTTTTATTTATTTGACACTAAACGCACTGCTAAACAAAATAATATAAGAACAAGAACGAATTAAATAACAGTGTGTGTAAATGAACACGATATTTTTGTTGATTTGTTTCATGTACATTAAATACATCCGTATTATTTGTAACAGCGATTTGATATTACATTATAAACTTTAAAATACATTATTACAAATAATCTAACAATATTGTGATCTCTTTGAAGTTCCGCGTGCATTTATTTGTTTAAGATATCAAATTTGTAATAAAAGACAAGTTTTTGATTTCATCAAAATTGCTTTTTATGTATTTCTTCGTGATTATTTATTTTTGTTTGTATATTTGTATAGTGTCTGTGTGAAAGATTTTGTTATTTTACAGTATAAAGAAAATGAAACCGAAGATATCTTCACCCACTATGATGCTTAATTCTTACCGGAAATTGGTTCTAGTCGTATGACTTGAAAGGTTTTAGAACACAACAGCATGAGATTTTAACATTTCTAGAGTAAGACCCTATCCAATCTTAACATAAACTTTTCAAAACGCTACACAGAAAACAAAGAGATTATAAGATATTTTTTAATGGCAAACTGTGAGTAAAGTTTGTATCCAGTGAATTTTGTAAATGTGTGTTGTAAACTTTTTTCGAATCCTAGGAGAATTTTTTAGAGTCTGACTTTAATGAATTTTAACTGATAATTTAATTTTTATGGATTGATATACTTTTTGCGTTGATTATCAAGGTATGATCTATTTTAGATTTAATTCAATATCAGACAACTGAATAATAAAACATGTTTTGTTTATAAATGACGACAATAAGACAAAAAACAATGATGCTCCGGGAGATTGGTAAAATCTTACTTTAATTTCCTCTTTGTTAAGTTTTGAATTTTCGACTAACACATAACATTTCACCTCCAAATTTTCATTTATAATGAAAACGGACTTATTTGCAAATTCTGAACCTTCATGAAAATCGTAATTAAGATAGTATTAGATACTCATTATTTGATTTAAATTATAAAAAATAAATCTGATTATAACTCAAAAAAACTTAGAGCATATTTTAAAAAATAAAGCTTAACAAAAAAATGTACTTTAAGTGAAGGCATTTGATCGGACATTGAACTTGTAAATAAGTACAGAAATGTCATGATAATAATGTTCACTTGGAGACTGAGAGAATAATCAATACTCCATGAAAAGAAGATCACCGGAATTGAGGAGCTAATGAATTGATATGGTGACCATTATGGACAGAAGCAGAAAGTGATCGAATGCTTAAATTAGCCGAATCATCTGTAAGATGTCATATTGGTCATTATTTTGTGCCATATAGGAAGATTAATCCATCCTGGTTATCGAAATCTCAGTCTTTCCATAGAAATCTTAATATAACATCACAGAATATAATGTTTTGAGAAAACATGTCCATGTTTGACCACGTTATTTAAGTTGGACAAAAGCATTTAATTCTTTATGAGATATGAATTAATCTGGGATAAACTCCGACTCCACGAAGCTAATGGCTCTGAAAGACTGCTTTTTTACATTCATGAACATATTTAGTAAAATAAATATTAATAGATTCAGGTAGGAAGCGTGCGTGATATATGAATAAAAGGTTACCTAAAATACATGGAAAAATGTGTTGTCTTATGAATAAAGTGTTGCTCCATTAACTGTTTATTTATTTTAAATCAGTACCGGATAAGGTATTGCGTTAAAAAAAAAATGGTTCCCGTAATAATTTCTGTACAATCATCACGACTATTTTCAGTTCTTAAATGGAATGTGTAATACTCTCAGTCAGAGGTGACGATGAATTTGGTCGGTAATTTTCTATCGCAGCTTATTTGGCTGAAACGTTTCCAAGTTTGGAGTATCAGTTTAAAGTTGACTTTGGAGGACCGTGTAATGCAGTATTTGCTTCTAAACCGATCAAGCAATATATCATGATATATAAGTATGCAAAAATGTTGGTCTAATGTCTTTTTTAAAATGCTGTGTATATTGTTACGATTGACGTTAATTTTTATTATGATTTGACTTTATTGATATGGTTTACCTAATTCGTGTGGCGTTTTGTGATTGTTAATTAAGAACATTAATTCTTCTAACGTGCGTCGTTAGATATTTCATTGTGTAAGACGATGGAGTATTTCATTTTTAGAATACTGCAGATTAATTTGTACTGTTATCATAAATGTAGACTATCTATATCACCCAGATAAGTAATGATAGGAACTACAGAGATTTAACTTGGAATGGAAGGTGAAGGCATGGTTAACCATTATTCTGCCGTACTCTGGAAAGATAAGTATTTAAAATTTGGCCAGAAAATTTGTCCTTCAAATATTGAACGATTTAGATGAATTTCACCTTAACAAAAACTATCAAACCTGGTACCTCGTAGAAGTCCTCGCGATGTCCCAAGATTGAGAGTTGTTTTGCCAAGATGAGGGACATTTAAGTCGATTGATATTTGGGATGACGAATTTTTTGGGCCAAATAATGAAACTCGTGACTTCCTAGAGTATACGACAGTTTACTGGTTAACAAGGCATATTGTCACATTTTTCATTGTGTGGTTGTATGTTTTGTACTTTTACACAATAAAAATCATAGTTAATAACGATGATAGCTATTGCATTGCCAAAGAAAATAGATATAGTTGAGTTGATGCTCTGACTTAATTCTCCCATTTCAATCAAAATATTGTAAAATCTGAGCACATAGTCGGAATTTAAAGATTTTGCACTCTATGTCTTATGTTCACCTATTACAAAGAACGGAGTCATCATTCTCTGCTTTAAGAATCTTTTATCTACTCACTGCAATTATACGTTATTCAAAATTAATTCTAAAGATTATAAATCAATCATACGAACTATAAAATATATTTTTCAAAATTCATAATGATTATGGTGATGACGATGATTATGAAGATGACGATGATGATGATAATAATAACGAAACACCAACACCATACTACAACAAGACAAAACAGCGGTACCGAGCATAGCTGACTTGCCAGATTGAGGACAGAGTGGTAGCCACAGAAAAGGACAGGTGGTTGGTTGGGTTTGGGAAACGGAAGTGACTCGGGTGTGACAAGGAATAAACGATCACGTTACCATCGTCATTCGTGGACACACATAAAATACACGACACACAGCTACACAATATCACTACCAACATTGACATCATTGGGAGATGGGAACACGGGAAGAAAAGTAGGGGAGATAGAAAGAAATGCAGATCGTCTTACTTGTTAACAATATGTTCACCGACCCTATCCACCCAAGGGTCAAAGGAATTTTAAAGGAAAGAAAAATAATTCAAGTTATATTCAATTACGTAATTCTCTGTATGTTTACCACTTAAAAAATGAAAGTAATAAGAAAATTAAAACAAAATGATTCAAAGAAGGATAAAGGGTGACGATAGGTAAATGCACTGTCTACCATTTCAATGGCTGTTTGATTTACTAAATATTGGTTAAAATTTGTCGGATGATAAATGGACGATGGCGACTGCATATGAAAAGACGGGTGTTGAGGAGGAATGATTCTAAAACTCAATTCTTCTAAGTAATGCTGCGGATTATGGCAGTATAACATAATATATTATTTTTTGAAATTTGTCTTATAATTTATGAATTGATCGTTATATCCATATTTAGGTTTTTCCTATCCAATTTTCGTATAATATAGTTTAATCAAAGTATTCAAAATTCCAGCAAATTTATATTGCTACATCTCCTAAAACATAATCCAGAAAAAACCCATAGAAGCTGTATAGAAAATCTTTCCGGCCAGTAATAATTATTTGCCTGCATTCTACTAGGTTGTTCACACGGTTTTTATAACAACTAATATAGTTTTTTTTAACAACCAAATTGATAATAATGATATGAATAATGTTGAAAGAAACAATGACAAATTAAGGCTTAAAGCATTAATCCAGGAAAAAATGAATAAATGGTAAAAAGGTTTTAATGTGTTGCATGCTAACAGTGTGTATAAAAAAAGACGAGAAAATAAAACAAGGGAAAATGCACAATTTTGCAATCTTGAGCACCATGGACGAAGAATCTTTCAACTATTTTGCATTACAAATAGCATCAATTATTACAGTACAAAAGTTTGAAGCAAACTATACCATGTATGATACTAAATTTTCCACGCTTTCTGACATAAACCTAATTCTCTCCCCATATAAAGTTATATAACCATTTATAACATTGATTCTTAACGCCTACTTTTTCCAACCATTAGCAAATTACCATCCTCACTTAATTCTTATTTAGAACAATTAATTACACGTGGATACTAAATTTTTAAAAAAGATCTTGAGATCTTGATACTAATTTGGGGCAATAAAATCTCATACATTGTTTGCTGAAATCGACTTGAAAAATGGTTTCTATTAGATACCTATAGACCATATCCAATACATATTGTAACTATGGACTAGGATTAAAGAGTTGCTCTTCGTTTTAGTCTTTTACCAATGTTTTATACATTTTTGAACTTGTGGTTTTTGGTTCCTATGATGTATGCATGGAACTTTATACATCGTTTGAATAGATTGAAGCTGATTCAGCTTGAAAGTATTTTTTAGAAAAATATTTTTGATTGCAACTTAGATTTTCCTAATTTCAGACAAGAAAAGTTTTAATGTTTAAGGGAAAACAGAAGTAACTTGTCATACCTATATATATATATATATATATATATATATATATATATATATATAATATATATATATATATATATATATACTCAAATGATTTTTGATATGGTCTGCAATTTCAAAGTGGTTATTGTTCACAATGGATTTTTATAATTGGACATTTAACGGTTTTGTTTAATCTTATTATCAACCATAATGATTGCATCGTTTTATATAAAAAGATGATCAATGGTTGAGATCGTATTTTTAAATGTTGCCATTTACGACTTCAATTTCTAGGATGTTTTTGAAAGCGTCACAACATCTTGTGGCCAAATGAATAACATGAAAAGCATACCAATAGCGTTTCCTCTGAAGTTTATGTTAATGTCTTCTTTATCCTTCTTGTACTAAAACTTACTCGTGTTGCAAAGTTTAATTGATATTTTATGGTCCTTATATCAGTCTATGACAAAATACATAAAAATGAGAATTGAAATGTGCTGTACAATAACATCACACATCTTTGGGCGACAATCCATGTTTAAGAAGCATAAATAAGTTTGGTAGAATTAGCAATTCTTTAATTTGTAAAACATCAGCAATTACAACGACACTTCTTTCATCAATAAAGAATCAATAATCACACATACACACTTGTGAGCCTCAAAACAAAAACAAGAGAAATGTTATTGTGTGAACCCGGACAACAAAAATCAAGCTTTAATATGACGGAAATGAAATATGAAGAAAACAACCAGATACGACAGTGACCACGTGAAGTGAATTGATTAAAAAGTTGTAGAAAATCGCATTATCTGATTGTTTAAATCCCTTGTGAAACAACATCGCAAAAGCTTCATATAGGAAAATTATATAACAACATTTAAAGCAGTAAATGCGTAATTTATGTGGTTATTCAATATCCTAGTCTCTTTTCTATTAAGGATATGTAAATGACTTTAAAATGGAAATAGATTATGTAAATTATTCCAGAACAACCCTTTTCGACGATCATTCATCTTTTCAAACTTGAGGGAAACTGGTTGTGATTTTTAATTGAGAAAACCTGTATGAGTATTCCTTACTTTACTTTTTAAAATGCAAAGAAGTGATGAAAACAAGTTATCTTTCGTTTCAGATTCACAAAATGTTTATCACATCTATTTAGATAGTCTCTTTATAGTTTCACTACTTGCTCAGAAAAAAGTACGCATAAACTATACCAATACAAGCGCATGTTCAAATGTAGATAACATAATGTTCGGTTACAAGGTATGCCACGCAAGTGGAAGGTAATACTTTCAGTTAATTTGGATATAAAAAATATTATCGTATGCTTTGTTAAGTTTTGAATTTCCGACTATAATGTAACATTGCAATTCCAAATTTTCATTTATAATGAAAATGGACTTATTTGCAAATTCTGAACCTTCATTAAAATCGCAAAACGGTCGATGACTTGCGTGGACAAACATGGTTTTTATACACTTTTCAGTGTCAGATTTTTTCAGTTTCAGATTTTGTTTAAACTGATGAAATTTACCAATTCATAAAATCTTTTGCTGTTCGAAAGAAAACAACTCACCATAAATGATTACATCTATTTACTCAATGGAGACACTGATTTTTGAATGATATTCTCTCTGATCAATACGAACACAATTAACTCGAATGACCAGTTTGTCAATAAATGCATCGGTGTCCATACCATTATGACATTTAATGATAACTAAAATAGTAACCATTCATAAAATAAAAAGCACTGTGAGGGAAAATCGATATGTTGCCTTTGCTGGGATTGCTTTGCATTTTTAAAAAGGGGTTGAGTTTAAAAACAGCAGTTTTTTTTTCAGAAAGCGTTCAAAATTACGGCATTGGTAAACGAAATCTTGTTGAAATAAGAACGGAAAGTGAACATTTATTATGGACAATAGCATCGGTATACGAGATGATAAAAAAGATAATCCTCATCAACTTGGACGGGTAAATATATCAAGTCTTTTCCTTTGACACGTCGATTTTGGAACTCCACAGGCAGTTAGTTACTCGAAAGAAAGTGATAAGCATATTTTATTGGGCCATGAGAACCAAATCAGTTTCAAAATAAAACGAAAATGGCAGGTTAAACGGTTGTCTTTAGAATCCCAAATCAAATCGTCAAAAACAATCTTGCAAGGTCAGTCTGAGGATTTCAAATCTCAACATTTCACAATGAATCGCGTTCTTTAGAATTTTATTTACGCAACAGCTCAAGATGATTCAAATTTCATTTACAGACCTTATATTATTGATTAAATATGATTGACTTAATCGCCGCAGAAAAAATGTATTTGTTTGGAGCCTTTTGCAGTGTGTTTTGTGTCAAATTGTCGAGAGGGAAAGCTTATATTTACAAAGTAAGTCTAATTCAAATATTGGAAAAAGTTTAGAAGATCCGAATTAATTATCTGACCAGTTAAGCACAGATTTTCAGTCAAAGAGGTTTGTCAGTATTTTGGAGGAGGTAACATTTTTACAAATAAAACATTTATTATCTGACCAAGGCAAGCAAGACTTCAGCCCAAGAAGTTTAGAACCTTTCAAAGTCTGTTCAGTATTTTGGAGGGGGTAGCCATTTTACGAATGACACATTAAATCTGAGCTTTTAATACGACTAAACGTGCTCAAAGCGCTTGATACGACACGTAACATGTAGAACGAGACATGACGACTGCTAGGTGATATTACAATATTTTTCCGACAGAGACAACGCTGTTAACGGTCAGGCACTCATTTTACACATGAGTACGGTGAGAGAATGTGAGTAAAAAGCCTTGTCCAAGGACTCAAGGACTCAATTATGCGCCGTTCAGAGCGAGGCTCGAACCCAGGACCTTCCGATCCGAAAGCGAGTGTCATACCACAAGACCACAAAGCCGCACAAACAAGCCGTACAAACTCCCATAATATGTCCGATCATTAACGAACCATTGTTTCAAACAAAACAAAGACCTGCTTGTCTAAATCGCTATATTATAAGGGCTTTTTTCAGTGTGATTTGAGACCTGTTCGCTGAAAGGGGATTATACTTTAAAACGATTGAACATTGTTCAAAGAGCCAACTTCATTATCTGACCAATTCAAAGATGACGTCAGGCAAACAGCAAAAGGAAGTCATAGCACGCACGTTTTTTGAATCAGTAGTTTGGAGACGGTGACTTTGTTACGAATAAGGCATTGACTACTGTTGTGTTAGATTATTCACTATCATAATGCATATCAATTGGTTCAAACTGCCATACACTGGAATGACAAGACATTAAAAAGTTGCCCAGAAAATGTGTCCTTCAAATATCAATCGATTTCAATGATCCTCATCTTGCAAAAATTGAGGTCTTTAAAATTCAACGAGTTTTCTAGCAAATTTCTTTTTTCTAGCCAAGTTTTTCCAGAGTTAGACAGTTAACTGGATAAAGATGCTAAACTGTATGTAAAACAGGCGTTCTTTATTTTATTTTACTCCGAAGGAAGATATTAAAGGAAAGAGACAAAATGTAAAACATAAAAAACCCTAAGAAAAACAGAAACAAGATTAAAAACATATAAAAATGCGAGAAGAAAAGTAAATTTAAAAAAAAAAAGAAAAGAAAGAAACAAAAAGGAATAAAAGAATAAATTCAAGAAACACCAAAACCCTAAAAAAAGATGTAAAAGGGTAATGGATTAATTGAATTTTGGATGAAATATTATCCACCTATATGAGACCCTCTTTACTGTGAATTATATGACCTATCCGATAAAATAGGATTTTTTCATAGCTTTGAATTAATTCAATGAATTATATTTAGCGCGCCACCTAACACCAAGAGCTTGAGGATGCGTGTTAATCCGCGATGAAAATAACCAGTTTAATATATCCAGAGACATAAAAGAATTCCTTTATTCTGATGTAAGATTCTCGGATATTGCGTAACCAATAAGTTGTAAAAAACAAACATTTTTCTCAACGAAATCAAATTAAATATCGTGACCATTTTAGAACATACTTGATTCATCATGAAAACATATCTCTTACGTTAATCTATTTCTTTTTGTTGTATTTGTATTCATACGCACCAAGAGATTATTTCAGATGGACTATGAGCCCTCTTTATGACCTATGTCATTGTGCAATAGTACAATAAATTGTTTATCCAACGGGTTCAAAAGATTAGGCGATATTACAATTTTTTTCCAGACAGAGTCAACGCTGTTAATGGCCAAGTAATCATTTTACACCTGAGTACTTGAGAGAATGTGAGTTAAGAGCCTTTTCCAAGGACGGGACTACGCACCGCTCCACCCTGGACCTTCCTGTCCGAAGGCGAGTGTCACACCACAAGACCAAATAGCCGTACTAATAAAATTAATTAACAGCAAAGTTCTCGAATACTGCTGAAACTGTTTTTTCCCCTCGAAGATAAGGATCATTCTATCCAGCTAAGCGAACTTCTCTGGAAAGAAACGTATTAAAAATTTAGCCAGAAAACTCGTCTTTCAAACATCGATCCATTTAACTCACTCAATCCTAGAGATTTTTGCTACTTTTCTAAATTGGAAAAAAAAATGTATTACAAATGAGCATGTGCATAGATTTTATTCAGCTACCATTAATATGTAAAAACTAAAGGCATTAGCTTTGATACTATGCCTATAATTTGTCTCAGAAAACTGTAATAAATAGGCATGGGGTAAAAGTAACGCCGGGTAAACTACGGATATAGTCGGTGTTAGGGTTGGGTGAGTTAAACGACCCTCATCTTGACACACGCTCTCAATCCTGGGACCTCTCTTCGCAGGATTAGAGTCATTTAAATTGATCGATATTTGCAAGATGGGCATTCTGTCCAAACTTTTTAATATGCGTGGGTTTTTTTTTTTTTTTTTTTTTTGTCTTTTTAATTATTTTTTTTGTGGTCAGAGTGAGGCAAAATAAATCTTCAGAGTTGCTGTTATAGACAAACAAAGAGGTGGATGGGGGGGGGGGGGGGGAAGGGGGGGGGGGGGGGGAGGCACAAATGGGTCAATTGGAGGAAGTAGATATGGAGTGAATATGGAATGGAGGTCAAGGGAAATTGAAGGGAAATAACACTTGATGATAGGTAGGGAGAGGGAATAAATGAAAGGATTGAAGTTTACAATGTGACCCATCGTCACAAAACGGTATTATGTCGGGATGAATTGGACTCCAAAAAGTGAGTTTAACCCTCTCCTTACCAACCAGAGGAAAATCGTCACATTCGTTACGATCCAACCAGCACTTTTATCATTCAGATTTCTTTTGTAAATCGCACAATTTAAAGAAAATGTTTTATTATAGCTATAAAAAAATGACAATGTGTTCTAGAGTTCATCTTGTTGATGAATATTATGCATAGAATGTATTGTTGCTTTTCTATTTGAGTAAGAAAAGACTGTTGTTGTGTTAGGTGGGTGTGAAATTTTAGGGAAAATTCTGAAAATGGCTGGTAAGGAAAATGTTAAATCAGAAATGATGACAAAAATGACATTAGAATCCCTTGCATGTAGGAAATAGTATTTTTACGTCACCATATCGAAGAGAAAAAAAAGATAAATACAAAAATTTAAAAAAAAAATAAAAATAAAACAAAACTAAATAAAAACCCAACAAAAAAACAACAAAACAAGAAAACTTGAGCTTTTATCTAGTGCAATATTCACTAAACGTGCTCAAAGCAATCATCATGTTGCACGAGACATGACGCCTGTAAGGCGATATTACAACGCTGTTAACGGTCGGGTACTCAATTTATACCTGAGTACGGTGGGAGAATGTGAATAAAGAACCTTTTCCATCCTCAAATATGAGGATCAATAGGATTAGGAAGACGGCGGAAGAGGGAGATGGGGAGGAGGAGGAGGAGGAAGAGAAGGAGGAAGAGAAGGAGGAGAAAGAAAACGGCGAAGAGGAGGGGAAATGAGGAGGAGCAAATGAGAATGTTAGGAAGAAAAATAGATCTAAGAAATCTGAATAATAATTATATATTGAAATATCCAGAGCAAATAAAAAAAGAAGTTGGAGATAACATAGACGAGGAGGAGGAGGAGGAGGAGGAGGAGGAGAAGGAGGAGGAGGAGGAGGAGGAGGAGGAGGAGGAGGAGGAGGAGGAGGAGGAGGAGGAGGACGGCAGGAATATGAGGAGGAGGAATGAAGATGAGTAGAGGGAGAAAGAAGGAGAATGAAGACGAGAGGGAAGGAGGAGGAAAAAGAGGAAAAAGAACGCTGAATAAGGATTATGTATTGAAATATACGTAGCGAGAAATAGAAAGTTGGAGAAGGAGGAGGCTGAGGAGGAGGAGGAGGAGGAGGAGGAGGAGGAGGAGGAGGAGGAGGAGGAGGAGGAGGAGAAGGAGTAGGAGACGGAGGAATAGGATGAAAATGTGGAGGAGGAAGAGGAGGAGGAGGAGGAGAAGGAGGAGGACGTGGAGGAAGAGGAGCGGCTAGGAGGCTAAAGAGGAGGAGGGGGGGGGGGGGGGAAGAATGGGAGAAAGAAGAGGGATGGGGGATAAGGGAAGGGTGTAGAGGCCATAAAAAGGGGGAGGGGGGTGGGGTGGAGGACCTGGCGGATAAAAGGAGATTGCTTGAAATTTACAGTAGGTGAGGCAAAGCAAATTTGACGATAGGAGCTCTCGTGTAAAGTAAGTAGTCCTTCAGAATCAATAGGCCCATGGAACCGGAGTTTATCCCTATATCTATAGCGTGAAACGGACAATATCAATTGCTTGCTACCCTTTGCATAGAACGCTGGTCTTTCGGAAAGTACTTTCCGCTAGATCTAACAGACCCAGCTACTCAATCACTGCTGGATGGTTAGAGGTGGGGGGGGGGATGGGGGGGGGGGGGGGGGTGTCAGAAATAAAACTAGATCTGTCTATTTGCGTATGAAGCGAGTACATCCCTAACTGACTTTCGGGACCCCAATTTGATTTTCTGGAAACGACGATTCAATAGACGCGAATGGATTCTAAAAATACATTAGGTTTTCATTTTTAAAGCATTGCACAACTCATCACGTGAAAATTGATTAGAAAGATAAAAATGTAAAGCGCTCTCTGTGAAACCACTAATGAACGGTGCGAACCCTTGGTGATGTGGATAGAGGGCAAGAAAGAAAATGGACGATAAAAGGGACAACTCCTTAATTACATCTGCTTTGATCAAAAGACAATCTGTTTATTTCATGGAAATCCTCTTCTTCCCAGCCATGGGAAAATTCGTACATTTGTTGCGATCAATGTGTACGGATATGCAGGTCTGACATTTGAGCGCAATGATGGGCCTGTTTTAACATTGTTGTAATGGGAAATATTTTGCGTCATTTTTTTGTTGTTGAGATTTCCATTACAACAATGAGCCCATAATGAATTAGGTTATCAGATCTGCAAATAAGTGAACGTCGGCTACGATACAGCGATGTGCATATATATATATATATATATATATATATATATATATATATATGCAGGTCTGACATCCGGAAAGCACCTTAGAGCATGATTTCATGGAATTTGCGCGCTATACAGGTGATGTGTTAATTATTATTATTATTATTATTATTATTATTATTATTATTATTATTATTATTATTATTATTATTATTATTATTATTATTATTATCATTATTTACACAGAAGCAGAGTTAAAAGAGTCAACTCAAAATGCATGGGATGAAATCGCAATTCAAGAGGATCAGGATTTTTTTTTTTTTTTTTTTGGGGGGGGGGGATGTTTTTGTTGTTGTTGTTGTATTTTTCTATCTGCTTTGTCTTGAACGGTTTTATACACACTTGTTCAGATCTTTATATATTGATGCTATGCGTTTAGGTAGAATAATTTCAGAACCCGCCAGCCGGATATAAAATACCAACACACAAAACATATATAATATAATAATATAATCTGATTGCTTCATGAAAAGGGCTGCATAAAAACAATAACAAAGAGCTGAGCGACGTCAATTTCACTCCTTCTATAGATGATGTGCGCTTGGCTAAGAAACACACAACATTGCCTGTCAGAAATATAATGGACAAACACACAAAACTATAGATAGTTCGAAGATAACGTCACTCAGGTCTTTGTTATTGTATTTTGCCATCCGCGTTTATGAGTATTGCTCACTGAACTGTATTAACCCGACTATAAACGTTCATGGATACACACAGTTTTGTGTGTTGGTCCGCTATACTTCCGGATGGCAATGTTATGAGCTTCTTAGCCAAGCGCATACTATCTATATGTAACCTTAAATGTTTATAGTCTGGTAAATTCAGTTAGTGAGAATTACTCATAATGATGCATGGCAACTCCCCTCCCCCCCCTCCCCCCCCCCCAAAAGAAAACTAAACAAAACAAACCCCCCTCCCCCCCCCCCCCCCCCCCCAAAAAAAAACAACAAAAAACAAAACAAAAAAACAAAACAAAAAATAACAAAAAACAAAACAAAAAAACAAACAAATCAAAACAAAACACCCCCCCCCCCCAAAAAAAAAAAAACCCCAAAAAAACCAAACAAAGCAAACAAACAAACAAAAACAATAACAAATACCTGAGTGCCGTCAACTTCGTCCTATCTATCTATACGTTTGTTTGTTTGTATTTGTATTACAAAAGCCTTCATACAGTAGATTTCATTAACTTGATAGAAAAACTAAAGATAAGTCAGTATTGAATTGTAAGCTTGAATTTATTAGATAGACGAATAGAGCTACTGTGGACGTTTCGGAATTTCCCTTTATCAACAAAACACCCACGATGAGTGAAACACTAAGGACGATGAATGAGATAATATGTGTAAGTGGTGTAGTTAAGGTGAAGAAACAAAACCAAGGATGGGTAATGGTTTTGTTTATTCACCTTAACTACATCATTCACACATAATATTAATGATATCTCAACCGTCCTGAGCCTTTCATTCATCGTGTTTTGTTTTTTTTTTACAAGGGGGTTCCAGGTCAACAGCAACATTTAACATGTAGGACGGGGCATGACGCCTATTTGGCGATATTACAATTTTTCGGACAAAGACAACGCTGTTAACGGTCAGGTATTCATTTTACACCTGAGTACGGTGAGAGAATGTGAGTAAAGGGTCTTTTCCAAGGACTCAACAATGCGCCTAGCGCGAGGCTCGGACCCAAGACCTTCCGATCCGAAAGCGAGTGTCATACCACTAGACCACATGACCCTTTGTTGATAAAGGGGAAACCCGAAACGTCCAAAGTATTGTGTCTTCGTCTAATAAATTGAAGAAGCTTATAATTCAATACTCATCTCTAGATATTTATTCTTCTTCTCTTTCTCCGAGCTTCAGGCAACATAGCGACATTTTCATTAGCTTGATAGAATAATCCAAGCAAGTCGCACACAATAGGATTTCCGTTTTCAGATCAATAAGGTTCATTTAATCCTATCCCATCCTATCTGTTCATAGCTAAATATATCAATTTGTTGATTCGATATGTAAGAATACGTGGGTGGGGGTTAGGGGGTTGTTGGGGGTTGTGGGGGTCGGGGTCCCGATAGCTCAGTTGGTCTTGTGGTATGTACACTCGCTTCCGGATAGGAATGTCCTAGGTTCGAGCCTCGCTCGGTGCATAGTTGAGTCCTTGGAAAAGGCTCTTTACTCACATTCTCTCACTGTACTCGGGTGTATAATGAGTACCTGGCCGTTAACAGCGTTGTCTCTGCCCGAAAAAAATATTGTAATATCGGCCGTCCTAAATGTTAAGTGTTGCTGTTGACCAGGGACCATTAAAAAAAAAATAGGGCAGGCGTTTCACACGAACAGGGACAGAGATCGATCCCGAGTGAAGTCGGTATTCTTTTTGTTTTCCTGCCCCCCCCCCCCTCTCCTCCTCCTCCTCGTCCTCCTATCCAGCTAGCAGTGATTGGGTAACTGGGTCTGTTAGTTCCGAAGGAAAGCGCTTTGCTATAGATAGTTCGAAGATGACGTCACTCAGGCCTTTGTTATTGTTTTTGCCATCCGCGTTTGTGAGTTGTTCTCACTTAACTGTATGAACCAGACTATAAAAGTTCATGGTTACACAGAGTTTGCGTGTTGGTCCGTTATACTTCCGGATGGCAATGTTGTGAACTCCTTGGCCAAGCGCATTCTATCTATAGACAAGCTTCTTCCTATCCAAAAGGTAGCAAGCAATTTGCTATTATCCGCTTCATGCTATAGAAACCGTGATATTTTCTAGCTCTATTGGCCTAATGGCCATTATATCCAATACAAAAAAACAAAAAACTTGAGCTTTTATATAGCGCAGTATCCACTAAACGTGCTCAAAGCCCTTTACAATGGGGTCCCTGACCAACAGCAACATGTAACACGTAGAAGGAGACATGACGCCTGTTAGGCGATATGACAATTTTTCGGACAGAGACAACGCTGTCAACGGCCAGGTACTCATTTTACACCTGAGTATGGTGAGAGAATGTGAGTAAAGAGCCTTTTCCAGGGACTGAACTATGCCCCGAGCAAGAGGCTCGAACCCAGGACCTTCCGATCCGAAAGCGAGTGTCATACCACTAGACCACATAGCCGTACAGACCACATAGCCCCACAGACCACATAGCCGCACAGAACATTTAGCCGCACAGACCACATAGCCGCATAGCATAACAGTAACAGCCCAAAACTTACTTATTTTGTTGATTTGATATGTAAAAATATGTAGGTAGGGGTGTCCGGTGAAAGGGGGGGGGGGAGGTTTGGGGAGGGTAGGGTTCAGTTGGCTCAGTTGGTAGAGCAGGCGTTTCACACGAACCGGGACCGGGTAGATCCCGAGTGAAGTCGGGATTCTTTTGATTTTTTCTGCACCCCCCCCCTCCTCCTCCTATCCACCGTACTTTGCCATAGATAAGTTTCTTCCTATCCAAAGGGTAGCACGCAATTTGGAATTATCCGCTTCATGCTATAGAAAGCGTGATATTCTCTTGCCCTGTGGGCCTAATAGCCATTATATCCATCATAACAGCAACATCTCAAAACTTACTTTTGTACACAACTTAATTTTTCATGCAGCTTTACACAGAACCCAATCGTTGAAGCATTTCATATTCTAACCCCAGCTGAAACACAATTAAAAAAAAGATTCGATACTGAAGACAATGTGACATATCGATATTCAAGATATAATCGGATCTTACCGATGATCATATCGATTTCCAATTCTTTTGAGCGACGAGTAGAGCAAATAAGATAATTAAATTCGCTATCAATTAAAACTTTTCACTGAATACGGCGTTAATATCAATATTTATGATGATGATGATGATGATAAATTATATACTTAGAGGAAAATAATAATAATAATAATAATAATAATAATAATAATAATAATAATAATAATAATAATAATAATAATAATAATAATAATAATAATAATAATAACATCATGTTCATCGTCAACAGGTAAGACGTTTGTGCATCATAATATAACACACAACAGCAAAGAGTCCTAACTACACACCAACACATTATGAGATCGGTATGCTGTATGTAACACACAATAGAATATGACAAGAACAGTATCTACATAATACCATAATATATATAATAACAATACCATCATATTTCGGGAGGGTACTACTAATAATAATCACTAATACATCATCATTCTATAGATAGTATGCGCTTGACTTAGAAGCTCACAACATTGCCATCCGGGAGTATAACAGACCAACACACAAAACTATGTGTAACCATGCACGTTTATAGTCTGGTTTTAATACAGTTTAGTGAGCATTACTCATAAACGCGGATGGCAAAATACAATAACAAAGACCTGAGTGACGTCAACTTCGAACTATCTACAGCAATATTAGTACAATGTATAGATAGAATGCGCTTGGCCAAGGAGTTCACAACATTGCCATCCGGAAGTATAACGGACCAACACACAAACTCTGTGTAACCATGAACTTTTATAGTCTGGTTAATACAGTTTAGTGAGAACAGCTCACAAACGCGGATGGCAAAAACAATAACAAAGGCCTGAGTGACGTCATCTGCATACTATCTATAGTTTATGTTCAGCGCTGTATAATACAACACAACTTCGAACATTGGCGGTGTTTAATGTCTTTCTTCTTCACAAATCCAAATTAAAAAAAAAAATGAGAACAAAAGCAAAGAAAAGAAAAGTAATTAAACCAAACCAAATCCAAAGTACAAAATCAAAACAAAACAAAACAAAACAAAAAAAAAAAAAAAAGCCCGAAACAAACAAATAGCCACCCCCCTGACTTTCCCCAAAAAAGAGCGAAGTAAACATCACCAACCCCCCCCCCCCCCCACCAAAAAAAAACAAAAAAAAAACAACAAAAAAAACAAAAAAAAAAAAACAAAAACAAAAAAAAACAAAACACAAAGCGGCAACAAAGAAACAAAAAAAAAAAGAACAAAAGAACAAAAACAATTAAAAAACAAACAAACCCCACAGCAAACTAACAAAAACACACACAAAAAAAAAAAAAACCAACTAAAAAACAACAAAAAAAAAAAAGTAATGGAAAAGCCCCGAGCAAAACAAATATTGATTTGAAAACTAAAACAAAAACTAATCAAAGATTCAACTCTCTAATTCTACTGCTCGTGCTTTGACAAAAGTCTTTGTGTTTAATTTGGTCAAAAAGAATGTCTACTGCACACATCGATCAATGTCATGGCTCCCTCACTTACTTACTTACTCACTCACTCACTTACTTACTTACTTACTTACTCACTCACTCACTTACTTACTTACTTACTTACTCACTCACTCACTTACTTACTCACTCACTCACTTACTTACTTACTTACTTACTCACTCACTCACTTACTTACTTACTTACTCACTCACTTACTTACTTACTTACTTACTTACTTACTTACTTACTTACTTAGTTACTTACTCACTTATTTACTTACTTACTTACTTAGACCCTTCACTCCGGCTGGAGCATTTCATAGGCCATCGACGAATCCCCTCCCCTCCCCTCCAACTTGTCCGGCCCCGCTCTGTGCATAGCAATCGTTAACTTATAGATAGTATGCGCTTGGCTAAGAAGCTCATAACATTGCCATCCGGAAGTATAACGGACCAACACACAAAACTGTGTGTATCCATGAACGTTTATAGTTGGGTTAATACAGTTCAGTGAGCATTACTCATAAACGCGGATGGCAAAAAACAATAACAAAGACCTGAGTGACGTCATCTTCGAACTATCTATAACTTAACGATGGCTACGCTCTGTGCCATCTTCTCAGTCAGCCTAAGAGATAGCTCGCTCCCTGCTCGTCTCAAACTGGAGATTTCAAAAGCCATATTATCTCGAGTTTGATATTAATTTTAGCACATCTTACTTTTACAGTCATCTTTGAGGTCCAGATAGCTCAGACGGCTGATCACTCGCTTCATTCACGCAAAGAGAACAAGATCGATCCCGGGTGCAGTCGAAGTTTAAAAAAAAATAAAATTCTGACAACCCTACCCCATGGGTAGCTTGGTCTGTTAGAGCTTTGGGAAAGTACTTTGGACACAACTATGGAGCATAATCGGTGACAAAGGCGTTCCTTTTATACTAGAAATCAAAAGATCCAAGTTGATGCGGGCGAAGATTGTTTAAATTTCGGTATTTGTGTGTGATGTCTGGATGGATTGGCACCTGAATATTTGCAGGAACTGATTAAATTATATGAACCCACTCGAAATTACAGATAATCTCAATGACAACTTCCAAAGGTTACCACCTCAAAATCCATATTTGGTAAAAAAAATAAAAAGCGTTTTCGTTCATAGCTCCACGCCAATGGAACGCACTTAGTCCTCGGACAAAGTCCTGTGAAAATTTATCATCTTTCAGGAAATGTCTGAAGACTGAGTTGTTCCGTGAGGCTTATTTTTTATAAAATAGATGTTGCTTGGATTTTGTTTTTTGTATTCATGCTTATTATGTAGTGTTGTGATTTTTAATTTTGTTGTTTTTAAACATTTTTATTCTGTAAAGCGCCGCAGAGCACGATTAACGTGGATGTTTAGGCGCTATATAAATTTATTATTTACTATGTGATAATAGATGCTATGTGTTTAGTGAATAAACTCATAAAAACCGCCAGCAGGATATAACGTACCGACACACAAAACTATGTCGTGAAACCTTAAACGTGAAAAGTCTGTCTGATTGATACAATTTAGTGACACTAGATACTCATAAAAATGGCTGGCTGAAAACAATAAGAAAGATCTGAGTGACGTCAATTTGGTTTCTTCTATAAATGAATAAGAAATGTGGAAATGACAAAATTAATGATTTTATGACTAAAGACAGCAAATGGAGGAAGAGTGATTTTTTTCTTATGTTAGGGATAATCATAAAAATAAAATTATCTGGATCATCAGGATTGTCGACATCGCAATAGAGAGAAGAGATAAGTCGATAGATAGATAGGTAGGTAGATAGATAGATAGATAGATAGATAGATAGATAGATAGATAGATAGATAGGTAGATAGATAGATAGATAGATAGATAGATAGATAGATAGATAGATAAATAGATAGATAGATAGATAGATAGATAGATAGATAGATAGATAGATAGATAGATAGATAGATAGATAAATATATAAATAGATAGAGAAAGAGATGTAGAGATTGATCTTTTGATAGATAACCAGATAGATAGAGAGATAAATAATATAGATAGAGAGAGATAGATAGATAGAGAGAGAGAGAGTGAGAGAGAGAGAGAGAGAGACTGAGATAGACACATAAATAGATAGATAAATAGATATATTTATAGATAGACAGAAAGACAGTGAGATATATAGATAGATAAATAGAGAGTAAAAAAAAGAGAGAAAGCGAGAGAGAAAGAGAAAAATAAGAGAAGTATGAGAGAGAGAGAGAGAGAGAGAGAGAGGGAGAGAGAGAGAGAGAGAGAGAGAGAGAGAGAGAGAGAGAGAGAGAGAGAGAGAGAGATTGGAATGACCAACAAAAGAGGAAAAACGGAAGACTGGGGAATCATGGGATAGGGATGCATTCTGGGAAGGGAACATGAGTGACCCACCAACTCAAAACGGTAATATGCCCTTCCGTAATGGTATCATTAGATACCGTCGCCTTGGCATTACAGGAATCTATAGATAGTATGCGCTTAGCTAAGAAGCTCATAACATTGCCATCTGGAAGTATAACGGACCAACACACAAAACTGTGTGTATCCATGAACGTTTATAGTCAGGTTAATACAGTTCGTGAGCATTACTCATAAACGCGGATGGCAAAAACAATAACAAAGACCTGAGTGACGTCATCTTCGAACTATCTATAGGAAGAATTCGATTAAATTTTGAAATTGTTATTATAGACACTTTAAAATATGTTTGTGGGCGTACTTTGCACTGATGAAACAATATTAATATAGATTATCAAATATTTTAGTTGGCAGATGTCACTCTAGCACAAATAGGCACGTGGTGCTTTCCACGTGATGTCCAAAATAAATAAATAAATAAATAAATAAATAAATAAATAAATAAAGACAGAACCCACCCCCACCTCCCAACCAAAGAAAAAAGAATCATGAAAAACCTTACAGGAATACAAACCGAAACGAGATTTAATGTTAGAACGCTCTTCAATTTTATTGTATTCCATTAATCTCTAATTTTATTGTATTCCATTAATCTCTAATTATATTGTATTCCATTAATCTCTAATTTTATTGTATTCCATTAATCTCTAATTTTATTGTATTCCATTAATCTCTAATTTTATTGTATTCCATTAATCTCTAATACAGATCGTAATCGCGGCATTTCTTGTAGAACTATAAATCCCATAATATCTTCCGTCTCGAATCGGGATCAAACCCCAAACTTCCTGTTTACCGGAAAGAGGTTATAACCATTAATCACAGAGATCTTGTCCAGCAATCAGAGTGTCAGAATTTCATCCCATTGAATGGCAGGATGATTTGCTTGTATTTCTATTTCTGCTGTCTCTGGAAATTGTTCGGACATACTTTTTCATATTTTGATATGACATTAGAGAGTGCTTCCAGCTTTTTAGCTTGCAGTAAAGGCGTGTATCTAAATTTAATTTAAACAAGAGGAGAACCCGCGACACTTGCAGTGAAATAAAGGCTGTTACGAACAGGAACATATTATCTAGTTTAATTATTATATGAACTACTGTCTGGGGAGATTATCATAGCTTGGGACGAAAGTTTTGAACCATCAACATTCAAACTCGGTTCGGTAATAAAGTTTGTAGGTGCGCGCAAATATATCTGGCATCAGGGCGGCCAGATGGCGATTCATAACATGAAATGAACTGATTGGGACCGACCATTATGCTCGAACAGATTTTATAAATAGTTTTTTTGAGTCAACGCATCATAGAATGACCCTTAATTTAGAAAAAGATTGAAATTTACTCGTATATCAATCTGTAAAAAATAGTTTTATGATTTTTAGATTTGCCAGTAATTGTGTGATCTTTGGCAAAAATTCTAAACCAAAAACTAGAGGTGCCTAAATGAGCCAATAAAATGGAGAGAAAGACAAAGTGAGTAAATGTGACTCAGATATAAGGAAACAACACACAAAAATGTTCCCTTATATATAAGTCACACTTACTCATTTTATATTTCTCTCCAAAAACTTAAACATGGGCTGTACGGAAATATGTTGACCCCCCACCCCCACCCCCTACCCTGTTTCTTTAAAGAATAGATTTCATGTGTCGGATCTCAACATATTACTAGATTGAGTTGGTAGGTCACATATTAACATAATCACGGACGAGGATTGAGTCAACAAAAGTATAGGAGGTGGAGGAGGAGGAGGAAGGAGGAGAGGGAGACAGGAGGAAGGGAGGGAGGGAGGGAGGGAAGGGGGGGGGGGGATGGAATGTTCTTGGTGGTGGTGGTGGTGGTGGTTGAGAGGGATGGAAATAGTAATTAGTAATGCATTTAGTATCATGAGTACGAAGACTACACACTGCTCTGCACTTACAAAAAAACAACAACAATATTCTCTCATGGTGTGTTAAGCACACCACCTCAAACCAGCACTGATGGGATTACACGGCCGGGTAATACTGGACCCGAGACCGAAAAAAAGCCCCCAAAAATCCGGGTTCCCGCGAGTATCCGCAAGAGGAAGAATCGTGCATAAAAATGTAATCGATTTCTTTCCTGAAACCCGCGTCTATGTTGTTATCGTATCGGATTTATGTTAATTCATAATTAATTATTAATTTCATAATTAATAATCAATACTTGATGAAGTACTTCTCTGTATTCAAGGGGAAAAACCCAAACAAAACTATGTGTAACCTTAAACATCTAATGTTTATAGTCTGTCGATACGTATCGTTAAAATGACTGTCTTAAAAAAAAAATAATTATAATGAGCTGAGTGACGTCAGTTTCGTTCCATCAATACCGTTTCGAGGTGGTTGTTTACCAAATAAAAAACAATTCTGGCAAAAACAATAATAATGCTAATGATAAAATAAAAATAATAATAATAAAAATAATAATAATAATAATAATAATAATAATAATAATAATAATAATAATAATAATAATAATAATAATAATAATAATAATAATAACAACGTCGTATGTAATTTATAAGTGTAGAGCAGCGGGAAAGAACAGTAAGTAGATGACCTAAGCACATCCTAGACAGAACATAAGAACAGATACTAGTGGAATGAAGGCAAACAATTACAGTTGTCCTACTCGTGTTAACTTTAATTCTTTCAAGTCCTTTTAAATATTAGAAAAAAAAATTTACATTTGAGCGCACTTTTCTAATTTTATAGATTATTATTATTATTATTATTATTATTATTATTATTATTATTGCTATTATTATTACCGTATTATTATTATTATTATTATTATTATTATTATTATTATTATTATTACTATTATTATTACCGTATTATAATTATTTATTATTATTATTATTATTATTATTATTATTATTATTATTATTATTATTATTATTATTACTATTATTATTACCGTATTATCATTATTTATTATTATTATTATTATTATTATTATTATTATTATTATTATTATTATTATTATTATTATTATTATTATTATTATTATTATTATTATTATTATTATTACTATCATTAGAACATAATTCGAAAAGGGTTTAGTTGAATTTACCATCTAAATATGGAGGAAAGATTGTATGTAGAGAATGTTTTTTGTTTTTTTTTTAATATAGCTGATTAGACCATAAATCGATAAGGTGGTAGATATGCTGTCATCCCTAAATATGGACGAGGCTCGTGTTTGATTTCTTTAACACTGTCGATGAAAGCAGTTGTGAATGAAAACGTCACCCTTACTAAAGTATTAATCATAGAGTTTTATTGGTATAATTTGGATCGTATGTCCGATTTTGATATGCTCTATTTAATAATTAATTAATTAATTAATTAATTTATCTATTTATTTATTTGTCTATTTATTTATTTATCTATCTATCTATCTATCCATCTATCTATTTATTTATTTATCTATTTATCTATTTATTTATTTATTTATTTATTTATTTATCAATCTATCTATTTATTTATCCATTTATTTATTTATTTATTTAATTATTCATTTATTCATTCACTCATTTTAGACTCATTATTTGTACTGCCGCCAATATGGAATTTAAAACTTTTATTACGATATCATATTTCAATGATTTTGTCGATTACCAGTTTTCGTAATTCCTGAATAATAGAACGCTGGTTATAAAATTGACAATTTCTATTTTCCTATTATAGCTATTACCATTAAATATTAAACAGCTTGTAAAACTAATTAAGTCCATACATTTTTATTAATTTATAATTCATTTATATAGAGTTAAATACATAAAAAGTAGAAACCGTTCTGAAGTTTGACGTTTTTGATAGACTGTTTTTCTTTAAAACCTTTTTAATCGTTAAGACCTTCTTTTTTTTAACCAAACGCTATGTTAGTGGGATTTCAACAGAACATAATAATGGAACTAAAAAGAAATGAAAAAGGAACCAATTTATAAATAAAACTGATTTAAGTGGTAAAACAACATAAAGGAAATAATGACGTTATTACGCAATTTTATTAGAATTAACTATGTATAGCTTAGTATTGTTTATTTGACTATAGTTAGTTTTCTAGTCTCTATGTCTTAGTTACGTGTAAACTAGTCACATTTAAGAGTCCAGAGGTGGTAATTCTAATCACATAAATATTAGATAGAAAGTGTGTTATTTGATATATTTGACACATTGAGATATAATATGTACAAATATATTATGATGATAAATATGTAAATACACGAATGAACAACTGAGTGGTAAATGATAAGGATAACTAGCCAACCAGCCAACAAACAGCCAACATAGGAACGGAACAATCAACCAATCAACTAACTGAAGACAGACATATATTTAAATAGTGAATTATTACACCCCTCTTTGGTTAGCCAGTCATATCAGAATTATATTAAAAATATCGCTATATATTATTCGGGTTGTCAAACAGTTTTCAGTAATGAATCACGAAGTCTTGAACACTTGAAATGGACTTCAGACATCTTTATATTTCTCAGTTGGCTAGAATTGATATAAAATATTTTTTTCAAATTGAAAGGCTGTGTGAAAAGGATTTCACACAATTTTTGTTTTTACATTTTCCTCGCTTCGTATATCTAGATAGTTTTCGGTAAAAAATAATTCAGTTGAAAAATGATTTTGGTTTGAAAAGCTCGTTGACGATTATTTTACAAATTTGTATTTTTTTTTTGCTAAATGTTTATTTGCTTGTTTGTTAGAAATCCTAATAAAATTGTGATTACACCAAAAAAAAAAAATAAAAAAATCGCACTGAAACCGGATTTCAAAACATTAAGTCTTTTTAGTTTAGGTCCTGATGATGCGAGCGATGTACAGAAATAATTAAATGCTCTTCTATCTCCACAATTTCGCCAAAAATATTTTAGCATTATTTTGAGGGGTGTAATAAAACTATTTTGAACGAGTTGTGATTTTATAACGCCCATTTTATCCATACAAAGCTTACATTAAAAACGTTTTTTCGCATGTAAATTGTTGTGTTATAATCTCCCATCTCGTTATATAAACCTTATATCACAAACATTCTATCATTCAAAACTAAACGTTTGGTCTATCTCAATATATAAACAAATATACTGTATAACATCCCCGAAAAAGTAGTATTTTTGAGTGTATATTTTGAATAACACTTCAAACATCAAAACTACGCACTTGAAAGTTGCCAGCTCAGCTTTAATGATCGGACACATTCTTGGCAAAAATAATATTTAGATAAAGTTTAGAAAACAATTCTTTATATATTATTAAAACATTGTCCAAAATACCTTGCTTCTCTCAGCAACTTGTCAAGTGTCTATTTTACTTTTCCATGTTTTTTTATATCGCAATAAAATAATGTTTACCGTATTTTCGTTTTTATAATCTGGAAGAATTCTAAAGTAAATACTACCTTTTTTGAGATTGAAAATATATTCTTCTGTCTAAAGT
>NC_088364.1:77797888-77802888 GCF_034508935.2 Berghia stephanieae | reverse complement strand
GCCACGAAATTTGTTTCAACTGTTAATGCAAATTCAAACCGGAAGCCTCGTCTCAATTGTCACTTCCGTTTTGATTTCAAGAGAAGTAAGGATACAATTCTCTTGTTTTGAAATGCGTGTCGAGAGTGTGTCATGGAAAAGTAAATGTAAACAAACAAGGGCATGATCTCAATTCTGTAAATAATCGGAAATATCCGAATGTCTAAAATTACTGGTATCCCCCCCCCCCTCCCCCCCCCCCACCCTAAAATAGTAACGCGTATTGATATCATGTTGTCAACACTAAAGTGTGACGGTAATATTGTGCGGCTATGTGGTCTTGTGGTATGATACTCGCTTTCGGATCGGAAGGTCCTGGGTTCGAGCCTCGCTCGGGGCATAGTTGAGTCCTTGGAAAAGGCTCTTTACTCACATTCTCTCACCGTACTCAGGTCCGAAAAAAATGTAATATCGCCTAACAGGTGTCATGTCTAGTCCTACATGCTAAATGTTGCTGTTGGCCAGGGACCCCTTGCAAGGCGCTTTGAGCATGTTTAGTGGATATTGCGATATATAAAAGCTCAATTAAAAAAAAATATATTATCACGTTATCGAGCGTTAAATTTATTAAAAAGTAGCATTTAAGTATCGTTATATTTGAAAAAGTCGTTTAATCAGAGATAAAGAAATCAGAATCAATTGCGGGGTAGAACAAAATATTTCATACACTCTTTCGTTTTGGAATTCGAACTTTGTTCTTAACGTGCACTCTCAAGCTCGTGCATCGATTGGTCACATGTGTACAGGGCACTGACACAGCTTTAATTTCACAAATATCCTGGCTTCAAGAGCAATTTACGATCTTTTGTTTAGCACGCAAACAGTCGCTCGTTGACCATCTCTTCTAGTATAAATCTATTAGTACGACCAAAAGGAAAAATAAAAAACGTAGGACTGGAATTGCACTGACCTCGACCCCTCTTCTCTCTCCCCCACCCCCTTCCCTTCCAACCACAAAACTCCCACACATAAAAAATTCAATCACTACAGTAATAAAAAAAAGCACCACTCTCCAAGATAAAATGACTCCCTGTTGTAGAGCACGCTTATAACGACACTACTTGAAATGATGGGTGGAAATAATGAATGAGCACATACATATGCCTAACGCCCTTCATGAACTCATAGCACGCGTTAACATACAAAACCACAACTTGACTTAATTTCATCAACTTCCTGGAGAATAGGACCGTGAACACATCTTTTCCAGGCTGTTCTGTAGGCTGCAACAGGACGAACACATCTTTTCCTGGCTGTTCTGTAGGCTGCAACAGGACGAACACATCTTTTCCTGGCTGTTCTGTAGGCTGTTGTAGGATAAACACATCTTTTCTCAGCTGTTCTGTAGGTTCCAGTAGAATGAACAAATCTTTTCTCAGCTGTCCTGTAGGTTGCAGTAGGATGAACACATCTTTTCTCAGATGTTCTTTGGGTTGCAGTAGGATGAACACATCTTTTCTCAGCTGTTCTGTAGGTTGCAGTAGGATGAACACATCTTTCACCAGCTCTTCTGTAGATTGCAGTAAGATGAACACATCTTTTCCCAGCTGTTCTGTAGATTGCAGTAGGATAAACACATCTTTCCCCAGCTGTTCTGTAGATTGCAGTAGGATAAACACATCTTTCCCCAGCTGTTCTGTAGATTGCAGTAGGATGAACACATCTTTTACCAGCTGTTCTGCGTGTTGCAGTAGGATGAACACATCTTTTCCAAGGCTTTCTGTAGTCAGTAGTAGGGTGCAAATCCTAGTATATTTTTCTTTCTTTTTGACTTGTCCGCCTCCGTGTTTCTCTCGGTCTCAATCTCTTTCTCTTAATGTTTGGTGTCCATATTAGGGCCACTCGAGAGAATCAGTTGTTCGACATTCTTAAGACATGTCCTATCCATCTCCATTTTCTGATGGTCACCATTTTACTTGAAGAAGGGACTCTATTGACTCTACTCCTGATCTCCTCATTTGACGCTTTCATTGGCCATCTTATTTTCTTATCGATGCTTTTTGCCATCCAAGTTTATTAGTAATTCTCACTAAACTGTATTAGCCAGACTATAAAAATTCAAGGTATATAATAGATTAGTGTATTGGTCCGTTATACTTCCAGATGGCAATGTTGTGAGCTTCTTAGCCAAGCACATTCTATCTATAATGAACAAACTGTTATAACGAACTGTTATAACTATTGTTTCAGGTTTGACGTTAAGTTGTATATCCGTGGTGCTATCATCACTGTACACAATAAACACCGTGGTAACAATGGCCGACGAGAAATTGCTACTACCAGACAATGCTGATGGTGGAATTAAAAGCAATCTATTAAATCAATCCAACCCGTCCTATCTACTATTGCTTTTTCATGTTTTGTTTTCAGTTCCCAATCAATTCAGACCAAAACACATAATAGTAATAGCACTGGCAGACACTGACAAAAAAACTTTTTTAAAAAATGTGGCTAGAAAAGTTATTTTTAATTCAACAAACGTAAATTTAATTTTTTTTCTCCATTTTTTTTAAACCTCAGGAATGCGAGACATCCAATGTTAGTGGTCATTTTGTCAGTTTAGTTTTTATCTTTATCTTATACATACAACAATAAACATAGGCATAGGGATATTGACCTTTAAAGACGTACACTAACTAAATAGATTTTAAATATATAAAATACATTTTAAAAATTTTGATTTAAAATGACTTAATAACCATTGTACACTCATAGATAGAACCCAAATTGAAAAAGATGTTTTTTCAGATAAGAGAACTACCGAGTAGTAAAGAATGAAGCGTTAAATGAAAAGCAACTTGTGTAAATGATTGCCATTGAACAGTCAGTCAACTCTAGAACAGAAAACATATTTTAAATTTGGACAGAAAACGCGCCATTCAAATATCGATCAATTTAAATGAACCTCATCTTGGAAAAAAATCAAAAAAAACAAAAAAAAAAAAAAACAACAAAAAACAAAACAAAACACTCTCAAATATTTACAACACGAGCTCTTCCATCAAGTCCCAGGTTGGAGAGTTTCTGTCAAAGATGAGGATCGCCAAATCAATCGATATCATTTGAAGGACGGGTTTTCTGGCCAAAATTTTAAACATGTGTTATTTCCATTGTACGACATTTTACTGGTTAAACGCCTACGAGCCAGACTACAGAAAGGGCGGGAGAAATTGATTGAATAAATTTCTAAAACATATTCGATTTATACCTTGCAATTTTCACCTAAACTCACGATTTTGATGTCAAAGTGATATACTAAGATTCTAAAAGCGGTGGACGGTGAAAAGTAATAAACAATAACTGAATATAACAGCTTCAAAAGAGACACGATATTAAACCGGGAACCTTTCGGGCGCAAATCCCTTCTTCAGCAAAGAACAAAAAAAAAACCCAACAAAAAACAAACAAAACCCAAAACCAATGAAAACATAAATTCATTACTAAAAAAACCTGCAACAAGCTGATAATTGAAACGGAAATAAAAATAAACAATAAAAAAATATAAATAAAACTAAGGAAGAAGAAGAAAGATACAACCCCCCCCCCCCTCCCCACAAAAAACAAACAAACAACAAAACAATCTAACAGAACAAAACAAAATAAACGCCCCCCCCCCCCCCGCCTCCAAAACAAAAACAACACAAAAAAAACTCAACTAACTACAACCCCCACCCCGCCCTCATAAAAAACCCCCACAAAAACAAATTCTCGCACTCCTCAAAAAAATAAAAATAGAAACAACAACAATACTACAATAACAACATCATCAACAACAACAAATAAAAACCCCAAGGAAAAACCAACAAGCCAAAGATAATTAACCAGTAGATTTTTGACCAATCAAAACATGAAATTTGTGACACATCCTCACACGTGCTCGGACAAACATTGTTGGTTGTTTATAAACAGTAACGTGAATGAAATCGACCTCTCTCTGATCATTGTTATTGTTTTTATACCGCCAAATGGGTGACTAGTTATCACACAATTTACTCGATCAGATTATGAACGTTTAAATTTACACATAGTTTTCTGTGTCGGTTCAGTTGATCAAGCAGTAGAACAGTGGGTATTTTACTTAGACGCACATCATCGATAGTAAAACCTGTGTAGTTTACTGTGTCTACCAATCACTGCCATTGTTTATACTATGACGATTGTCCGAGAGGCGTGGTTATCTACCTGTCTATTGTAAAATTCAACAGGAATTTATTGAATCGCTCCATTCAAGGCAAAGAACATGAAATGACATTTGGAAATCGATAGAAATTTTAATCTCCTGCATTTCTGAGCCAAGAGATAACACAACATGCATTTGTTTTTGTTTTTGTTTGGTTTGGTTTTGTTTTCACAGCAAATGACGTGATTTTTAAAACATTCTTTAACTGCCGTTTTCTGGCAAAAACTCGGATTTAAAAATTTGGCCAGAAATCTCATCCTGTAAACATCGATCGATTTACACGACCTTCATTTTGACAAAAACTCTCAAACCTGGGACTTCGCGAAGTCTTTCTTCATAATGTTTTGAAATTGGTTGATTTATTTGTCCCGCAATGATATTGATTGTTACCTGGGTAAACAATGTCCTGGTTGTATTTTAAGCGCTTTGAGGTTTCAACGAAAGGCGCTACAGAAATATGCTTATTATTATTATTATTATTATTATTATTATTATTATATATTATTATTATTATTATTATTATTATTTTATTATTATTATTATTATATTATTATTATTATTATATTATTATTATTATTTATTATTATTATTATTAATTATTATTATTATTATTATTATATTATTATTATTATATTATTATTATTATTATTATATTATTATTAATTATTATTATTATTATTATAAATGTTTTAAAAATTATATAACATTCCCTTTATTAATCCCATAGAGGAAATGTGTCTTTAGGGTCTATTCCAAGGGAACACTGAAACAACCCAGGCGT
>NC_088364.1:77787888-77790388 GCF_034508935.2 Berghia stephanieae | reverse complement strand
TCTATTTATGTTCTATTTATATTCTACAACGCCCTCACTCACCATTTTCATTGAATTTTAAGATCTGAATTCCAAATTGATTTAATTGCATTTCGTTGCTTAAACTCTATGTGCAAAACAAGCAAACAATAATATGTTGATTTTAATATATTGGTGCTATGCATTTAGGTAAAATAGTCACAACATCCGCCATATCCATTTAGTTTTAAAATCTGAATAGCAAATTGATATGTAATTGCATTTCGTTGCTTAAACGTTACGACCAAAACGAGCATAAAAGAATGTCGATTTTACGATATTGATGCTATGTGTTTAGGTAAAATAGTCGTAACACCTCCACGTCTGATCTAACGTACCAAAACACACATCTTTGTGTAGTCTTGAAGGTTTGCAGTCTGGTTGATAGAATGGCTGTCTCAGAACAATAACAAGGAGCAAAATGACGTCATTTTTGTTCCTTTTTTACGAGTATAATTTTCGTCAGAGCTATTGGACGCATGGAATGGAGTTTATCCCGATTTCTATAACGTTCAAGACACTATAGCAATTGCTTGGTACCCTTTGAATGGGACGCTAGTTAATCGCAAAGTACTTGCCGCCAGACCTAACAAACCCAGCTTCCTATTTACTGTTGGATGGACCAACCTCCTTTAACGTCGCTTCTTACTTTCCGCTAGTTGTAACAGACCCAGCTACTCACTCGTTTCTAGGTGGAACGCAGTAGATAATGTTCTACAGTGAGAGATATAAGTGACCCTTCGCCTCAAAACAGTATTAAGTCGGTATAGTTAAGATGATGAAAATTGAATTTATAGTCAGAAATATCAGACTTGTGTTGAGTTTGTATGATTTATTGAGGAGAATGGATACCCTATTTTAGGGTGCTAATGCCAACAATTTATATTTTTGGCCAGTTTCACATTTAATTCGACTTTTAAGTATATGGTTCGTTCCGACCTAATACCGTTTTGAGACGACGGGTCACATAAAATATCAGGGTAATATTTTTAGACGCTGACATTTCCATTGTGATACAACGAAAGTTATTCCTCCCGATGGTGTATGCAAGATTTTCACATGCCCAAACAGAACGTCAAGATAGCATTGGGCATGCGTCTCTCTTAACAATCGAGGGAATCTATTGTTTGGTTTATGAGAAATCACTTTAAGAATGTTATTATTTACATATTTTTATTAAATAAAAAGATAATCAATAAACTTATTTTTATTTTAAAAGTTCACAGGGATGCACCAGTTAAATCATTTCTCGGCGATTTTTTAGTCTGAGCTACCGAACCGTACAGTCAGTGATTTCACGGCGGGTAATCTTAATCTTGGGTGCATTCCTATTTTATTTCTCATTTTTTGAAACACGTCACTGTGAACTTTTCATCAAAATAAGGTTATTGGTTATATTTTTATTCGTGTATATAATAACATTTAAAAAAATGATTTCTCAAATATAATTAGTGATATCTCAATAAACAAATGATCTATTTTATCAGTTGATAAGAGAGACGCATGCGCAATGCTATGTTGACGATCTCTCTGTAAGGGCATGTAAGATTTTCTTATTGTGTTATGGGCAATGATAATAAATAATAATAAATGCAATAATCCGATGGAGACAAGCAAGCCGGGCCATCGTGTGACGTAAAGGGACATTTTACTGATGAGGCCAATATCGATCCCGATTTCACGACGAATACGAATACGAATACGAGTACGAGTATAATCGGTTATAGCGTAGTCCGCCGCGTGTCGTCTCCGGTAGAGGGAGTCACGAGTTAAGTAAATTGGAGCAGTGAGGGTTAATGGGCACCGGTGAAAAGTCCTATTAGGGTAATGGTAAGGCACGGGTGGACGGACGGACGGACGGGTGGCTGCTGCTGCTGCTGCTAGCGGGATGCAGAGTAGGAGATGTGGGATGAGGGAACGGTGACGGGGCGGTGTTGGTAGGGTGTAGGTTAATAGAGCGAGATGAGAATAATAAAGTTATATGAAGTGATTTATAATGAGTGGGAGAGTGATGCCGGGGGAAAAACTCTGGTGGAAAAAAAAACATATTTTAAAATTTGGCCAGAAAACTCGTCCTTCAAATATCGATCCAATTAACTGACGCTCATCTTGGCAACAAAACAAAAAAAAATCTCAAACCTGGGACTTCGCGAATTCCCAAGTTTCAGAGGTTTTTTTGTTGTTGTTGTTGCCAAGATGAGGGCCATTTAAATCGATCGATATTTGAAGGACGAGTTTTCTGGCCAAATTTTAAAATAAGGGTTTTTCCAAAGTACGGCAGAGTGAGAGTTTAGGCCATGCATGACAGCGGATACGTTTTTAATGGACTCTCTACTCTCCGGTAATAGAGATCTGCCGGAGTTCTAGAATTATCTAGAACGTCATTGGTAGAATTCCCTCCCCTTGTGCACTCTGATTTTTTAAAAAAATAATTGACAATCAGCAAATTTCACGCATCCAGTCCATCCCGACGTAATACCGT
>NC_088364.1:77775388-77785388 GCF_034508935.2 Berghia stephanieae | reverse complement strand
ATAGACGTTAGCTTTAAAGAGAGTCAACGAAACAATTATGCAGGTCAGGATGGGACGGAGTAGGTCAGGGGTGTCAGTCTATATTATCCTACTATACATCTATAGTCTCATCGCCAACTCGGGAAGCATAGATTTTAAATATATTATCATTGCTGATTATCCGATGTCTCGAAATGTCACATTACGTCAATAGATAGAACGAATATGACGTCTTACTTATTTAGTTATCCGAACCAGCGACCATCTGAGCTCTAGCCCTTCGGTCTTGTGCCATGACGAAGAAGTTAGACTTCTTTTGTAGTTGTTCCGGGTGACTATAAAGTGTGTTACTGATGCTTGGATTTGGTGGGAGGAATGTGCATTATCTCAGTCTTGAATATGACGTCAAAAGCACTTTGTTAGTGTTTTGAGGCAGTGGAACTGTAAGGCCAGTTTTCCAGAGGATGGGATACATAGATTGAGCAAGTGATCTTCTGGTTTCAGAATGATGGCGGCTTCTTTTCTAGCCTAAATAAATTCTAGTCGACAAAGATCATGCATCCTCGCACTTGTACGCCTTGTAATCGTAAAAATCTGCCTATACAATCTACTACTAAAAAATAGTTATGTCACCTTATTATTCAATATGTAACCTATTCATTGTTCCTATAGATAGTATGCGCTTGGCTCAGAAGCTCATAACATTGCCATCCGGAAGTATAACGGACCAACACACAAAACTGTGTGTATCCATGAACGTTTATAGTCGGGTTAATACAGTTCAGTGAGCATTACTCATAAAGGCGGATGGCAAAAAACAATAACAAAGAGCTGAGTGACGTCATCTTCGAACTATCTATATTTTCCGGAGGGCAGGCTGTAGCCTGCCAGTCACACTCCCAATGAGTTTTGACCCGGAAAAGAGGAAAGTGTGACGTCATGACTTTTCGGTCCTATCGCCAAGAAAAGAAATCCAATATCCGATAAGTACTAATTACACAACCAAATGCTTCAAAGAGTGTGGCTATGTGGTCTCGGATCGGGAGGTCCTGGGTTCGTTCCGCGCATAGTTGAGTGTTTGGAAAAAAAATATTTATTAACATTCTCTCAAGTACTCAGGTGTAAAATGAGTAAGTGGCCGTTAACAGCGTTGTCCAGTTTTAGATTTTACGTGTTGCTGTTTGTCAGGGGCCCGTTGTAAAGCGCTTTTAGCACGTTTAGTCGATATTGCTCTATATAAAAGCTCAAGTTTAAAAATAAAACTCTACAAAGCATCTGGTTGACGAAATTGAATGGAAATCGAATATGGAATGGGGAAGGTACAAATCAAACTCAACTCAACAGCAAAGGCAAATAATATCAACTCATTCATTCATCGCAATCTTAAAGGCTGGGCAACAAATACACAAGTGCTTGTTGTAGAATACTTGCCAACGCCCCCCCCCCCCCACCCTCTCGTCTCTCTATCTCTATCTTTCTCTCTCTCTCTCTCTCTCTCTCTCTCTCTCTCTCTCTCTCTCACACACACACACTTTACTCTCTATAATTCACCCATCCATACATTCATCTATCTATCTATCTATCTATCTATCTATCTATCTATCTATCTATCTATCTATCTATCTATCTATCTATCTATCGATCTATCGATGTATGTATGTATGTATGTATGTATGTATGTATGTATGTATGTATGTATGTATGTATGTATGTATGTATGTATGTATGTATGTATGTATGTATGTATGTATGTATGTATGTATGTATCTATCTATCTATCTATCTATCTATCTATCTATCTATCTATCTATCTATCTATCTATCTATCTATATATCTATCTATCTATCTATCAACCCTATGTACTTACAAATCCCCTATTCCTTTCTATTCCTTCCGTCTCTCTTTCATCATAGAACGCGAAAACGGGGCTTACAATTTGCATTTCACGTTGTTTCCTTCCCAATTAACCGAATGTCCATGCAGGTCCTAGACCCCTAACCTATAGGGCCGAATCCCGTCTAAAAGGTCCATTGAATGATCTATTACTATTTAGGTGTGGATGGGATACGACACCAATCGTTGACAAAACAAGTCCTCTCGTTTATGGACTCATGAATATGCATGACACGATCAGGCCTTTTCACGAGACTTCATGAGACTTCACGAGAACTGATTCCTTTGAGACAAACAACAATTTCGAGTCCCCACTTCCCCTTTTGGGCCATTTTGGACCATCTTGGGCCATGCAATTCTCCTCGTAAATTAGTATGGCTCTTATGTTTTCAGTAGTTAAATGGACTTATAAATAAATTTTGTTTGAATTTTTTTAGTTGGTTCCGAGTTATGTTCTTATGTCTGAAATATAAAGGAAAGGTAACTAGTAGAAAAGCTTCAGCTTCATCTATTTATATCCTCTTGTTAGTAATTTCACAATCCAAGGCTTTAGTAACTTTTTAAAATATAATTTACATAAAACATAGATGTAATTTTGATTTTAACTTTTCTTCTTTAGTTCTGATTTTTATTTTAGGTCCACGACGGAACAAATTTACCCCCGGGCGCATCGGTATTTCAGCCATCGCAAAAACGTTATTAAAAATAAGAAATATCAGCGTTTAAGTTCAAGCCGTTTTGGTGTCTGTATATCCTTAGGCATTGCAGTATGACCTGGATAGTCCCGGGTTCAAGTCCCCCTTCAGGCAATTTCTTTTTCTTTTTGTTTTTTTCCTCCAAATTCTACTCTTTAGCTTTGCGATTTTGTGGTCTTGTGGTATGACGCTCGCATTAGGACATGTAATTGCCATGCCTTCCTGACACTAAAATTGATTCATCAAAATTCAAACCTAGGAGCATGCTAAACATAATTTTGTTCTACAAAATAACGGTAAGTTCTTATAAACTAGACAAAGATTTTTTTTAAAATGTGATGTACATACATATTCTGTGTACGAAAAATGTTCACTGTATTGTAACGATTGTGACGATTTTCCTGTAGTTGGTAAGGGGAGGGTTAAGACGATGGATAACTAGACGTCTACATTTTTGATTCCATTTTTCCGTTTAAATGTTCTTTTTAAAGTTTGTCCAAAGGCCTGTTGTCAATTTTTATTTCTATTTCTCTATATTTCTTCAAAGGTATGTTGTTGTTGTTGTTGTTGTTGTTGTTGTTGTTGTTGTTGTTGTTGTTCTTATGATGTCGAAAAAAAAAAAACAGTGTTTCAATCTGCATAGGTTATAAAAAATGTCTGAGGATTTTATATTTAAATATCACTTCAAACCGATGTCGCTCTTACACAGTGGGTTAGATCACTCTATTTGATATTAGAGTTATCTTTTCATAACTGTCTATTCTAAATTCCTTCAAAGCTTTTTTGTTACGATATTAAAATATAAAGTTTCAATCTTCAAAAGATGTAAAGATGTCTGAGAGAGTGAAATTAAAACACCAATCACATCGGAAATAAAATTGACCAATGAAATTTAAATAGGATAGTAACCAGTTAACTGCCTTACTCTGGCAAAAAATCGTATTTGAAAATTTGGCCAGAAAACTGGTCCTTCAAATATTGATCGATTTAAATGACTCTCATCGTGGCAACAAAAAAAAACAAAAAACAAGAAAACAAAACAAACAAAAAAAACCCACTCTCAAACCAGGAATCCAGGGAAATCTCCAAAAATGATCCATGAGAGTTTTTGCCACGATAAGGGTCATTTAAATCGATCGATATTTGAAGGACGAGTCTTATGGCCACATTTTTAAATACAAGTTGGTTTTTTCTTCTAAGTAGGTAGGTTAAAAAGGACTTTTATCGGGAAGAAAAAGAATGGCTGTATTGAGTTGAACTTAGACGTAAGAAGTATTACTGGAGATGTCATTAAAAGTTGTGCGAGACAGAACTCGGTAAAGTGCTAAGGAAGTCATTATTAGAAGTCTTGGACTGTGAATAATTATGGGAAAGTGGTGAGAGAAAGGGATGAAGATGGAGGGAGGGAGGCAGAGAGAGAGAGAGAGAGAGAGAGAGAGAGAGAGAGAGAGAGAGAGAGAGAGAGAGAGAGAGAGAGACGGGGGGGGGGGAGCACGAGACTAGAGAATTTATTATGGGAACGGGTGTGAGGGGTGAGAGAGAGAGATAGAGAGAGAGATAGATAGATAGATAGATAGAGAGAGAGAGAGAGAGAGAGAGAGAGAGAGAGAGAGAGAGAGAGTATTTCATTTTTCAGCTTTTTACCATTATCAATGTTTACTTTCACCATCAATGTTTGCTTTCAACGAGGTGATTTTCTGTGTGCGAGGTCATTCATTAGTGCTGTGTTATGGCCTCAAAGAACTCCAAGAGTGTTATCATTAGTGCCGGGCTCGAGTGGTTTACACAACAAATACTACTTAGTGCATTTGAAGCTTTGAACAAATTTTCCACGTAATTTGTGGTCATTCGTCACGTGACAGTATTTTTGTCGGTATGAAACATAACAGTCTTCGAAAATGGAATTAAAACTTAGATTTAGACCAGCCGAGAGGCAGACCATTGGACACCTGGGGGAGGACAGTCGAAGATATTAGAACAGTAAAATTTCCTATATTTAGAAACTAAAAAGCACCATAGAAAAAAAAGTAAGAGAAAGGTCAATGGTTTAAATAGAGAACAGCATGCAGATGTATATTCCAAGCACAAAGTAAAGTCTATTTTTAGTAACGGGTTTGGCCAGCTTGAGATGGTTGGTCACGGAAATGTACTTAGAGTTACGTCCCTTGTTAATAATGGCGGGAGACAAATCGAATGTTGATAATTTGTTTTTCCATTTGACGTCATAATTTATCAGGCACGCTCATGAATCATTTCATGGGGATAGAGATAAGAAAGAAGGAGATTTCTCGTCAGGCCCCAATTTGTCACCACCCTAATTCTCAAACCGGCGTTATTACCTCCCTTTTCATTTTCGGGGAAATCAAAATGTACTATCTTATAAAAACAGCCATTATGAGCCATCTCTATTACTATTATCCTTTTTAAAAAAAGGTGGAAAAAAAGACAGGTGGTCTGGAAATATTCTGCCCCCGCATGCATCCGGTTTTACTAAAAATAGATTTTAGCCCGGACCAAAATATCTTTACGACACTAATTGTTGTTAAGGTCAAATATTTTGATGATGGTTAAATTTGCATTTCTGTTGTTGTATAAAAGGGTAAATTATGATGACAAATAATTCTTTATGGGTGGAAAGGGCGGCTAGGGGACGGTGGGGGGGGGGGGGGGATGGGGTTGATACTAGTATTATAGGACTCGTGGATTTGTGATTTAGAACGCATTCATAACTCATTAATCCAAGGGTCACACATTGGATTTGGGAGTTTGTTTGAAATTCCAAACCTAGAAGTTCATGTATAGGTATTATAGTTGCTGTCTATCGATAGTTCGAAGATGACGTCACTCATGTCTTTGTTATTGTTTTTTGCCATCCGCGTTTATGAGTAATTCTCACTAAACTGTATTAACCAGACTATAAACGTTCAAGGTTACACAGAGTTTTGTGTGTTGGCCAGTTATACTTCCGGATGACAATGTTGTGAACTTCTTAGCCAAGCGCATACTATCTATATCGTAGTAAACCGATGTTTAAGAATTTAGAGAAAAGAGAAATAATTACACCCATCATCCAAGCGGCGTCGTGGGACCCGGTCAACTCGGCATTTCATGAAGGGATATAGAACATTCATCAAACAAATGAGACCCCTCGCCTCAAAACGGTGTTATGTCGGGATGATAAAGATGCTGAAAAAATAGAATTTATAGCCAGAAATCTCTGACTTGCGTTGAGTTTATATGTTTTATAGATGAGAATGAATGTTATAATTTAGTGTGCTGAATACCAACAATTCAAAATATTGACCAGTTTGGCTTGAAATTGACTTTTTAGCATCTGGTTCATCCCGACATAATACCGTTTTGAGACGATAAGTCACAAATGTCTGATGTCAACAGAAATCACTCATGTTGTCACAGTGAGATGCCCATCGTCCAGACTTTCCATGAAGGCATGTAGATAATCCATTTTTAAAAAAAACGTCTGATGTTAACAGGAATCACACATGTTGTCACAGTGAACAAATTGGGAGTTAATAATCTTGCCCAAGGGAAACAACAACGAAAATGGTTGAGCGGGTCTTACTTATCCGAACCAGATTGAGCGGGTCTCGAACCCGGTCGATGCCTTCCGGGTCACAGTGCAATGCCTTAACCAGTCTGCCACCTCCCTCTCCACCGGATGAGTGATGATGATAATGATGATGATGAAATGTGATGATGTGACGATGTAGCGATGATGATGATGATGGTGATGATGATGATGATGATGATGATGATGATGATGAAACAGCGGTTAAAGCTTTTAAAGGGTAAAAGGGAAACATAATTGTATTCCCTCTCCCCCCCCCCCCCCCCCCCTCCCCCCCCCCCCCCCCCCCCCCACGTTTCATAAAACAACAAATCTAGTTATGGATTCAGAGGCCCCAAATACCATTATACAAAATACCCGGACGACAGGGGAATTTAATGTAACATAATATGTACTTGTGATGGAGAAACCCAAAAGTATTGGAGGTTACAACAGTGTTTGCGTGTCAGAGTTCTTTTTTTTTCTTCTTTCAAAAGCACCCGAGTACGAGGTATAATGCAATTTGTTACCAATTTATGACGGGGGGCGTTGTTCGATATTGGATCCAAAAGGCCTTATTTGTAGTATAGTCCACTATGTGGTCTTGTGGTATGACACTCGCTTTCGGTTCGGAAAGTCCTGGGTTCGAGCCTCGCTCGGGCGCATAGCAGCTGAGTCCTTGGAAAAGGCTCTTTACTCACATTCACTCATCGTACTCTGGTGTAAAATTAGTACTTAGCGTTCAACATCGTTGTCTCTACCGGGAAAAAAATAGTAACATCGCCTAACATGTCATGTCTCGTTCTAATTCTCAATAAACTGTATCAACCAGACTGTAAACGTTCATGGTTATACATAATTTTGTGTGTTGGTCCGTTATACTTCCGGCAATGTTGTGAACTTCTTAGCCAAGCGCACACTATCTATAGATCATCCCCATTTTGCTCGTTGGCAACTATTTAACCTGTACGGAACAATGTCAACCTCTAAATCTATATTTTAGGAAAAATTATAGCTATCTAATTGGCAATATCAACTTACCGCGAGTCGAAGCCTTTGAGGACCATTGTTCCAAGGAAAACTCATTTCATCTGCGAAAAGAAAAAGATATAAATAGAATATTAATTTTTGTTTTCTTTCTATTTTGCAGTTAAAAGATATTATCAGAAAGATTGAAAGTGTGTGGATGAAACAGTACAAGGCCAAAAAAAAAAAAAAAACAAAAAAAACAAAAAAAAAAGAAAAGAAAAACAAAATTCGACTCCAAACGGAAGTGATCTGTTGTGAAGCTTGTGATCTACTGACTGAGCTATCGGGGCCCCTCAATTATCGTCTTTAAGTCACTCAATGAATGACACAAAATTGCAGTTTTATCTAAGGCTCGAAAAAAAGAGCAATTAGTTTTTTTAACAGTCGATTCCTCAAATGCTATGACGAGATAAGGCTGAAAATCTCAAAGTTATTTATCAGTTAACTGCCGCTCGCTAGAAAAAAAATATTTAAAAATTAAGCCAGAAAACTCGTCCTTCCTATATTGATAAGATTTAAATGACTCTCATCATCTTGGCCAAAAACTCTCAAACTTGGGACTTCGCTAAATAAGTCTTCATTCAAGTCCCAGGTTTGAGAGTTTTTATTTTATTTTGCCAAGATGAACGTCATTTAACTCTTATCGATATTTGAAGGACGCGTTTTCTGGTCAAAGTTTAAATACAATATTTCGACAGAGAACGGCAGTTTGCTGAATAAACGAATGAAAACCGTTTGCGATAAATGGATGTTACAGAAATATTTTTAAAAATTGTTGTTTGTTTTTTAATTTTTTACCTTTGTTTGTTCTCTTTATACTGTATTATACGTCTTTAATACCATGTTTGATTGAACCTAAACCATTTGATGATTTGTGTGTCAAAAGGGGAGATGATAAGTCGAGGGTGGGGGGGGGGGGGTTGGGGGGGGGGCGTTGAACCATTAGGGGTAAGTACTGTTACTACGTAATGATCGATTGCTGTGATATTTTTGATAATATCTAATATTATGACAAATTGAGGAGAGTTTTATACATACAACTAGACAACGTAGCCACGCACAAAAGATAAAGATCTGAATAAGTGTTTATGAAAGGTGTTCGATAGACAAAGCAAGAAAGAAAAATGCAAGAGAAAACCATCCCAAAAAATCAGTCTACTTGGACAAACCTAAAAATGACGTCAAAATATGGGTTTTAGGGTAGCCATCGTAAAGTTATAACCCGACACTGACCGCGGCCTTCGTAAAGTTATGGCCTGACACCGTGCCCTTCGTAAAGTTATGGTCTGACACTGACCAAAAAATGACGTCAAAATGCCAGTCTTTTGCCACAGAAGAAAACAAATCGTGAGTTGTATTCAATAGTTCAACCAATGAAATATCTTGTTTCCATGAGCACTACTACCGACAACTCACTGGGCGGTGCAAAAACCAAATAATGACGTCAAACTGCCAATCTTTTTGGAATTCAGTGTCAGGCTATATAAAACATAACGATGGCTACGCTGACACTGACCTAAAAATGACGTCAAAATGCCAGTTTTTTGCCACAAAAGAAAACAAATCGTGAGTTGTATTCAATAATTCAACCAATAAAATAACTTGTTTCCATGAGCTCTACTAACGGCAACTCACTAGAAGCTACACAAACTTTAAAAAATGACGCCAAACTGCCAGTCTGAGAGTGTTCTAGTGTCAGGCAATATGTTAACGATGGCTACGGTCTTAGTCGGTTTTAGTATCAGGCTATAAAATTACGGCGGCAATGAGTTGACAGACTTCTATAATGATGATGACCAGAAAACTATCATTATCACACAATTTTGAGATGATCAGCAACACATGACATGTAGACAATGTAGTCTGTTCACATACAACTCTATGTGATGCCCTTCTTTATAAACTAGAACAAGGGATAATGAATTCAAGGATGACGGCTGGCATCGGTTCATTTACTTTGGAATTTTGGAATTTTGGAAATGTCTTTTCCTTATATCTTTGTTGTCTATTCAGTGTTCATTCCTGTCCAGCATTTTCCTGTGTTCTGTTTCTCCCCTCCCCTCCCCTCCCCGCCCCCGGCCCACTATCCCTATTGACAGATAAAGGTCATCTTTATGGAAATAAATTCATTCAAAAGGGGAGACAATGGCAGGAAGGAATCTCAAAACAAAGTCCGTTTGATCCCACCCTTCTGTTAGTTAGTTCTTTGGTTCCATTCCACCAGTTTAATGAAAAATAAACAAAGAAGTGAAGGAATTGGGCCAATTATTTCAGAAATATTCGGGTGATGAGAGAAATTGACAAAGAAAGGGAAGAAAAGAAGAGAGAGAGAGAGAGAGAGAGAGAGAGAGAGAGAGAGAGAGAGAGAGAGAGAGAGAGAGAGAGAAGAATAGAAATGATAGAGATATGATAGATAGATAGAGAAGAGTAGATAGAAGAAGAAGAAGAAGAGAAGAAGAAGAAGAAGAAGAAGAAGAAGAAGAAGAAGAAGAAGAAAGAAGAAGAAGAAGAAGAAGAAGAAGAAGAAGAAGAAGAAGAAGAAGAAGAAGAAGAAGAAGAAGAAGAAGAAGAAGAAGAAGAAGAAGAAGAAGAAGAAGAAGAAGAAGAAGAAGAAGAAGAAGAGAGAGAAGAAGAAGAAGAAGAAGAAGAAGAGAAGAAGAAGAAGAAGAAGAAGAAGAAGAAGAAGAAGAAGAAGAAGAAGAAGAAGAAGAAGAAGAAGAAGAAGAAGAAGAAGAGAAGAAGAAGAAGAAGAAGAAGAAGAAGAAGAAGAAGAAGAAGAAGAAGAAGAAGAAGAAGAAGAAGAAGAAGAAGAAGAGAAGAAGAAGAAGAAGAAGA
>NC_088364.1:77727033-77765288 GCF_034508935.2 Berghia stephanieae | reverse complement strand
GATTCTAAGAATTGTTTTTTTGGGGGCAATGTTCTTTATTTTTTGCAGTTGCATTTTTTTGTGGGGGGGTTTTTGGGGTCTTGTCGGGGGGTTTTATTAATTTTTTTTTTGTTGTGGTTTGAAATTATTTGTTCTATTTTGCGCATCAGGGAGAAACTTATTTTTATGGTATTCCGTTGATAATTTTATGTAGCTTGGGGTTTTTTTGGGAAAAGTGTGTATAAATTTTTTTTTCAGGAACTGCTGTCCTATGTTTACAAATATGGTACGAAAAGTGCTCGACATGTAGTAATGGAGCGAATTATTATTTAAAATATTTACCACAATGTTTGGGGCAGTCTACATCGATGTTTCAGGCTTAATTTTGCCATCTTCAGGACTGAGTTGTTTTGTTGACTGTTGTTGTTTCTTGAAGTGGTTCCGGTTTGAAGTTAATTAAGAGGAATTTGCGCCGATGGGGACACTTTCCGTAGATCTCATTTTTCATGTTGAGTGTGGCTTCATGAGGTTGTTTGATTATGGTATATTTTTCTTCCAGGCATAAGCTACATTGTTTTGATGTTGGTGTGTATCCTGTTGCTTTAGATAAAATTTTCCATGAAATGTTGTGGTCTATTTTGTTGTCTTTTAATTTCCAAATATGTTCGCTGAGTTTTGTGGATGTTTTTTTGTTAGTGTTTCTAAATGTTGAGGTGTGGAGGTTGTATCTTGTTTTGAAATTATTTTCTGTTAGTCCTACATATTTTTCTTGCTTGTTTGTTTTAGTTTCTGTGACTGTGGCTTGGTAAATTAAACTTGATTCTAAGCATTGTTTGTTTAGCGGCAATGTTCTTTATTTCTGCAGTTGCATTTTCTAGTGGGTGGGTTTTGCTCTTGTCGGTGGTTTATTAATATTTTTTTGTTGTGGCTTGAAATTATTTGTTCTATGTTGCGCATACACGAGTAACTTATTTTTATGGTATTCCTGTTGATAATTTTATGTAGCTTGTGGTTTTTTGGAAAGTGTGTATCAATTAGTTTCAGGAACTGCTGTCCTATGTTTGTGCTGACGTTTATGTCGAAAGGTGGGTTGAACCAAGTTATGTGTCGTTTTCTTGTTTTATGTTCTTCACTTGTGTGTTGGGGTTTACATGAGAGGGAGGCGTCTGTGTATACAAATGGTGTGTTGTATCCACTTTTTGTGAGTGCTTCTTTGTAGGGGGTGGCTGCGACGTTGAATATCTCTCTGTTTTCGGACTCCCAGAAAAAAACAAACAGCCCACAAAGAAAAAAGAACAAAAGAACAAAAAATAAAAACCAAAAAAAAAAAACAAAAACAAACAAAACAAAACAAAATCAACAAAAAATACAACCAAAAGAATAAAAATAAAACACAACAAAAACAAAAGCCAATTAAAAAAAGAAAATAAAAACTGAACAAAACCCACCAACCCATAAGAAGCAGCAGCTGGTTACTGCGAGTCCAAGATCTCCCGAACTCAATGTCCCAGTTGTTCTGTTCTACGTCTATCATCACACCCCCCGGCCTTCCGTCTTTTCTCTCACACCAATTTGCTGCCATCAAAATGTCCCAGCATTCCCTAGTGTCCCGTCCGTCCGTCAATCCCTCCGTCCCTGCGTCCGTCCGTCCGTCCGCCCATCGCTTTCTTCCTTCTTTCCTCTTCCGCATCCGCATCGCGTTTAAAATAGAGTAGTATCGTTGGTTGCCATGGAAACCATACACATTTTTTTTTCTCTTAAAAATGAAGAAAAGAAAAGAGAAGCGTCGTGTATTCTTTTGTTATTGTGTTCATCGTGATGTTTTCTTATCAATGTCAATTTATCCTATTTCGCTGACAGCGGCGATACTTTGAATGAAAAAGAAATGTCTGAGAATGAAACGATTGAACGACGGAGCGCTTTTATTTTCTTTAAAAGAAATTCTCATTAAGTTCTCAGGAAGATTGCATGCTTGTACACTCTTTGTTAGGTGGTGCCGATAGCTCAGTTGGTAGAGCACTCGCTTCACACGCAAAGGGACCGATCGAGATCGATCCCGGGTGCAGTCGAGAATTTTTTTTCTGATCCCCCCGTTAACCCAACATTGAATGGGTAGCTGGGTCTGTTAGATTTGGCGGAAAATCCTTAGCAATAGACTAGCATCCTATCCAAAGGTTAGCAAGGAATTGTTATTGTCAATTTCACGCTATAGGCTGATGACTCTGGAGGACAACTTTTTTTTATACTTTGTTATTCCTATAAACAGTTTGCGCGTGGCTAAGAAGTTTACAATATAACTGAAGTATACCGGATCAACACACAAATTGAGGTGTAACCTTAGATGTTTATAGTCTGGTTAATACAGTTTAATGAGAATTATTCATAAACGCGGATGGCAAAAAAAAAAATAAAATAAAAAATAACAGCGACCCGAGTGACGTCATCTTCGTTCTATCAATATGTATATAAAAACGTTTTGTTGATAATGCGCAATATACATTCTAAAGTTTCAGGTTTATCAAAATATCGAAGTAAATTTTTTGGGGCCAAAATGAGAAAATGTGTTTTCTTAACATTTTTTTTTTTTTTTTTAGATCTTGAGTTGTCGTACCAGCAGTAAGGTCGTGGGTTCGAGCCCCCATCGCCGCTGCGAAGTTTTTCTTTTCTCTGTTGTCTTCTGGAACTTTCCTACTAACTTCATTTCTAGTTATATTATGTATAACAGGTGTTCAAATCTTACCCCCCCCCCCCCCTCACCCCCTCCTCATTCGCGTCCCTTGAAGCTACGTATTATAAATATGCGAGTTTTTTCTTTTCTTTCTTCAAGGCCACGCCCGAGTCACTAACTCACCTGGTCGATGTTCAATGTTTGTTTACAGCAAGCTTCTGTTCTTGGGTTAATGTTTATGATATGCGATCCGAGATTGACTGTGTTCTTTTTGATATCACCGATGTTGAACTCAAGCTATCCGCCAACACTCAAAGGAAGTAATTGAACCTTTGCTATTGATCTTTTAAACACGTAGGTACTCCTCTCTCTCTCTCTCTCTATCTCCCTTTCTCTCTCTCTCTCTATCTCCCTTTCTCTCTCTCTCTATCTCCCTTTCTCTCTCTCTCTCTCTCTCTCTCTATCTCCCTTTCTCTCTCTCTCTATCTCCCTTTCTCTCTCTCTCTCTATCTCCCTTTCTCTCTCTCTCTCTCTCTATCTCCCTTTCTCTCTCTCTCTATCTCCCTTTCTCTCTCTCTCTCTCTCTCTCTCTCTCTCTCTATATATATATATATATATATATATATATATATATCTTTCTCTCTCTCACTGTCTATCTATCTCTCTGTCTATCTATCTCTCTACCTATCTATCTATCTATCTATCTATCTATCTATCTATCTATCTATCTATCTATCTATCTATCTATCTATCTATCTATCCATCCACCTATCTATCTATCTATCTATCTATCTATCTATCTATCTATCTATCTATCTATCTATCTATCTATCTATATATATATATAACATAAATATATATATATATATATATATATATATATATATATATATATATATATATATATATATATATATATATTGTGTGTGTGTATCTTCGTGAGAAATTAATAATAATAATAATAATAATAATAATAATAATAATAATAATAATAATAATAATAATAATAATAATAATAATAATAATAATAATAATAATAATAATATTAATAATAATAATATATATATATATATATATATATATATATATATATATATATATATATATATATTCCTTTCACTCTTTCTCTCTCTCTCTCTCTCTCTCTCTCTCTCTCTTTCTCACTCTCTTTCCGTCTCTCTTCTCTCTCTCTCTATCTATCTGTCTCTGTCTCTTTTGCTCTCTCTCTCTCTCTCTCTCTCTCTCTTTCTCACTCTCTTTCCATCTCTCTTCTCTCTATCTCCTTATCTATCTGTCTCTGTCTCTTTTGCTCTCTCTCTCTCTCTCTCTCTCTCTCTCTCTCTCTCTCTCTCTCTCCATAGCTGTCGTTTAGTGTGAGAGTATGTGTGTTTGTGTAAAGACATTGTGTGGAATTTGCTACAAGGGCTATAGCTGGAATTTACCTGTAAACCAAGAAGAAAAACGAATTCTACATTATTTGATTTTACACATGAGTACGGTGAGAGAATGTGAGTAAAGAGTCTTTTCCAAGGACTGAATTATGCGCCGAGCGAGGCTCGAAACCAGGGCCTTCCGATCCGAAAGCGAGTGCCATACTATACCACTAGACCACATAGCCGCATATAAAAAAGCATCCCCCCCCCCCCCCCCCACCCACCCACCCCCCAACCCCCAATAACCAGCCTGCCTCGACTGGGAATCGAACAAAGACAATCTGATTACCAGCGAAAAGTAGGAAGTCTCAAGTTTGAGCCTCGCTTGATGCATATTTGAGTCCTTGGAAAACGCTCTTTACGCAAATTCGCTCACCATACTCAGGTGGAAAATGAGTACCTGGCCGTTAACAGCGTTGTCCCTCTGTCCGATAAAAAGTTTGTATTATCGCCTAATAGGCGTCATGTCACGTCCTACACGTCAACTGTTGCCGTTGGTTAGGGCCCCCTTGAAAAGTGCGTTGAGCACGTTTAGTGAATATTGCCCTATAAAAAAAAATCTCAAATATAAACAAAAAAAATTCTATATATGTGACCCATCGTCTCAAAACGGTATTATGTCGCGATGAACCAGTTTGCTAAAAAGTCAATTTAAAGTTAAAATGGTCAATATTTTGAATTGTTGGTATTCAGCACACTAAATTATAACATTCATTCTCATCTATAAAACATATAAACTCAACGCAAATCAGAGATTTCTGGCTATAAATTCAATTTTCAGCATCTTTATCGTCTCGACAGAATACCGTTTTCAGGCGAGGAGTCATAAAAAAAAAAAGAAAAAAAAAAAGAAAAAAAAAAGAAAGAAAACACATTTTCTCATTTTGGCCACAAAAAAAAATTTACTTCGATATTTTGATAAACTTAAAACTTTAGAATACATATTGCGCATTATCAACAAAACGGATTTAAATACATATAGATAGAACGAAGATGACGTCACTCAGGTCGTTGTTAATTTTTAAATATATATATATTTATTGAAGAAATGATTATCGCACGCGTGAACGTAGCATCAATAAGAATAATAGAAAAATCACACAGAGCACAGAAGCATGGGAATGATTGGACGGGTAGAATAGGTAATCGATGGGAAGACAAGGTGTGTTGTTGATGACGCGGCCACGGGTCACTGGAACCTGTTTTGGTAGTCCTGATGATGTCTCTGAGACGAACATTTGTGACCCCTCGCCTCAAAACGGTATTATGTCGGGATGATAAAGATGCTGAAAATTGAGTTTATAGCCAGAAATCTCTGACTTGCGTTGAGTTTATATGTTTTATAGATGAGAATGAATGTTATAATTTAGTGTGCTGAATACCAACAATTCAAAATATTGACCTGTTTGGCTTGAAATTTACTTTTTAGCATCTGGTTCATCCCGACATAATACCATTTTGAGACGATGGGTCACATTTGTTACAGTGAAAGACATAATCAGTCGGATAGTGAAATGGTTTGAACTGAGATATTGCCAAGTTTAGTTAGAAGGTCAATTTTTTAACTCAAAAATGAGTTCTTGTCATAAATGATTAAATCAACCCTTTTTGTACATCTTCTGGAAAGATCAAAGCTTAATTTCACTTCTAAATATTTTTTACAGCTCGTCAAGTTGAAAAAGTATGAAATTTGAGAAAAGTTGCTGGAAACCTTTCCCATACATCTGACAATAACTTTATGAAAAATCACCCCATTTACTTCAAATAAAGATTAAAATGCTTTGGGGAGCATATTATTCTTTCAGAAAATGCAAATATTGCAAATCCCAAATTTCCACCTTCCGACTGATTATGTCCTACACTGACATCTTTATGAATAAACACATTTTTAAACATTTTGGCCACAAATCTATAAATTGATATCGATCAAGTAAACTGACGCTCATCTTGGCAAAAACTCGTAAAACCTGGGATGTCACAAAGTCACGTGTTTGATTGAATGATTTGCCAAGATGGGGATTATATTTTCGCTCGCTATTTGAAGGACGACTTTTCAATTCTGATCGAAAATCGAAATACGTGTTGGATCTTTTTTCTCTGAGTATGGCATTCATCTAAAGTATCCATAATAATAATAATAATAATAATAATAATAATAATAATAATAATAATAATAATAATAATAATAATAATAATAATAATAATAATAATGATAATAATAATAATAATAATAATAATAATAATAATAATAATAATAATATTAATAATAATAATAATAATAATAATAATAATAATAATAATAATAATAATAATAATAATAATAATAGATCTTTATTGTCCATAAATATGGCAATCTGTCATTAAGTTACACTTGTTATAACGTTATTTAATAACTATAACATTGAACAGATATTTCACTCCTACTTATTTTTCTCTCTCTCACTCTCTCTCTGTCTCTCTCTCTATCTCTCTCTATATCTCTCCCGCTCTCTCTCCCGCTCTCTCTCCCTCTCTCTCTATCTCAATCTCTATCTCCCTCTCTCTCTCCCCCTCTCTCTCTCCCCCTCCCTCTCTCTCTACCCCTCTCTCTCTCTCTCTCTCCCTCCCTCTCTCTCTCCCTCTCTCTCCCTCTATCTCTCCCTCTATCTCTCTCTCCCTCTCTCTATCTCTCTCTCTCTCTCTCCCTCTCTCTCTGGTCAAAATAATATAACGTGTTTTGTCAAAACGTGACGATTTTTATGGAAAAAATAACAACGTGCTTAGCTAGAACGAGGCAATTCTGTCCACCTGGTTACTTCAAACGTAATGTCAGAACACAAATCCCCGCCACGTCAGAAACATGAAAACTGTTTGAAATCATTGAATTGTGTGTTTCAGTTTGACGTAATGTCAGAACACAAATCCCCGCCACGTCAGAAACATGAAAACTGTTTGAAATCATTGAATTGTGTGTTTCAGTTTGACGTAATGTCAGAACACAAATCCCCGCCACGTCAGAAACATGAAAACTGTTTAAAATCATTGAATTGTGTGTTTTAGTTTGACGTAATGTCAGAACACAAATCCCCGCCACGTCAGACACATGTAAACTGTTTGAAATAATTGAATTGTGTGTGTCAGTTTGACGTAATGTCAGAACACAAATTCCAGCCACGTCAGACACATGAAAACTGTTTGAAATCATTGAATTGTGTGTTTTTAGTTTGACGTAATGTCAGAACACAAATCCCCGCCACGTCAGACACATGTAAACTGTTTGAAATCATTGAGTTGTGTGTTTTAGTTTGACGTAATGTCAGAACACAAATCCCCGCCACGTCAGACACATGAAAACTGTTTGAAATCATTGAATTGTGTGTTTTAGTTTGACGTAATGTCAGAACACAAATCCCCGCCACGTCAGAGACATGTAAACTGTTTGAAATCATTGAATTGTGTGTTTTAGTTTGACGTAATGTCAGAACACAAATCCCCGCCACGTCAGACACATGTAAACTGTTTGAAATCATTCAATTGTGTGTTTTAGTTAGGATTAACCGGTAACCGCTGTACACCTAAAAAACATGATTTTAAAAATTTGGCCAGAAATCTCGTTCTTCAATTATCGATCGATTTAAATGACCCAAAATGTTTTCAAAAACCCTCAAACGTTAAGACTTGCGAAGTCTACCTTGATGTCCCAGGTTTGAAAGGTTGAGACAAGGTGAAGGTCATTTAAATCGATCGATATTTGAAGGAAGAGTTTTCTAGCCAAATTTTTAAACGAATGTTTGTTTTTTTGCCAGAGTAAGGCTGTTGACTGGATGAACTGGTAAACCAAACAATACAAAGGTTTAGAGTGTTTGGCTGTTGGGTCATCTTACTCTGTGTGAAATGTGAATGTTGTCTGGTGAAAAGGTAAACAAACAAAAAAAAGAAGATATTTTGTCAATGCACAACAGATGCTTACAAATGAAAAAAAAAGAAGAAGAAGAAGTGGGAGGAGAAGGAGGAGTAGAAAGAGGAGGAAGAGAGGAGGAATAGGAGTAGGAGGATGGGGAGAACGAGGAGGAGGAGGAGGGGGAGGAGAAAGAGGAGGAGAGGAGGAGAAAGAGGAGGAGGAGGAGGTGGAGGAGGAGGAAAAGGAGAAGAAGAAGAAAAAGGAGAAGAAGAAGTCGAAGAAGAAGAAGAAGAAGAAGAAGAAGAAGAAGAAGAAGAAGAAGAAGAAGAAGAAGAAGAAGAAGAATGAATTCGGATCGGATCATCATGGGTTCGAGACCCGCTCGGAGCGGCGCATAGTTCAGTCCTTGGAAAATGCTCGGAACTCACACTCTTTCACCATACTCAGTTGTAAAATGAATTCTTGACTGTCAACAAAGTTGTTTCTCTCCACAAGAACAACAACTAAAAAGGTAATATTGCCTAACAGGCGTCATATGCCTTTTCCTACATGTTATTTTTTGCTGTTGGCTTGGGACCCCTTGTAAAACGCTTTGAGCACGTTTATATACATACTTAAGTTTTTTTGTTACTGATACATCGAATGAAGATGACGTCAATCAGCTCATAGTTATTATTTTTTGCCATCCGCGTTTATTATGTTTATATTACACACATTTTTGTGTGTTGGTCCGTTATATTTCCGGATGGCAATGTTGTGAGCTTCTTAGCCAAGCGCACACTATCTATAGCATCATTGCTTGCGTGTCATCCATATCACCTCCCTACTCTGTATTATCCTTATAGATAATAGATCTAGAGTAACAATTGATAGTATATTGCACTGCAATCAATCAATACCACCCATATTTGTCATGGCCTGAGAAAAATAAAACGCCATTGAAGAATATTTGGTCAGATTATTTAAAGATTGAGACAGGTATCGATAAAATCTGACGACACTCAACTTGACAATAAATACTAAACCTGAGTCTTCCTTTAAATGATAATATCATGAATTTATTTCAACTTCTCGTGTTCAAGGTTATATTATTATTTTTATATGGATATTTTCAACTTTAAAAAAATAAATAAAATCTGGCCAAAATTAGAATATTTGTTTTGCCAGAGTGCGGGTAAATACCAGCCTTCGTGTTCACGATCGATAACGCGCACACAGAAAGGTGTGAGCATGTCAATTTATCCCAGTGAATGCATTATGGCGTAAAAATACCTTTAAAAACCCAACAAATAGAAACACAGACAAAACCAAACAAAAGAATCCCTTTTCACAGTAGACTGTGTATTTTTATTTATTGATAGAACAATGTTGTCTTCACTCTTTGTTACTATTTTTTAGCCATCCGTGTTTAGGAGTAATTCTCACGACACTGTATTAACCAGACTATTAACGAGAAAGGTTACACATAGTTTTGTTTTTCTTAGCCAAGCGCAAAGTGCCGATAGATAGTATGCACTTGGCTAAGAAGTTCACATCATTGCCATCCGGAAGTGTAACTGGCCAACACACAAAACTGTGTGTAACCATGAACTTTTATAGTCTGGTTAATACAGTTTAGTGAAAATTACTCATAAACGCGGATGGCAAAAAACAATAACAAAGGCCTGAGTGACGTCAACTTCGAACTATCTAAAGATAGTATGAAGCTGATGTCACTCAAGTCTTTGTTATTGCTTTTTGCCATCCGCGTTTATCAATTTCAAGCTAAACAGGTCAATATTTTGAATTGTTGGTATTCAGCACACTAAATTATAACATTCATTCTCATCTATAAAACATATAAACTCAACGCAAGTCAGAGATTTCTGGCTATAAATTCAATTTTCAGCATCTTTATCGTCTCGACATAATACCGTTTTGAGGCGATGGGTCACAAATGATGTGTCACCATAACCGTTTACAATCTGATTGGTATAATTTAGTGAGAATTAATCACCAAAATGGCTGTCTGAAGATAATGACAAAGAGCTGAGTGACGTCAACTTCCTTCCATCTATTAACTGATATGAATGATCTGGAAAAATAAACTTATTAAAAAAATTTGGGCCAGAACACTCGTCCTTCAAACTTCGTTCCTTTAATTGAAGGACGAGTTCTATGGCCAAAATTGTTTAAAATGCTTTGTATTTTTTTTCTTCATAATAAGCTAGTAATGGGTTCTCGTGTTTGTTGTACAATTCATCGGATATGGAAAAAAAGCCAAAAAATACAATGTCATTTTAAAATGAGACATGGAATAAATAAAACATTGGATTTGACCGAGATTTGATCGCCATTGCATAAGAATCATATTCGCACCCACCAAAAATTAATTAATTAATTAATTAAAGAACCCCCTACCCAGAAAAAAAACAAACAAAACAAAGAATTTTTTTTAAAATAAAGAAACAAAACAAAACACAGAACTTGGAAAGAATAAAATAAACAAAATAATGAAAACTCACCTGGCGCTGCATGCACAAACCTATAATTTGACATCAAAAGATAAGTCCTAATGGCGTACCCATCGTTAACTTATAGATAGTTCGAAGATGACGTCACTCAGGCCTTTGTTATTGTTTTTGCCATCCGCGTTTGTGAGTTGTTCTCACTAAAGTGTATTAACCAGACTATAAAAGTTCCTGGTTACACAGAGTTTGTGTGTTGGTCCGTTCTACTTCCGGATGGCAATGTTGTGAACTCCTTGGCCAAGCGCATACTATCTATAACCTGACACTGACCATCGTAAAGTTATGGCCTGACACTGAGCAAAAAGTGACGTCAAAATGCCAGTCTTTGCCACAAAAGAAAACAAATCGTGAGTTGTATTCAATAGTTCAACCAATGAAATAACTTGTTTCCTTGATCTCTACTAACGACAACTCACTAGACGCTACACAAACCTAAAAAAATGACGACAAACTGTCAGTCCTAGAGGGTTCTTGTGTCAGGCTATAAGTTAAAGATGGCTACGGTCCCAGAGTAGCCATCATTAACTTATAGCCTGACACAAGGATTCACTTCGATTCATTTCTTGACGCATTCTTCACATTTGTGCAGCGTCAAATGAGTTATCGTTAGTAGTGCTCAAGTGATCCCATTGGTTGAACAATTTAATACAACTCACGATTTGTTTTCTTTTGTGGCCAAAGTACCACTAAACGTGCCCACCGCGCTTTACAATGGGTCCCTGACCAACAGCAACAGGTAACATTATGTAGAACGAGACATGACGCCTATTTGGCGATAATACAATTTTTTCGACATATACAAAGCTGTTAACGGCCAAGTACTCATTTTACACCTGACTCCGATGAGAGAATGTGAGTAAAGAGCCTTTTCCAAGGACTCAACTATGCACTGAGCGAGGCTCAAACCCAGGAACTTCCGATCTGAAAGCGAGTGTCATGCCACAAAATCACATAGCCTTACAAATCCGGGTCCATAGACCTCATAATTCGAAAGGACTATCTACTAATATTTTACATCGTGTCATATTAAAAGTATATTTACAGTTTCATTACATAACCATACAAATTTACACGTCTTTATCAAAAACACATTTACTATTTCGTAACGAGAGACATTTACATGACGTCAAACATTTCTTCCCGGATATAAAAAAAAAACTCAAAAAGATATGAACAGGTGAACCAAGAGGACGGTATATATTTATTTACATATTATATTTCGTGATTAGACAAGAAAATCGGTTAAATTAATGCAACAGACTGGTACAGAAAATAGAATAACAAATCCCGGGGAAATTTTGGCCGACATAATAATTAACAACGAATATCTATAACAATATATATATATATATGTATTTCCAGACGGTGAGTGTTGTTTCCTCTTAATGTGTGGTATATATATATATATAATATATATATATTATATATATATATATATATATATATATATATATATATATATATATGTATGTGTGTTTGTGTAAATATATATATTTATATTTATATATCATGTAGAACTTTTAATATAGCTGGCGCATATAATATATTGAACCCTAACGCGTCCTTTGAGTTCAACGTGTTCAGAATGCACTTATAACAATGCTTTATTATTTTTTTACGGAAAGGCCTTTTAGAATGTTCATAGTCTATACCGTATTTTTTATTTTATTTTTATTTGAATTTACTTTAAATGTAAATTTGTCTTGGATATAATATATGGTTGCTGTAATGTATGTATGCTTTGAACTGTACCACGGGAAAAGCGCGAAATTGATACGTCGAAATAAGAAGTAAAGGTTGTCTGGCCAAACTTTTAAAAAAGTGTTTCGCTTGCAAATGACAGAATCGACATCCTCGAACTGAAAAGTTTCTGGACAAAATAATTTTTTTTTATCAAATAAATAAATAAATAAATAAATAAATAAATGAATGAATGAATGAATGAATGAATAAATAAATAAATGAATAAATAAATGAATGAATGAATGAATGAATGAATGAATGAATGAATGAATGAATAAATAAATAAATAAATAAACAATAAATAATTGCGTTTTTATGTACGGCACAATCAAAACTCTCAAAATATTAAACAAAAGTTTTACTGTCCAAGGATAATAATAATCGTCTTTTGCTGATATACAAAAGTATCAAAACGGTCAAAATTGAGAGAACTCGTTGATAAGTATGTATTTTGCCTTTACGCGTGACAACATAATCTAAACAGTCAAAATGTGAATTAGAATTTGATGAAGGAGGAGAAGACGCCCACCATAAGATCATTCTCCAAACCTGCCCAAAGCATGCAACAGCAAGTGAAGAATTTTGACCCTGGTACTACTCAGACTTCTGCAGACCAAACTGTATGGGCTCCTGACAGAACTAAGGAAGACATGGGCGTTCTTTCACCGACTATCAAGACATTCAAGCATGAAGGCAATATGAAGGAGTAACGAAAATGAGGAAGAAAATGTGGTAACTCTCTCCTTACCGGGCATTTTCAGGATTTTCCCCAAAACGTCACACCTGATTATCAAACACAAAAATATATTTTTCGTCACTCAAATACAATAGCAGCAAGTTTCTTACGATAAATATTTTTTTCAGCAAAAACATGCTCTACAACATACTGTTCATTTTCTTTAAATTTTATGATGTACAAGAGAAATATGAATATGAATAATGTAGGTTGTATCGTACCGACTGATGCGATGATTTGCCTATATATAGTATGCGCTTGGCTAAGAAGTTGCCATTGCAACATTGCCATCCGGAAGTATAACGGACCAACAGACAAAACTGTGTGTATCCATGAACGTTTATTGTCAGGTTAATACAGTTCAGTGAGCATTACTCATAATTGCGGATGGCAAAAAATAATAACAATGATCTGAGTGACGTCATCTTCGAACTATCTATAGTTGGTAAGGAGCGGGTTAAAGATTTTCTGACCAAGTTTTTTTTTTAAAAATGATAAACGCCAAAAAAAACAACAACAAACAAACAAACAAAAAAAAAACATAATAAAACAAACAAACAACATAATTTTGCCAATTTTCAAGAATTCGTATCGATAATCGGTCTAATTTCTGAGCTCTTGCTTGCTTTACGGAAAATATCAAAATAAAAACGAAATGCCGTGTGAGAACGAATGTCGGGAATGCGAGGAATGCAAGTGGCTTGTTATGGGATTAAGTGTCAATAGTCAATATGTGACCCCTCGCCCCAAAACGGTATTATGTCGGGATGATGAAGATGCTGAATATTGAATTTATAGCCAGAAATCTCTGACTTACGTTGAGTTTATATGTTTTATAGATGAGAATGAATCTTATAATTTAGTGCGCTGAATACCAACAATTCAAAATATTGACTTTAAATTGACTTTTTAGCAACTGGTTCACCCCGACATAATTCCGTTTTGAGACGATGGGTCACATATCTGGACAGGAGATTACTTTCTTCTGGGGCAGATTCGTCTTGTACTGACATTCAATCGGTCGGATCTAAGGACAATGTGATTTACTCGCTCCGCACGTGTTTTAGTAAATTACTCACCATTTGTACCCGCAAATTGAATCGTTCCAATAACAGACCTATCTATCAGGACTTGGAAAAAGTCCTAGTTTTCAGGGGGGTTAACATGGTAGACACTACAACTACTTATACTATTAACAATTACCAATTTGTCATTAACTCTCTCCTTACCAGCCATTTTCAGGATTTCCCCCAAAACTTCACACCCAACTAACACAAAAATATATTTTTTTATCACTCAAACACAATCGCAGTAATTTTTTTGCGATACATAATTTCTTTAGCAAAACATGCTCTACAACACACTGTTCATTTTCTTTAAATTTTATGATATACAAAAGAAATGTGAATAAGAAAAATGTTGGTTGTATCGTAACGAATGTGACGATTCTCCTCTAGTTGGAATAGAGAGGGTTAATAGGTTAAAATATTGCCTTTAACTCCATTATAGACTAGCTACGGCAACAAAACTTTATTTTCAAGAAATTTTATTGAATCAAAGATCTTTATAGATAGTATGCGCTTGGCTAAGAAGCTCATAAGATTGCCATCCGGAAGTATAATGGACCAACACACAAAACTGTGTATATCCATGAACGTTTATAGTCAGGTTAAAACAGTTCAGTGAGCATTACTCATAAACGCGGATGGTAAAAAACAATAACAAAGACCTGAGTGACGTCATCTTCGAACTATCTATATAGTGAAAAGTGTTCACAGGTTTGGAACTATCTAACATGACGATTGGTCATTGTGTTGTGTTTGACACATGGGTATGTTTACAACTTTCATCAACAAACAGCGTGTTTACATTTGTTCAGTAATGACCAATCGTTAGACAGCAACAAATCACGTGGTTGATGACTCGGTTGGACGAAACCAAGAATATAGATCAGAAACAGAAACATCCTGAACAACAGGCCATATCATTTTCCTCATTTCATTCAGTACCAGTCACCTGTTAGACGTGTTTTTGTTGTTGTTTTTTTTTTGTAATAGACCTCTTATAATATTCATCACTGCCTGTCTGCAGGCACGCACTACTCATTCACAACTGAGTCAAGAGATTTATCTGGAGCTCACTGAAGTAAAACACCACATTATACCACTCACCAATTGATGGAATGAACCTGACGTCACTCATCTCTTTGTTATTCTTTTAGACAGCCAGTTTTTTATGATTACATCTCACTAAATTCTATTGATCGGATTATAAACGATAAAGGGTAAAACAGGGTTTTGAATGTTGGTATAGATAGAACGAAGATGACGTCACACAGGCCTTTGTTATTGTTTTTTTTTGCCATCCGCGTTTGTGAGTTGTTCTCACTAAAATGTATTAACCAGACTATAACAGTTCGTGGCTACACAGAGTTGTGTGTTGGTCCGTTATACTTCCGGATGGCAATGTTGTGAACTCCTTGGCGAAGCGCATTCTATCTATTGGTAGGTTAATCAGGCTAACGGATGTTGTGAGTATCTTACCTAAACGCATAGCATCAATTACAACCATCCTGATTACTGCCCTTACAATTTTCCATCACTCTCTAGACCTTGTCTTACATTTGCTTATGAAACTCGATGCATCGAATCGACTGACTTGCGTTTGTTTACATTCCGGCGGTTTGTTTATCTGCCCTGATGAATGGAGCGTTATGTAAACAGAATTAAGTAGAAACCTTCTTGAAGCTTAAAAAAAACACCCGTACAACTTGGAAATAAAATAATCAGATCTCAAATTAATAATAATAATAAATATAAAAATAATTGAGCTTTAATATAGCTGAATATCCACTCAACGTGCTCAAAGCGCTTTACAGGGGGTCCCTGGCCAACAACAATACTTAATATGTAGTAGGGAGTGACATGACGCCTGTTAGGCGATAATACATTTTTTTCGGACAGAAAGAACGCTGTAAACGGCATGTCCTCATTTTGCACCTGAGTAAGGTGAGAGAATACGAATAAAGAGTCCAAAGACTCAACTCTACGCCGAGCGAGGCTCGAACCCAAGACCTTCCGATCCGAAAGCCAGTGTCGTACCACAAGACCACATAGCCGCACGATACCTGTGGAACGGATCTTATCTATTTTTGTCTGACATATTCTAAAGGTACCTTTGGAATGAAGGCATGGTGGTTAAGTCTCTGGGAATAAAGTGTCCTCGTTATAAAGGGGATAAATGACAAGGAATAATCTGATTGTTTATTTTTAGCAACGCTCGAACTATCAATTTAGCGCCTTCTGACAACATTTTATCAAAAAAGAAAAAAAAAAAAAAGAAAAAGAAAAAATAAGAATTTTGACTCCGTAAAAACCAGGTAAGGGAATAAAGAAGCACTTTGAACGAAGCGCAATAAACATAGACCAGTGATCTGAGTATCCTGAGGTTATGAATTAAAAAAAAAAATACGGTTCTTGCGCTTCCAGGGAAGATCAATCAGCCCAGCCCATCTTCAATCTTCCGATCCAAAAAGTCAACGACACACACCGACACACACCGACACACACCGACACACACCGACACACACCGACACACACCGACACACACCGACACACACCGACACACACCGACACATACCGACACACACCGACACACACCGACACACACCGACACACACCGACACACACCGACACATACCGACACACACACACCGACACACACCGACACATACCGACACACACACACACCGACACACACCGACACACACACCGACACACACCAACACACACCGACACACACCGACACACACCGACACACACCGACACACACTGACACACACCGACACACACTGACACACACCGATACACACCGACACACACCGACACACACCGACACACACCGACACACACCGACACACACCGACACACACCGACACACACCGACACACACACACCGACACACACCGACACACACCGACACACACCGACACACACCGACACACACAGGAGAGAGAGAGACATTGACTTGTACTCCTTTGAATGGCAGAAGAAGAACACTTTACTTATCTCTCCAAACCCGACAGCCGAGAGACGTCGACTTGCAATCTCCGATCTGATCAATACCAGACAACTGTTTAAATTTTAATAAACCTTAAACCAGTTAACTGTCGTCATGTCGTGCTCTCGAAAAACTCGTATTTACAAATTTGGTCAGAAAATTCGTCCTCCAAAATATCGATGGATTTATATCTGACCATCGTCTTGGGAAACAATTATCAAACCTTGGACATCGCGAAGGCTTCTTTCTAGCAAGTCCCAGGTTTAAGAGTTTTGCCAATCTGAGGGCAATCTAAATTGATCGATAATTGAAAGACGAGTTTTCTGGCCAAATTTTTAAATACCAGTTTTTCCAGAGCACGGAAATTTTACTGGTTAATCGCTTCTCCAACATTGCCAAAACATCTTTTTGGAAATTTGGCCGAAAAAAATTACTCCATATTCAACTATGTTTAAACAGTCCCTTATTTGTCAAAACTACTTTAAAGTGACACTTAAAAATAATATTATGAAGTTTTACAATTCAATATTACTCTATTAACAAGTAAGGGTTATTTTGATATCTATAGCGAAATATTATTAGGAAATAAGTTTAGATATTTTCTGGCCAAGTTTTATAAAGATGTTTTGAGCAGTTTTGTCGAGATCTCGCTAGACAGCAAAGCCAAGTAATATCTCTCTTTATCTAATTATTTAAAAAATGCCGTCACGGCAGAAAAGGTACCAGCGTATTTTCTGGAAAACTAGGTGAAGCGGCAACGACCGTGATCTGTGTCTGGATGAGTGACAATGATGAACTTTCTTGTGTCCTTGGCTAAGGACAAGGATATCTGTCCAGATTTGTAAAAATGAATGAAAATGGTTGGCTGTAAGTTAAAATCGAACCAAAAAGTTGAATTAAGGATTCAGTTTAGTTGAAAAAAGACAAATTTTTGGACGTTTCGGATATTCCCTTTATCACATTTAAAAAGAAAAAAAAGGGCAATTAATTAAACACAGGAAGAAAATTATGTAATTATTTTAAAATTGCGATAATGAATTCCCCGAGGGCGTTTCTAATGGATAGAGAGGTTTGAGAAAGTGTGTATTTTACAGTGACAGACAAAGTAAGAAATGAAGAAAAAAATACAAGAAAAAAAAAAACATCTCAAAAAATCCGTCCACGATGAGGGTCATTTAAAACGATCGATATTTGAAGGACGAGTTTTGTGGCCAAAATTTTTAATTTGTGTTTTTCCAGAGTACAACAGACTGCCTACTTGTCATTGGAACTGACCAGCCGTAAGTTAAATACCCCGCCGAGACAAATAAATAATAATAAAAAAAAATTGAGCTTTATATAGCGCAATATCCACTAAATGTGCTCAAAGCGCTTTACAAGGGGTCTCTGGTCAACATCAACATTTAACATGTGGGACGGGATATGACGCCTGTTAGGCGATAATACAATTTTTCGGACAAAGACAACGCTGTTAACGTCCAGGTACTCATTTTACACCTGAGTACGGTGAGAGAAAGTGAGTAAAGAGCCTTTTCCGAGGACTCAACTATGCGCCGAGCGCGAGGCTCGAACACAGGACTTTCCGATCCGAAAGCGAGTGTCATACCACTAGACCACATAGCCGCACAAATCACACAACAGCATCGCCTTCCCGCTTATCACAATTAGTCTCTACTGAAGAATGATACTTATGAATTTTTGGGGATGAGAGAGAGACAGAGAGAGAGAGAGAGAGAGAGAGAGAGAGAGAGAGAGAGAGAGAGAGAGACAGAGAGATAGAGACAGGGAGAGAGAGAGAAAGAGAAAGAGAGAGAGAGAGAGAGAGAGAGAGAGAGAGAGAGAGAGAGAGAGAGCGGGCGAGAGGTAGAGACACAGAGACAACGCTGTTAACGGCCAGGTACTCATTTTACACCCGAGTACGGTGAGAGAATGTGAGAAAAGAGCCTTTTTCCCCAAGGATTCAACTATGCGCGTTCCGATCCGAAAGCGAGTGTACAAAGGACAAGTCCCAACATCCCAAGATAAACGTTCCTTTGTGTTGATACATAAATAATGAGAGCAAATCAGAAAATCGGTTGAAAAAACGAAAGAAGAGAATACTCTGTTCACAGAGTTGCCGTGCTCTAGAAAAACACATATTTAAAAATTTGGCCATAAAACTCGCCATTCAAATATCGATCGATTTAAATGACTCTCATCTTGGCAAAAATTCTCAAACCCGGGACTTCGAAGAAGTCCCGGGTTTGAGAATTTTTGCCAAGATGAGAGTCATTTAAATCGATCGATATTTGAATGGCGAGTTTTATGGCCAAATTTTTAAATATGTGTTTTTCCGGATTACGACAGAGAGCACATTTCAACATTTGCACTGAGAAAACCAGTGTTTGAAGTTTTCACAGATGCTGGTATTATGAATCAATTTATCAATCAAGAAACTTGTCCCATTCGGTTCAAACCAGATTAGTTATTCTATCTTTGAAATTTAAAAAAAATGTTTAGTTGATCAATAATTTCAACACCGCTGCTATTTTTTTTTCTTTTTTTTTTTTCATTTCGCAATATTGATATTAGGCGTTTAGGTAAAATGATTACAAATTCCACCAGCCGGATATAAATAGATAGAACGAAGTTGACGCAACTCAGGTCTTTGTTATTGTTTTTTGCCATCCATCTTTAAGAGTAATTCTCACCAAACTGTATTATCCAGACTATATTAGAAGTTCATGGTTACTCAGAGATTTGTGTGTTGGTCCGTTGTACATCCGGATGGCAATGTTGTGAGCTTATTAACCAAGCGCATGCTATCTTGATAACACCTGCCTACAAGACTATGTGTAACTTTGAACATTTATATTCTGATTAATACGATTTTGTGAGAAGTATGAACAAAATGGCTGTTTACAAACAATGACCAAGAGCTGAGTGACTTCAATCAATTTCTTTCCTTCAATAATACTGGGTGATTTAAATTTCCTGGCGGGGTTTTTATCGCAAATTGTGAAAAAAAATCGAATAGAAGAGTTAAAAACAAACAATTTTCTGTACATTATACAGCACGATATAGCATTTTAATTGAAATCATAACTATAAACAACTTTGCTAGTGAGTGAGAGAGAGAGAAAGAAAGAAAGAGAGAGAGAGAGAGAGAGAGAGAGAGAGAGAGAGAGAGAGAGGGAGAGAATGAAAGAAAAAAAGAAAGAAAGTGAGAAGAGGAAGAGAGAATGAGAGAGACAGAAATAAAGAAAGTGTGTGAGAGAGAGAGGGAGAGAGAATGAGAGAGAAAGACACACGGAGAGTGAGAGAGTGGGAGGGAGACACAGAGAAAGGAGGATAGAGAGAGAGGGGGTGGAGAGAAAGAAAGAGAGGGGGAGGGGGGCAGAAAGAGAGAGAGAGAGAGAGAGAGAGAGAGAGAGAGAGAGAGAGAGAGAGAGGGGGAGATGGAGACAGGGAGAGAAAGAAGAGAGATAGACAGAGAGAGACACACAGAGAGAGAGAGAGAGAGGGGGAGAGAGAAGGAAAGAAAGAAAGAAAAAATAAATAAAGAGAGAGAGAGAGAGAGAGAGAGAAAGAGAGAGAGAGAGAGAGAGGGATAGATAATTCTATGTGCAATTTTTCCTTTGAAATAAAACCTGGTATCAGAAGAAGATATTAAATATGTTTACAGTAAACCACACTACAACAATTCAACGCTTACCAGAGAAATCAATTGTCAATCATTTTTTGCTCCCTTGAAACTTTTATTCCCTGATTCCCATCTCACATGCTGACGTCATCACTTACGTCGTGAATTAACTATAGAATTTTAATTGCATCCCTGGTGATTTGATCCGTTGTTCCGCAAATACAATTTACTCGTATTCAGACGTCCATTCTGCTATAACACATTTACAAACCCCAGTATTATCTAGCATTAAAATATGTGGCAGAAATCTATTTTTGGCTTAATTTTTTTTAGCTTCATCAATATCTATGTATAACACAAGAGAAAACAAAAAAAGCATCACCCCCCCCCCCCATACAACCTATTATTATCTGACAGGGGAAAACAAACAAAATAATCCCCCAATTTCATCTTGTATTCCCTGTCACTCGAGTAGACTGCAGAAATATCTTTTGGGCTATTAAAACTTAAAACTTTATCGATACATAATATATATATATATATATATATATATATATATATATATATATATATATATATATATATATATATGTATATCTATTTATAAATATATAATATTATATATATATATATATATATATATATATATATATATATATATATATATATATACATACAAACTCATATATATATTTTGATTATATATATAAAACATAATATTATTATCATTTGACAATTAGAAACAAAAAAATGGCCTTTTCGTCTTTTGGCCCATGTCACTGGAATCCGATTGTCTGGGAAATCAGACTTGGTCTGTGACAAGACGGTTCCAATCCGATGCCAATGCTTGCCAAACAGCTTGGCCTGGCCTGGGACAAATTATTGTGACATGGGCTGACGGCATTGGACGGCCGGCGTCAATGGTGGATTTTAATGAAAACAAATAGAATATTATGGGAGAGATGGATAGAGGGATAGAGATAGATAGAGAGTGAGAGAGAGATAGATAGAGAGTGAGAGAGATAGAGAGAGAGAGAGAGAGAGAGAAAGAGAGGGAGGGAGGAGGGAGAAAGGGGTGGAGGTGGGATGGAGGGAGAGAAATGGGGGGAGAGCGAGAAAGATATATATATATATATATATATATATATATATATATATATATATATATAGAGAGAGAGAGAGAGAGAGAGAGAGAGAGAGGGGGGGAGACGAACATTGAAGTGGAAAGGGGAGGGATAGATAATTAAAGAGAGACACAAAGAGAAACTGGGAGAGAGAAAGGTGGAGTGAGGGGGTGAGAGAAAATATGAGAAAGAGGAAAAGAGAGAAATTGAAAGTAAGAATTTAAAAGAAGAAAGAAAGGATGACATATAGAAAGTAAGAGAGAGAGAGAGAGAAAGAGAGAGAGAGAGAGAGAGAGAGTGAGAGAGATAGATAGATAGATAGGGAGAGAGAGAGGGAGAGAGAGAGGAAGAGAGAGAGAGAGGAAGAGAGAGAGAGAGAGAGAGAGAGAGAGAGAGAGAGAGAAAGAAGGAACGAAAGAAACATATTAAAAGAGAGTGAGAAAGAGAAAGTGAGAGAGTGTCAGAGAGAGAGAGAGACAAGATAGCGAGAGGGAGAGAGATAGGGAGAGAGATGGGGAGAGGGAAGGAGATATATAGAGAGAGATAGAGATAGGAGAGAGAGAGAGAGAGAGAGAGAGAGAGAGAGAGAGAGAGAGAGAGAGAGAGTAAAATTGAAGATAAAAATCAATAATGTTTCTATGACAACAAGATAATGGCGACAGTCCTTTTCAAAAACTCCACAAGGTGATTGAGGGGAGAATGGGAAGACAGAGAATTGGTTGCTTTCATAGTTGATGCTCTTGTTGGTTGTTGAAGTAGAAGTTGTTGTCGTGGTGGTCATAAAGGCGGCGGTGGTGGTGGTTGTTGTAGTGGTGGCTGTGATGGTGGTGGTGGTGGTGGTGGTGGCTGTGATGGTGGTGGTTGTGATGGTGGCTGTGGTGGTGGCTGTGGTGGTGGTGGTGGCTGTGATGGTGGTGGTTGTGATGGTGGTGGTGGTGGCTGTGATGGTGGCTGTGGTGGTGGCTGTGGTGGTGGTGGTGGTGGTGGTGGTGGTGGTGGTGGTACTGGTGTTGAGGACAATGAATTGGTTGCTTTGGTTTTGATAGTTGATGCTCTTCCGCGGAAGTCCCAGGTTTGAGAGTTTTTGACAAGATGAGGGACATTTAAATCGGTCGATTTTTGAAGGACGAGTTTTCCGGCTAAAATTTTAAATACGAGTTTTTATTTTGGTTGTTTTTCTTTCTTTCTTTTTTTTCATTAATTAGCTAGACTAGCCCATCCGTCTCTCCTGTAGGCTTCTTGGATTTATCGTATATTTTGTTACTAAATAATTAATTGACAATAATCAACGTTATCAGTCGACCGAAGTGTTTATTGAGTGAATAATGATAGGACTTGTTTACTGTGCGATTTCCTAGCTGGTTATTTATTTATTGCTGATTAAGCTGATTTGAGTCTTAAGATTAAAAAAAAATATGTATGTAGGTACGCGAGTTTTTCCAGGTGTAAATTCATATTATAATTTTTATTATTAGTTAGTATTATCATTTCCCGGATAATGATCATTTATTATGTTGCTTAGTTAATATTTAAATTGGATATAATAATAATTACTATAATGATAGTAATAATGGCATTAATAATAATAATAATAATAATAATAATAATAATAATAATAATAATAATAATAATAATAATAATAATAATAATAATAATAATAATAATAGTAATAGCTTTAATAATAATAATAATTAATTTATATACATACATACATATATCGAATTTTTGGCTATTCGACCTGTAATAAAACTTCTGCCATTAGCTATCCTTTTATGTATCCATATAATAGGAAGTGATTATCCTTGATTTACGGTACGAGAATACCTCCTGATATCCCAACGTTCTATCCTGAGGGTAACGAGCAATTTTCACTCCATGAACTCCAACCTATAACTAATGGTAGTAAAATACCCTAGGGCAACGGACTGACTATCATTGACGCATATGACATGCCACGTTCCCATCCATTCTCCTATTTCCTGCGATAGATAAGACAAATTCCCATCTGCCGCCATATATTATCCCAACGTTCTATCCTAAGGATAACGAGCAATTTTCTTTCAATGAACTCCAGTCTAATGTTAGTAAAATACACTAGGACAACGGACTGACTGTCATTGAGGCCTATGTCATGACACGTCCATTCTCCCATTTCCTGCAAAGGATAGACAAATTCCCAATCTCCCGCGGCCAAAATTAAAATTACCTTTTATACTTTGGCCATAAAATCTTAGAGGTACTGCATAATATTCAAACAATTAAAATGTCACTAATTTAATTTTTAAAAACTCTCAAACTAGAAACTTCTTTGTATAAGGATTATAGGGATTTTAATTTAAATTTGAGTTCTGAATTGTTGTTGTTGGCAAATTGGAAGTCGCTTTAATAAATCAATATATTATGTGAACTATTAATTTTATTCTGGTCAAAACGTAAAATGGCCATTTTTCTGAGAGCGACAATATTGATCTCCCCTTATTTCACCCACGGGACAGAATTTGCCGCTTGAGCTAAGACAAGACATTTTAAATCGGTTTTTTATTCTTTCGTTTCGTTTCTTTGGGATTATAATTTTGAAGATAAATTATTCTCCAAAAAATATCATTGGAATGAAATATTATGTATTTTCTTTTTCTTTCTTTTACTTCGTTTCCTTTCTTTTCGTTCATCATCATCATCATCATCATCATCATCATCATCATCATCATCATCATCATCATCATCATCATCATCATCATCATCATCATCATCATCATCATCATCATCATCATCATCATCATCGTCGTCGTCGTCGTCGTCGTCGTCATCATCATCATTACCGTCGTCATCATCATCATTATCATCGTCGTCATCATCGTCATCATCATCATCATTATTGGCGTCTCCAACCTCCTCCTCCTGCCCCTCATCATCATCATTATCATCATCATCATTATCATCATATTCTTCTTCTTCTCCTTCTTTTTTTTTTCTTCTCTTCTCCTTCTTTAGCATTAATGCCGATGTTACATAAACAAAAATAAAGTAAATAAGGTACCAAAAACGGTATTATGTCGGGATGATAAAGATGCTGAAAATTGAATTTATAGCCAGAAATCTCTGACTTGCGTTGAGTTTATATGTTTTATAGATGAGAATGAATGTTATAATTTAGTGTGCTGAATACCAACAATTCAAAATGTTGACCTGTTTGGCTTGAAATTCACTTTTGAGCATCTGGTTCATCCCGACATTATACCGTTTTGAGACGATGGGTCACATTTGTGAAGCGAATAAAAAGTTGTGAAAAACGATGTTTCAGTCACAAAAACCTCACAACAAGAAGCCCATATTATAACAATTTGGATGACCAGACCTGCAAATTAGTATACGTTGAGAGTAAATATATTCCATAAAGATGTTATTGAAATGATTATGAATACAATATTGTCTGCCTCCCTCCGTCTGTAATCTCTACCAGGCTTAGAGTCAAGTTTCTTCTGCTTCCTTACCTTTATATTATTTATTTTGATTTATCCCAGAGAATTGCTCCGCCGACAGAGTTGATGGATGGCCTCCGTTTTACATTCATAGTCCCGGATTACGATGCGGTTTTTGTCAAGAAACAAATTTGTCTTGCTTGTCTCATAGAATCCTAATATTCTAAATTTTTGGTTTGTTTGTTTCTGCGACTATGTGGTCTTGTGGTATGACACTCGCTTTCGGATCGGAAGGTCCTGGGTTCGAGCCTCGCGCTCGGCGCATAGTTGAGTCCTTGGAAAAGACTCTTTACTCACATTCTCTCACCGTACTCAGGTGTAAAATGAGTACCTGGCCGTTAACAGCGTTGTCTTTGTCCGAAAAATTGTAATATCGCCTAACAGTCGTCATGTCTCGTCCTACATGTTGAATGTTGCTGTTGACCAGGGACCCCTTGTAAAGCGCTTTGAGCACATTTAGTTGATATTGCGCTATACAGAGCTCATTTTTTTTTGTTTTCTGGAGGTTTTTTTTCGTTTTTGTTTGTTTATTTGTTTGTTTGTTTGTTTGTTTGTATCAGATGTCCATTTTTCTCTCCAACCAAAGATTAGTTTCAATGTCAGTAACACACTGTATGTATAGTCGTCATCTGGAACAACTACACGACAAGACGTCTAACTTCTGCCTCATGCACAAGACTGAAGGCCAGGCCTAAAGCTCAGCTGGTCGCTGGTTCGGATAAGTAAGTAAATAAATTATTTCGTTTGTTGTTGTTGTTATTGTTGTTGTTGTGGTTCTTGTTGTTGCTGTTATTGTTGTTGTTTTTATTGTTGTTGTTGTTGTTTATTTTCGGGGTTTTTTGTTGTTTTTTTTGTTGTTGACCAATAAAGGATTTTCCATTACGCCAACATAATCTTTTTTTGGCAATGAGTTTCCAGATTGTATTCGTAAGTCTCTCCTTACCACTTTTCTACAGCAAAATCGTCACATTTGTTACGACGCAATATACACTTTTTCTTATTCAGATTTATTTTCCGCACCACAGCGATCTTTGTTGAATTAATAAGAACATAAAGTTGTTTTGTAGAGAGATTGTTTGAGTCTACAAAGAAACAATTTTTCTTCTGGGTAAGCCTGCCATTTTGGAAAAATACTGAAAATGGTCGGTAAGGAGAAAGTTAATTCTGCCTGGATTATAACAGTCATCGTTTTGATTTGCTTTGCTTTTGGGCTTTTTTTTGGTTTGTTTTCTTTTTGTTTTATTTTATTTCGGTCTGTTTTCTTTTTGCTGTGGCCGAATAACGGTTTTTGTGACTGAAACATGGAGTTTTTCACAACTTTTTAATCGCTTCACTAATAATTCAATGTCAGTCAAAAGTAAAACGTGAGAAAAGGAGAAATGCGGTTTCTTATACTCGTATTAATGGAACTCAGTGTCATCGTGTTTCTATTGTCATTTTGACAACACAATTTACTGTTTCCCTTCGTTCCTAAAAGTTTTAATACTTTGCTTAAAATAGAATTAAAGAAAATATTTTTTAAAAAGAAAAAAAAACCAAGATAAAATCCAAATGGTTTTCTTGGCAGGTCAAAGCGTGCACTAGAATGATATAGATAGAAAATAGAAATGTTTCAAGTTCAATGGAAAAAAATCGGCTTTAACTGGCAAAATACTTTTTTTTTTAAATTTTTGCATTTTGGCCAGAAAATATAGTTTTTGGCCAGAAAACAAACTTTTGTCTTTCGATATCGACGGATTTAAACGACCCTCAATTTGTGAACAATTCTCTAACCTGAGACTTTTTGTCAAGTCTCAGGTTTAAGAATGTTTGACAAGTTGAGGGTCGTTTAAATACATCGATATTTTGCGGGTAGGAGGTAGTTTTGTGGTATGACCCTCGCTTTCGGATCGGAAGGTCCTGGGTTCAAGCCTCGCTCGGCGCGTAGTTGAGTCCCTTGGAAAAGACTCTTTACTTTCACATTCTCTCATCAAACTCAGGTGTAAATTGAGCGTTGTCTTTATCGGGAAATAATTTGAATTATCGGCTAACAGGTGTCGTGTTTCGTTCTTTATGTTATGTGTTGCTGTTAGTCAAGGACCTTTTGTAAAGCGCTTGAGCACGTTTAGAGGATATTGCGCTATATAAAAGCTCAATTTTAAAAATGATCATTTGAAGAAATAATTTTCTGACCAAAATGAATATAACGATTTTGGTCCGAATTTGGCATGAAATTATTTTGTGGTTTCTATTAGAGAATACGAGTCTAGATCACGAATTCCAGAATTCGATTAAAATAGAAACGTGAAGAAGAACATGTTGCACTTGTCAAAGTTCTTGAGAATTTGATGGTTGAGGTTTGCACGACATGGATGTGAGAAACGGATGTGCGACTATGTGGTCTTGTGGCATGACACTCGTTTTCGGATCGGAAGGTCATGAGTTTGTGCCTCGCTCGGCGCTTAGTTGAGTCATTGGAAAAGACTCTTTACTCACATTCTCTTATCGTACTCAGGTGTGAAATGCGTACCTGATCGTTAACAGCGTTGTCTATGTCGGAAAAAAATTATGTAATATCGCCTAATAGGCGTTATGTCTCGTGTTACATGTTAAGTGTTGCTGTTGGCTAGGGGCTCATTGTAAAGCGCTTTGAGCACGTTTAGTGGATTTTGCGCTATATAAAAGCTCAACTTTAAATAAACTAAGACAAAATATTTTCTTAAAAGGGCCCTTAGAGCAATGGAGTCGGAGTTTATCCCAGTTTCTGTATCGTGAAACTGAAAATAGCGACACGGTATGGAACCAGATACTCATTCACGCTCTACTCGAGTTGGGTAACATCAATGAATATTGTGTATAACGTGCATTACGTTAGGATCAAAATTTCTGACAATTATTGACACCCGTCCAGCCACTGGTCACGCTAAACATTTCTTGACTTTTGTGACAATTGGAGACACCGTACCGCTGAGTCACTGATCCACATGCTATAACGTAATGCATCTGTACTATAATTTACGATCAGTGTCACCTTCCAGTCACTCACCAGGCTTAACATCGCTTGACTTTGATTTTTTATGATGCATTTTACCGTCGAACAATTTCAGCTAATAAACACTCACTTCCATCCCCCAAAAAATGTCATATTTTACAAAACCGGTTGTTTTATTTGTGAGTAAACTGTTTTGATGCGAAATTGTTTTCAGCCATCTTTTGTTTTTAAACAAATATCAGTAATATCAGTCATAATATCCTGAAAAACTCATATTTAAAAATTTGACCAGAAAAGTCGTCCTTAAAAATCGACCGATTTATATGACCCTCGTCTTGGCAAAAATTCTCAAACCTGGGACTTCGCGAAGTCTTCCATTATCAAGTCCCGGGTTTGAGAGTTTTTGCAAAGATGAGGGTCATATAACTCGATAGATATTTGAAGGCCGCGTTTTCTGGCCTATTTTTAACTACGATATTTTGCAGGGTACAGAATTTAGCTGGGTAATAAGATGACGTCGGTAATAATAGCTCTGTAAGGATTACAATGAAGCCTGTCTTTTGATGCAAGCAGAATGAACAATGGAGATCTAATTTTAGCTGTTGTAACTTCCGTCATGTCAATGGTGGTGCTGGTGGTGGTGGTAGTAGTTCTTGTGGCAATAATTAGGATGATGAGGGTGATGATGGTGGTTGATGATGATGATGGTGGTGGTGATGGTGATGCTGAAGATGATGATGATGATGATGATGATGATGATGATGATGATGATGATGATGATGATGATGATGATGATGATGGTGATGATGATGATGACGATGATGATGATGATAATGATGATGATGATGATGATGATGATGATGATGATGATGATGATGATGATGATGATGATGATGACAACGATAATAAAAAATGAAAAGATATTCTACCTCGCTGAGCTTGAAATTAGATAATGGACTTTAATTTTTCTTGTTTAAGATCAAAACTGAATCAAGACCGAGTGATGAAGGGTTGTAGGAGAGAGTCGATTGGGTAGTTAAGGGAGAGGGGGGTATGGGGGTAGAGGGAAAATATTCTGTAGCTAAAATCGATCTTAAAATTTTAGGCCATTAGCGCAGGCCGTTTTCTTCACAATCACAATTTTCTTTCTTTCTCTTTTAGTATTCTCACGTGTGTGCGCGTGTGTGTCTGGATGTTTTTATGGGTGCGTATACTATGTGACCCAATTGTATTATTTTGGCACGATTTTGAAGATAACAATAGAATTGTAGACACCAGAACTAAAGTTACTTAATTCACATTTTCAACTTATAGCCTGACACTGACCAAAAAATGAAGTCAAAATAGTGTCAGGCCGTAGCCATCGTTAACTTATAGATAGTATGCGCTTGGCTAAGAAGCTCATAACATTGCCATCCGGAAGTATAACGGACCAACACACAAAACTGTGTGTATCCATGAACGTTTATAGTCTGGATAATACAGTTTAGTGAGCATTACTCATAAACGCGGATGGCAAAAAGCAATAACAAAGACCTGAGTGACGTCATCTTCGAACTATCTATAGGCCTTTGTTATTGTTTTTTTTTTTGCCATCCGCGTTTATGAGTAATACTCACTAAACTGTATTATCCAGACTATAAACGTTTACGGTTACACATAGTTTTGTGTGTTGGTCCGTTATACTTCCGGATGACAATGTTATGACCTTCTTAGCCAAGCGCATACTATCTATAGCCTGACACAAGGACTTTGTTTTTTATGTTTGTACAGCGCCAAGTAAGTTGTCGTTAGTAGAGCTCAAGGAAACAAGTGATCCCATTGGCTGAACTATTGAATACAACTCAAGATTTGTTTTCTTTTGAGGCATAAGACTTGTCTTTTGACGTAATTTTTTGGTCAGTGTCAGGCTATAATAAGTTAACGATGGCTACGGACAGGCTATATGTTTACAAAGACGATGGTTCTAATGTCAGGCAAAAAGTTAACGATGGCTACGGTCAGGCTATAACTTTACGAAGGCTATAGTTCTAGTCTCAAACAAAAAGTTAACGATGGCTAAGGTCAGGCTATAAGTTTACAAAGACGATGGTTCTAGTCTCAGGCAAAAAGTTAACGAAGGCTACGGTCAGGCTATAACTTTACGAAGGCTATAGTTCTAATCTCAGACAAAAAGTTAACGATAGCTATGAGTAAAAAACCTCGGAATGAGATCCACTAATACTAGGGCTGGTGTTTATGGTTTCGTCTGCGTTCGAGGTTATTGTGATAGCAGGAAATTGTAAACAATAAAATCTTTTAAGGTATCAGCACGAGCCAGTTCCACCATAGAGAGAGTGAGTACAAAATGAGAAGATGAAATAACATCGGAGTCGAAGGAATTTCTTTAATTGAATACCACTGAGTGGGCTGGAATTTAATATCTTTCCTTCTCCTCTCTCTCTTTCTCTCTTTCTCTCTATATATATCTCTGTCGCTCTCTCTCTCTCTCTCTCTCTCTCTCTCTCTCTCTATATATATATATATATATATATATATATATATCTCTATCTCTCTCTCGTTCACTCTCCCTGTATATCTCTTTATTTATTTATTCCTATCTCTCTCTCTCTCTCTCTCTCGATCTCTCTCTCTCTCTATCGAATCTCACTTTTTTTCACACACTCACTCTCTTTTTCTCTCCGTCTCTCTCCTTTTTTCATCCACTCTCTCTTGATCTCTCTCTCTCTCTCTCTCTCTCTCTTTCGACTCTTTCACTTTCTCTTTATCTCTCTCTCTCTCTCTTTCTCTCTCACATACATATATTCTTTCTTTATTTCTTTCTTTCTCTTCCTCTCTCTTCAATTCTCTCCTTATCTCTGTCTCTTTCTCCATATCTCTCATTCTTCCTTTATTTTTATTTTTCTCTTTCTACCTCTCGTATTCTTTCTTTCTTTCCTTCTATCTTTTCCTCTCTCTCTCACTCTCTCTATCTCTCTCTCTATCTCTCTCTCACTCTCTCTCACTCTCTCTCTATCTCTCTCTCACTCTCTCTCTCTATCTCTCTCTATCTCTCTCTATCTCTCTATCACTCTCTCTCACTCTCTCTATCTTTCTCTCTATCTCTCTCTCACTCTCTCTCTATTTCTCTCTCTGTCTCCCTCTCTCTCTCTCTCCCTCTCTCTCTTTCTCATTATATAACAAGGACCCAAGAGGTCAAGGTCAAAATGTAGTCGTTCAAAGTCATTTGACTCAGGGAGCCAGGGTTTGCCCCATTTCTATAGCGCGAAACGAATAATAACAATTACTCGGTACCTCTTGGGTAGGACGCTATTCGTCAAGCGCAAAAATGTGAAGCGAGTTGCTCTACCAACTGAACTATTATGACCCCCCCCCCCCCCCCCCCCCCCCCCCCCCCATCACCCCTGAGATCAACATTGTAATAGGGCCTAGTCGCACGTGTGATGTCTTGTGCTACATATAAAGCATTGCTATTGACTTAAGATCGGAAAGCCCTGGGTTCGAGCCTCGCTCGGCGCATAGTTGAGTCCTTGGAAAATGCTCTTTACTCACATTCTCTCGTCGCACTCAGGTGTAAAACGAGTACCTGGCGGTTCACATCGTTGTCTCCGTTAGAAAAATAAATGCAATATCACCTAACAGGCGTCCTGTTTCGTTCTACATGTTACGTGTTGCTATTGGTCAGGGACCCCTTGTAAAGCGCTTTGAGTACATTAAGTGGATATTGCTCTCTTTGGAAAAACCTTAACTCTCTACTTTTCAACTATTTCAGGATTATTCTAGCCTTATTTGCTCAACTCAAAAACTGATTTTTTAAAAACTCAAACTCAAAAACATACATAAACTGTTCAGTAAGACGACCATGACAAATTTGTATCAATTTTATTTGTAGCTTTAAAACAAACATTTTCCTTCAAATTTTGTGATGCATTGAACAACATCTGAACAAGAAAAATTCTCATTGAATCTTAACGAATGTGACTATTTTTATTCCTAGAGTTGAAAGGAAAGGATAAAGATACGCGTCATTTGAATACATCAATGAAGTATCAAAAAATGTATGCCCTTTCTCCACGATATCAAAAGATATTGTCGCCTTGGCATTCCAAGAAGGAATATAGATAATTCATCAAACAGGATGTCTAATGTCAACAGGAATCACCCATGTTGTCTAAGTGAGCAAAATTGGGGGGTTAATCATCTTGCCCAAGGAAAAAAAAAACAACAAACTGCCTGAAGCGGATCTCGAACCCGGGACCTTCCGCTAGGCCACTTCATCTATTTTAATAGGTATAAGTACAGTCTAAAATGTATAAGTGCGTTACATTAAATGCACAACAGTGCGTTTACACTGTGACCATCTATTTAAGGAAGATATTCGTATGCATGAAGTGGTAAAGAAAACCCACCAGCATGTACTCTGAATTAAAAAAAAAAATTAAAAGATCTTTTAAAAATTTGGCCAGAAAACTCATCCTTGATACATCGATTGATTAAAATCACCCCCATCATGCCAAAAAAAAAAAAACCGCTCAAACATGGGACCACCTTGAAGTCCCAGGTTTGAGAGTTTTTGACAAGATGAGGACCATTTCAATCGATCGATTAAATGAAGGACGAGAATTCTGGCCAAATTTTTAAAATGTGTGTTTTTTTTTAATTTTACATCTGAGAGTTTGGCAGTTCGCCTTCGACTAGAGACTTTGAAATATTCATAACTCTTGATGGAAACAATAATATACTGGGAAAATTCCCAAAAGTCGTGGGTGACGAGAGGACAAATAAATTATTTATTCCCATATTGAAGTCACGAGATGTCGTGGGTGGCGTACTTGCCGACGTGTACATATATACAGGTCTGACATACAAATTCAATTATGGGCCTAGTTTAACATTGTTGTAATGGACATGAGTCCATAATGAATTGGGTTTACAGAAAGGCAAAAAAAAAAAAAAAAAAAAAAAAAAGCACGTCGGTACTTGCTAATAATATTTAATCACGTGATATTCTGCAAATGCTAGATGAAGAAGCCCATTCATCCAAAGTAATTATAAATGTTAGAAAAGTGAGTGGAGCAGGCACTTATGTTGGTAACAACAAGAGATGAAGTGAGTAGGAAAGTGCCTGAAGACAATAGAGAATAACAATTTTCGTGGCGGTGATCGGGGTTTGAACCCGCGACCTTACTGGTACGACAACTCCTTCTAGGCCACATAGCCGCACAAATTACTATTGATATAGAAACCACACCCTAAGATTCTATTAAATGGAAAACAACGCCTCTATCACATTATCTCATTCGTCTGTAATGTCTCATTCATACTGTTTTGTTGATAAAGGGGAAACCCGAAACATTCCACAGTATCTGTCTTCGTCTAATACACTGAATCTTACAATTCAATGCTTATCATTCTTTTTATTTTTATATCAAAATACCATTATGTATGTTATTTCATGTGTGTATTTTCAAAAATATCTTTCAACGGTTCCATCTTTGTAAACATCCTATGACGTCACATTTATCCCGTCCTTTATATCAAGATAGAACAGAATTTAAAGACACAATCTCGTTATGAATAGAAACGAACGTTCCTTATTTGGTATTTTCTTCCTTTTCGAATTGTTTATTTATATCGATTAATTCCCCTGTTTCAATCCAAACATTCCCGTGGTTTCAGATTGTCACAACAACAGAAAGTCAACACATTATGCGGAAAAAAAAGGAAAAGAATGTGATCTGCTGCTGCAGGGATTGCTTTTTTCTCTTCTCTATCTGTCTTTTATGGCCAAGAACTGCCTGACGTATACTATTTTACAGGTCTGATGACCCAAATTGTTATCTGTCCGTTGTTATTGATGCTATGCGTTTAGCCAAAAAAAAAAAAAAAAATGAAAAAAAGATTAATATCCATTACCGCGATATAGATAGTTCGAAGATGACGTTACTCAGGTCTTTGTTATTGTTTTTTTTTGCCATCCGCGTTTATGAGTAATTCTCACTAAACGGTATTACCTGACTATAAACGATCATAGTTACACACAATTTTTTTGTGTTGGTCCATTAAACCTCCGGATGGCAATGTTGTAGTACAATTGTGGGCTTATTTTAATAGCGGTGTAATGGACAATATTTTACTTTGGATTGAGAGTATTTCCATTACGACGATGAGCCCCATAATAACGTTGGTTATCAGACTCGCAAATAGGTATACGTCGTTTGATAACATTCCCATTACAACAGTGAGACCGTTAAAAAATAGGTTACCAGACCTGTAATTAGCTCACGTTGTTGTGACGTATGTGGGAAAGTCCAAGTATAAAAAAAGACACAAGATGGTGATTTATCATCGGCCTTTATTCACAGAACAGGACAGTCAATACACCATTAGATAAACACACTGACATATTATATACATTGTCGCCATAGATTCTCAACTTTGTGTTTATACATTTTCGTGCATGCCACGTCTGTAAACGAATTTCCATTTTTTTTTGATGAATAAAGTATCTCTTATCTTATCTTATCTTGTTGTGTGACAGAGCTAACTGAGCGGCGATAAATCAACAAGCATGTGATATGGAATACTATGTATTTTTTCCGTTCAATGTACGATTATGGATAATATCATCGTCACGGGTTTGACGTAAGCAGCATGCGATACAGACATGTTTTCGACATGTTTTCTGTGAGACTAATGCGATATCCGATAATAGCTCACTCATTTCATTGATTTATAACACCTTCGATAATACAGGACATTTTTGTATATTTAATCAATTTAAATGTTAAATTATAGGAGTCAGGATAGCTCAGTTGGTAGAACGCACGTTTCACACGCGAGGAGATGATGGTATCGATTCTATAATATAATATGTGACCCAACGTCTCAAAACGGTATTATGTCAAAATGGACCAGATGCTGAAAAGTCAATTTATAGTTAAACTGGTCAAAAATAAAAAACGTTTGTATGTAGCACCCTAAAATATGATATTCCTTTTCCTCTATAAAACACATAAACTCAACTTAAGTCTGATATTTCTGGCTACAAATTTCATTTGCAGCAACTTAATCATCCCGACTTAATACCGTTTTGAGACAAGGGCTCACATATTATTATGATGTGATACTTTTTTGTGTGACCTCAGTTGTGACTCTGAAAAAATATACTTTGCGTTAACAAAAGGTTTCAATATAGATAGTATGAAGTTGACTTCACTTCAGGTCTTTGCTATTGCTTTTTGCCATCCGTGTTTATGAGTAATTCTCACTAAACTGTATTTGGGGCAGCATGGCTCAGCAGTACCGTCTTTGCTTCGTACTCGAAAGATACCGAGTTCGATTACCCGCTGCGCTGTGTGACCTTAAGCAAGTCCTAGCTCAATTTGTGGCGCTGCACTGCGGCTGACGCCTGGGTTATTCCAGTAGTCCCTTGGAATAGACCCTAGAGACAAATTTCCCCTATGGGATTAATAAAGGGAATTTTATTTTATTTTATTTTATTTTTAACCAGACTATAAAGGTTCAAGGTTACACATGGTTTTGTGTTAGACCGTTAGACTTCCGATGGCAATGTTATGAGCTTCTTTGCCAAGCGCATGCTATGCATACGATATCAATGGGAGCGATCTATATTCATGTTTAAGTTCAACCAGGTCATCAATCACATGATTTGTCGCTGTCCAACAATTGGATATTTCTTAACAAATGTAAACATGCTGCTTTGTTTACAAAGGTTGTAAACATACCCATGTGTCAAGCTGAATTAAATGACCAATCGTGAAGTTTGATATTCAAAAGCTGTGAACACTTTTCACTATGTGTGTCATTTTGAACACGTTTTGCAATGTGGCCAACGACCTCGAGCACATGGAAAGATAATATAGATAGTATGCGCTTGGCTTAGAAACTCATAGCATTACCACCCGGAAGTATAACGGACCAACACACAAAACGGTGTGTATCCATGAACGTTTATAGTCGGGTTAATAAAGTTCAGTGAGCATTACTCATAAACGCGGATGGCAAAAAACAATAACAAAGACCTGAGTGACGTCATCTGCACACTATCTATAGATCGTGCCCACTAATTGTGTTCGTTTAATATCGCGGACTTCGGGATAAAGTGCGGACCAAGTGGATTTTAAGGACAGTTCTTAGTTGTCCGTCATAATGTAAACATTAGCAGTGATTGGTAAACACAGCAAACTACACATGTTTTACTATTGATGATGTGTGTCTAAGTAAAATATCCCATTGTTCTACCGCTTGATCAATGGGAGCGATCAATTTTCATGTTTTCGTCCAACCTAGTCATCGATCACATGATTTGTTGCTGTACAACGATTGGACATTTCTCAATGTATCTAAACATGCTGCTTATTTATGAAAGTTGTAAACAAACCCATGAGTCATGCAGAGCAAAATGACCAATTGTAACGTTGGATATTTCTCAAACTGTGAACTCTTTTCACTATGTGGGTCATTTTGGGCTCACTTTGCAATGTGACCAATGACCTCGAGCACATGGAGATGTAATATATAGATAGAATGCGCTTGGCCAAGGAGTTCACAACATTGCCATCTGGAAGTATAAAGGACCAACACACAAACTCTGTGTAACCATGAACATTTATAGTCAGGTTAATACAGGTTAGTGAGAACAACTCACAAAACGCGGATGGCAAAAACAATAACAAAGGCCTGAGTGACGTCATCTTCATTCTATCTATATCATGCCCATAGAACCAACAGAGAAAACTGTGTGTAAACTTAAATGTTTATAATATGATCGAGAAAATCGTGTGTTAACGAGACACCCATCTACGCCATAAAAAGAAAACCAATGATCAGAGAGAGGTCGATTTCATTCACGTTATTGTTTACAAACAATCAACTATGTTTGTCCGAGCTCGTGTGAATGTGTGCCACCAATTCCATGTTTTGATTGGTCAAATATTTACTGGTTAATTGTGCGGCTATGTGGTCTTGTGGTATGACACTTTTCTTCGGACAAGAAGGTCCTGGGATCGAGTCCCACTTTGAGCGGCGCATTGTTGGGTCTTTGGAAATGTGTCTTCACTCACATTGTACTCAACGTACTCAGGTGTAAAATGAGTACCAGTTTTCCGTCTCTGTAGGGGAAAGATTAGAATATCGCCAACGCACATCGTGTCTCGTCTCTCATGTTAAGTGTTGCTGTTAGCTAGGTACCTCCTGCAAAGTGCCTTGAGCACCGTTTAGTGAATAACGCGCTATAAAAATGCTTAAGTTTGGTGCCTCAATGGCCGTGGCATAACACTGTTTAGAGGACTTTGGTTACATATTATTTCTTGTGGCAAATAAATACCAAAAAAAAACAAACAAACAAACAAAAAAAAAAAACCCCAATGAAATTTCCTTTATTCATCCCCAAGGGGAATTTTAGGGTCTTTTCCTAGGGATGACCGGAATAACCAAAGCGCCAGCCGCAGAGCAACGCCGCATAGTGAGCTAGGGCGAGGTAACTTGCTCAAGACCACACAGCGCAGCGGTGGGTGATTGAACTCTCTACCATTCGAGTACAAAGCAAAGACCGTCCCAGTGAACCACGCTACCCCTTTAAAAAGTAATGATAATGTTCGTATTAATTATTTACTATTTAGAGGTCTACCCAAATTTTGCCATAATCAATATGTTATGTCGTATGTAACGTTTTATGTTACATTTTATATCGAGTAATTATTTGTGTAATATTTTGGATGACCGCGATAATGGAGAAGAGCTCAACAAGTGACGTCATTTATTATTCTTAACATCCCTAAACACAAAGAGGAGGAAGACACGGCTAAAAGGGTTTTAATATCCCGGAGACTGGGTCTGACAAAAACGATAAAAGTTCAGCCATCCACCGACAAAACAAATTTTAATATTTTTATGGCCAGAAAAATGTTTACTCAAAATATCAATCGATTACGATTACTCCCAGCTTATCAGAATTGATAAATTCGATACTTCATTAAAGACAAAGATTCTATAGGATTTTCAAAAAGTTACAATTTGAAAACATCTT
>NC_088364.1:77719533-77722033 GCF_034508935.2 Berghia stephanieae | reverse complement strand
TTTTATCACTCAGACATATCTAGTAGCAGTAAAATTTTTGCGATACATAATTTCTTAAGCAAAGCATGTTCTATCCACAACACATTGTTCGTTTTCTTCAAATTTTATGATATACAAAAAAAATTGAATAAGAAAAATGTTGGTTGTATCGTAATGAATGTGAAGATTTTCCTATAGTTGGTAAGGAGAAGGTTACAATACGTAGACAGAAAAAAAAAAGGAAAACCAATTCTTTCAGAAAACTTAATAAATCTTATAAGAACCAATGAAAAGGGTGCGTGCGTCCATTGGAAATTTGAGTCCGTATATTTTGTTCGTAGGGATGGTTTAAAATGCTTGGACAGTAATTAATCGGGAAAGAAGAAGAAAAAAACAAATAACTTTTTTTTTATCTTAGGCCAAATATAAATGTTTTTATTGTCGGAGAATGATATTAATCGTTTCAAAAGTTGAAAAAATACCTGATCATTTATATAGGGCAATATCCACTAAACGTGCTCAAAGCGCTTTACAAAATGGTCCCTAGCGACGTGCATTTATTTACAACCCAATTCCTTATGGGGTCATTGTTGTAATGGAAATTATCGATAGAAAAAACGCTGTTTATGGCCTGGTAATCATTTTATATCTGGATACAGTGAGAGAATGTGGGTAAACAGCCTTTTCGCATACTCAAGAATGCGCCGCTCAGAGCGGGACTCGAACCATGGACCTTCCAATCGAAAGGAAAACCTTCATACCACAAGACCATCTAGCAACCGTATAATTGGGATAACTTAAAATTCTCCAAATTCGCTCATTTTGGCCTTAATCTAAATTTTCCTAATCTGATTGAGTCTGCCATCATACCGGGATTACGAAATAGGTAATGTATGTCTATACAGACACTTAAAAAATGGAATTGGAAACTAAACAACACGAAATTCAGTTAGAGAAATTTCTAGAGACATTGGTGAGTGGAAAGGAATGAATATATTCAGGGGGAAACTAGAGTGCGAAATGCTATCAGCCGTCCCTCCGGTACGCTAGACACAGACAAAACATCACTTCCGTTCAATGAGACGGACAGAAAGATGGTAGATTGGAGTTGTCTTTTCCTGGTTCACCAAGGCAACAAAGGTATGGCTCCAGTAAACAACATACTCGCTCGTACAGTGGTCATTGATTTCTCATCAACACGCAAGAGTTACTCTACTTGTCATCCGTTACTACTAGCCCCTGTAGCACAATGTAATGAAAGAGTTGGGTTGTTGGTCTGTGTGTCAATAGGATATGTTGGTTTTTATGTATGTATGTATGTATGTATGTATGTATGCATGCATGATGAATGATGGATGATGGATGGATGGAGTATGCATGTATGTATGATGGATGTATGTATGTATGTATGTATGTATGTATGTATGTAGTGAATGTATGTATGTATGTATGTAATGTATGTAGTGTATGTATGTATGTAATGCATGCATGTGATGGATGGATGATGTATGGATGATGTATGGATGTATGTATGTATGTATGTATGTATGTATGTATGTATGTAGTATTATGTATGTATGTAGTTATGTATGTATGATGATGTATGTATGTAATGTATGTAATGTATGTATGTTTATGTAATGTATGTATGATGTATATGTATTATGTATGTATGTATGTATGTATTAGTATGTATGTATGTATGTAGTATGTATTATGTATGAGTAGTATGTATGTATGTATGTATGTATGATGTATATTATGTATGTATGTATGTAGTATGTATGTATGTAGTATGTATGTATGTAAGTAGTATGTATGTATGTATGTATGTATGTATGTATGTATGTATGTATGTATGTATGTATATGTATGTATGTATGTATGTATGTATTAGTATGTATATGTATGTATGTATGTATGTTATGTATGTATGTAGTATGTATGTGATGTATGATGTATGTATGATGTATGTATGTATATTTGTATGTATGTATGAGATGTATGTATGAAATGTATGTATGTGTATGATGTATGTATGTATGTATGTATGTATGTATGTATGTATGTATGTATGTATGTATGTATGTATGTATGTAGTGTATGTATGTATGTATAGAAATAGATATGAGATAATGAATGTATATTATAAAAATTGTAGATATATGAGTTTTAGAGTATGTAGTATATATGTAGTGTTTATTGATGAATTTATTAGTAATTTTTTTGTGTGAGTGATGGTTATGATTATGTGTATGATTTGATGAGTAGTAGTGTTTATTAGTATAGTATGTGTATATGTATGTGTTGTAGTATAAGTATGAGATAATGTTGTTATTAGTATGTATGTATATGTGTGATGAGATGTTTTATAGTATTGTAGTATTTAGTATTATTGTATGGTTTGTAGAGTATGTGTAGTATAGTATTTGTATTATTAGTATATAGTATGAAGTAGATTGTGATTAGATAGAGTATGATTATTGTATGTAGATGATATGTATATGTATTGAGTATTTAT
>NC_088364.1:77707033-77712033 GCF_034508935.2 Berghia stephanieae | reverse complement strand
GTGGGTTGAATCTGTGACGACGTGTACTTATTTGCAGGTCTGATAACCCGGATTGTTATCATCTCATTATAATGGAAATTATTTCAAACCACCGAAAAATATCGTAATTTAAAACAATGTTAAAATGAGCCCATGATTGTGTCCGTTATCAGACCTGTATATATGTGTACGCCAATCCGAGCCCATTGTTACATTTTTATATATTGCGTTATGTCAATTCTAAATCAAAGTAACTTTCACAACAGGCGAGATGTGCCGCCGTGAGCGTATATTCTTCAGTGGCCACCAAGACCACTTTACAGACAACGATAGATATCTACGCAAACACACGCTAGTCATGTCATCACAGTTGGATTACTACGCCAAACCCCGTGATAGTAGTGCCGTGACCCCGTCACCTTGGCGGACTGTTTTGTCTACATCTCCGCTGCTAATGCTGCAATTTATTTTACTTTCAAATTATTTCCATGTCGATGCATAAACGTTGCTAAAATAGGGTAGGGAAGTTGTCACGTCTAAAGACTATAAAATATTAGACTTGGGTGGATTTCTATGTTATATTTCAGAGAAAAATTGCAGAATGTTATAGTTTTTAATAGCGAAAATTACACATATTCGATAAGTTTATATTGAATTTCGATGATCGGCGGGGCAAACCTCTGAAGTCTCGATTTCACCATCGGCGATTCAAAACTCTGAAGTCTACACACGAGCTTAGCTCACCATGTTTTATTTGATGTTATCAGAGATTCACCCGATGTGGGCAAGAACCCGAAACGACAGAGCATCTAGTTGAACGGTGTGTTGTGACGATGCTACCGGGCGGGTTCACGACGGTGCACAAATGCGGACCGGACTTTGCTGATTGGGTCGATCGTCATAACATAGTAGTGTGAGAACCATAAGAAGCTGCTGCCCAAATTAAATAAAACTTGGTGCACAAGTCTCGTATGTATGTAGATAGACTTCAGAGTTTTGTTCCTCTGATCGTGAAGATCGAGACTTCAGAGGGTTGATCTGCTGTCCAACGTCCAGTCAAGGCAGGAATGGCTTTTCTTTTTTTTAAAAATATTTTTCTTTCTGCTCTGTCTGGCTCTGTATACCATACACACATTTTCTGATATGTATATTGTTACAGTGAATGACATAATCAGTCGGATGGTGAAAAGGTTTGAACTGAGATATTGCCAAGTTTAGGTGGAAGGTCAATTTTTACCCAAAATGAGTTCTTGTCATAAATGATTAAATCAACCCTTTTCGTACATCTTCTGGAAATATCAAAGCTTAAATTTACTTCTAAATATTTTTTACAGCTAGTCAAGTTGAAAAAGTATGAAATTTGAGAAAAGTTGCTGGATACCTTTTCCATACATCTATCTAACACTAACTTCATGAAAAATCACCTGATTTACGTCAAATAAAGATTAAAATGCTCTGGTAAGCATTTTCTTTCAGAAGATGCAAAAAGTGCAAATACAAAATGTTCACCGTCCGAATGATTAGGTCATGCACTGACACAGATGTCTCCTAACCGTTTTATATCGGGACAAACTTGATGAAGGAAAACTAATTTATAGCAAGAAACATAAAATTTTGCGTTTATTTCTCTTCTATAAGGTGGAGGGTAAAATAGAATTATTTCTTGCATTTCATGAAATTCAATTTTACATTTCTCATTATTTTATTCCTTAATAATTCAGTTTTCGTGGTCCTATTCATCGAGACTTGATACCGCTTTGACACGATAGGTCACATTTTGTGACTATACAAGAAATGATGGTTTCTTTCCTTCTCAAGATTAAAACCAGTTTACGTTTATAGATTATTTTTCATGATACGAACGTCTTAATTAAGCATAGTTTGTGTATGACCTGTTGTTGTAGTTTTGATGTTTGTATTGAAAAGGTCCCTAGAGCTGTTTGTATAATATGGGATAGGTGCTGTATAAATGATTATGATGATTATTATTATTATTATTATCATCATCATCATCATCATCATCATCATCATCATCATCATCATCATCATCATCATCATCATCATCATCATTATCAGCATTATTATTATTATTATTATTATTATTATTATTATTATTATTATTATTATTATTATTATTATTATTATTATTATTATTATTATTAAGATTATTATTATTATTATTATTATTATTATTATTATTATTATTATTATTATACATTCCAAGTTTGAGAATTTAAGACAAGTGGGGTCCATTCTAATCGATCGATATTTAAAGGTAGAAACTTCTAGCCAAAATGTAAGTAACGATATTATTATGGGTGTGTATGTTTTATTTTATTTTACAGAGCAGGGCATGGAGTGATATCATTGACATTTTATTTGACACGCTAACCAAATTATCAGACGAACGATGTTATAAATATACACGGAATGGGGCACGGCAGGCCAGATGAAAAGGCCAATATTTTGGACTGTTAAAGTAATCATACCTGGCCATATTTCACCCCCGCAAAGTTTATGTTTGGTGAAAGATTGCCCGAGATACGGTGGTGTGTGCTTGGACATGCCAGGTTGTTTTGCAAAATACAGCCATTATCCGGTCAATTTCTCGCCTTATGTTGCTATTTAAAAAAAAAAAAAAACTTTTCTCTTTAAAAAGATTGTTTTCTCTTTTATCATGTTCGATTTGTGTTCTTAGTCTATTGAGTCCTTTGACGCTTTGTACAGCACATGGAGCCTGTTAGGCGCTGTGTTTATACTAACACTCTTACAATATCCGCCACTACCTTTAAACATGTAGTAGTACTCACCACACCTGAGCCGATTCGGTAAATGCATATTATTATAAAGTATCTTGTGCTAGGACACAACGCAGTGGACAGAAATTATCACCCACCCCCCTTTCTTTTTGTGCGGTTATGTAGTCTTGAGGTATGACACTCGCTTTCGGATCGGAAGGTCCTGGGTTCGAGCCTTGCTCGGCGCATAGTTGAGTCCTTGGAAAAGCCTCTTTACTCACATTCTCTCACCGTACTCAGGTGTAAAATGAGTACCTGGCCGTTTACAGCGTTGTCTCTGTCCGAAAGACATTGTAACATCACCTAACCTAATCACGTCCCGAACTAGATGTTAAATGTTGCTGTTGGCCTGAGACCCTATGTAAAGCGCTTTGAGCACATATAGTGGATATTGTGCTATATAAAAGCTCATTTACGAGTCCGAACACCGCGTACCAATGAACCACCAACGCCACAAATTATGTAAATAAATTCAAAATAACTTTTGAACTGAATTCAACTCCAGAAGATTTTGTTTTCAAATATTCTATTTCTACTTATCTTTACTAAAGTGATGGATTTTAATAAAGTAAGTAAAAAAACCCAAAACAAAACAAAACAAAACAAAATCAATTTGACATTCTTCGACAAGCCCTGATCCCAATTGTAAAGTAAACGACATTACTTTTCCATCGCTATAGATGATAATAATAATATTATGATTAAATCTGTTATATTTTACAAAATCGTTATTACCCTGCGGCCTGAGAAGTCATGAAGTACATTGTGAACGAATTTCTATATCAGATCAATATTGATAATGAAAAGTATAATATCCACCGTGACAAAATAAATAAATAAATAAATAAATAAATAAATAATAAATAACATTCCCTTTATTCATCCCTGAGGGGAATTTTTTTCTTTAGGGTCTATATTCCAAGGGAAGACTGGAATAGCCCAGGCGTCAGCCGCAGTGCAGCGCCGTAAACTGAGCTAAGGCAATGTGACTTACTCAAGGCCACACAACGGGTAGCGGGTATTCGAACTCGTTACTTTCGGGTACCAAGCAAGGACAGTACCACTGAGCATTGCTGCCCCCTATATATAAAACTCTAGTGTTGAGCTGTCTATGGTACAATATCCACTAAATGTGCTCAAAGCGCTTTACAGGGGGTTCCTGGCCAACAGCAACACGTAACATTTAGAACGGTACATGACGCCTGTTAGGCGATATTACAATTTTTTTTGGACAAAGACAACGCTGTTAACGACCAGGTACTCGTTTTACACTTGAGTACAGTGAGAGAATGTGAGTAAAGAGTCTTCTCAACTATGCGCCGAGCACGAGGCTCGAACCCAGGACCTTCCGATCCGAAAGCGAGTGTCCTATCACTAAACCACATATATAACTCTACTGTTGTTCTTTTTTTCAATTTTCTTTTTGTTTTTGTTTTGACTAATGTAGAACCCCCATCATTTAAATAAAGGCTGTTACGAACAGGCACTCGTCTATTCTAAAGTATTATACTATTTAATGTATTGTAGGGATTAACATAGACCCAGACGAATCTTTTTAGCCATCAACGATCAAAATCGTTCAGGTAATAAAGCCTATAGATGCGCGCAAATGAATCTGGCAAAAAGGTGGGCAGGTGGCGATTTCCCAACATCAAACTATGAACCCGGGGAGGGGGGGGGGGGGGGGGGGGGGGCTCAAATTTGCATTATTGAGAATGATTATAATTTCTTGTAGTGACGACAACTAATATTTATTATTATTTTACATATCCGGCCATTTTTAATTGAAAGTAGACTAATATCAATTTGAAATCGTGTTCGCTCCTGCATAAAACCAATTTGAATGCAATAGTTCCCAATTATGCCGCACTTTGGAAAAAAAAAACAAACAAAAAAACACGTAGATTAAAATAACCAAAAAGATAAACATAAAAATAAAAATAATATTTCAAATATTTATCGATTAAAATAGCCCGCCCTCATCTTGACAATAACTTTCAAACCTGCGAATTTTTTTTTTTTTTTTTTTTTCAATTCTGTTCGGAAAAGGAAAAGTCAGCCAAGTCCCAGGAATGAGAAAAATTATTTGTCAATACGAGAGTCTTTTTAATTGATCGATATTTGAAGGAAAAGTTTTATGGCCAAAATTTTTAAATACCTGTTTGTTATTTTTTTTCCCAAAGTTTGGCAGATTTTTATTGAAGGTCAACTTAAATCATCGAT
>NC_088364.1:77694533-77702033 GCF_034508935.2 Berghia stephanieae | reverse complement strand
AACAAGGACTTATATTATTGTGACGTCATCTTTTAATTTCGTGCATACCCTAGTGAGTTATCGTTAATGGTGCTCAAGGAAACAAGTGATCCCATTAGTTGGACTATTGAATACATATCACAATTTGTTTTGTTTTGTGACCAAAGACTTATCTTTTGACGTAATTTTCTTTTGTCAGAGTCAGCCTCTTAACGGAGGCTATGAACTGAGACTAGACAGGGTTTAAAATTTGACATTATTTTTAACTTAGTGTACTACTTAGTGGGTAATCGTTAGTAGTGCTCGCAATGTCTTCAATCAAGTATTAGGTTTCAAAGTTTTTGCCAAAATGAGGGTCATTTAAATCGAGCAATATTTGAAAGGCGGGTTTTCTGGCCAAATTTTTAAATACGTGTATTTGCAGAGTACGACAGTTAAATGGTTAAAACCACATCCTAAACAACAACTGACCGACGATTATAGATAGAACGAAGTTGACGTCACTCAGGTCTTTGTTATTGTTTTTTTGCAATCCATATTTATGAGTTTTTCTCATTAAACTGCATTAACAAGAATATAACTTTCAATGTTAAATAAAGTTTAGAGTGTTGGTCCTTTATATTTCCGGATGGCAATGTTGTGCGTTTCCTAGCCAAGCGCAGACTATCCATATCGGCATATTGCGTCATGCCTTTGACGCCAGAGTTATTCCAGTCATCCTTGGAGTAATCCCATTATAGAATTCCCCCTTGGGGATGAATAAAGGGTATTTTTATTTATTTATTCTATTCGTTGAATTACCAAGGGGTGGTCATATACATAGAAACTAAAGCATTAACATAGCGCAATATCAATTAAACATGCTCAAAACGCCTTTTAAGAGGTCCCAACCAACAGCAACACTTAACATGTAGAACTTAACATATCCCCTGTCAGGCGATATTACAATATTTTTTGTTCACAAAGACACAGTTGTCTACATCCAGGCATTCATTTTACACCTGAGTACGGTGAGAAAATGAGAGTAAAGATACTTTTCCAGTGACTCAATTATACGCCTTTCAGAGCGATTCTCGAAACCCGGACTTTCCGATCTGATGGTGAGATTCATACCACTAGACCACATAGAAACATATTTAGTACTTCGTTTTATACCAGCCCCTTACTACAACTGACCGACGATAATAGAAGAGAGGTGGTGGGAGAGGGGGAGAGATGAGGGATATTTCCATAATCAGTAACTACATCTTTGAGTAACCACCTCTGCGGTCCCAGAAAGAACCAAATCACGTGACTCAATTGACCTCTCGCGACAAACAGGAAATGGATTGTCACAATCTCATCTGGGCCAGTTCACTTCAACCCAGCAAACAAGGGTTAGCCAGGTAAGACCTCATTACTTCCGCCCAAGTTCGCGGGCCCCCTGGGGACAGATGGATTCTTCCAAATGGGATGATGGTACGGAGTACGGACAAAGCTGCTGTCGCACTCTAGAAAAATTTGGATTTTTAAATTTGGTCAGAAAACTCGTCCTTCAAATATCGATCGATTTAAATCACTTACGTCTTTGAAAAAACGCTTAATCCTGGGATTTGACAAAGTCCGATGTTTGAGAGTTTTTGCCAAGATGACGGTCATTTGAGTCGATCGATATTTGGAAGACGAATTTTATGGCCAAATTTTAATACTAGTTTTTCTAGAGAACATCAGGGAATTATCTGATGCATTTTTTAAAACAATAAATCGCCTCTTCATATTTGGCCAGAAAAATCAGGAAACACGCAAATAACCTTTAATGAAGACTGAAATTATAGATAAGTGTGTGTAGCTTTTGTGTCCTATTGTGCAAAAATACACACGCTATAGAAACCGGGAAAAACCCGGGCTCCATGGTCCAAATGGATCTGAAGGACTACCATTTATTATTTACCACAGGATAACTGATGAACATATATGTTTTTCCTTAGTTTTATTTTTTCAAATAACTTAGCATAGATGGCATGCGTTTGGCTAAGAAACTCACAACATTGCCATTTGGAAAATGACAGTACGAACATACAAAAGCATGTGTATCCTTGAAGGTTTATAGTCTGGTTAATACAGTATAGTGAGAATTACTCATAAACATGGATGGCAAAAACCGATAACAAAGACCCGAATGAGTGACATCAACTAGATATCTATTGGAGTATTTCTGTGGCGAATCACACAATAAGAACGACCTTTTGGCACGCTGGCCTCAAGTTCACTCTTCAATGTACGAAGATGAAGTCACTCTGTTCTCTTGTTATTATTTCTAAGACGGAATGCTAAGTGATTAGATAGTTGTCAAATAATTGTTTATCGAACCATAATAAATAAATGTGTGAACCTGATAAAGAAACGAAGTTCACGTCACTCAGCTCTTTGTTATAGATAGAACGAAGTTGACGTCACTCAAGCCTTTTTTATTATATTTTGCCATCCGTGTTTGTGAATGATTCTCATTAAACGGTTTTAACCGGACTATTGAAGTTCAAGGTTACACATATTTTGTGTGTTGGTCCGTTATACTTTCGGATGGCAATGTTGTGAGCTTCTTAGCCAAGCGCATACTATCTATAGATAGAACGATGTTGACTACTATTTACTTTTTGTCTGACATTGTTTCAAACCTTTTTCCATCACCTTATCGTACTCCTGACTTACTATTTATAGATCAAACGAAATTAACGCCACTCAGCTCTTTGTTTTTTTTGTTTTGTTTTTGTTTTTGTTTATTTTTTGCATTCATTTCAAGAGTAGTTCCTACTAAATATAAATTAATCCGACTATAAACGTTTAATGTTACACATAGTTTTGTGTGTTGGTACGTTATATCCGGCTGGCGGATATTGTGAGTTTTTAAAGTAAACGCAAAGCATCAATAACTTTTATCCTTAACATCTCAGACGGCCAGATTTGATACAGTTTTGGATCTGCGATATAAATAGAATAAATCACAATGGGTGAAGTTCATATATATTTTTTTTATCCTTTAAACACAAACCCGTATCTGAGATGATGGCACAGAGGGTATCAGAAGGTCTGAGGTTCGATCCCCAGTCGAGGTAGACTGATTTTTTGGGATGTTATTTTCATTCTTATATTTTTCTTTATTGCTTTGTCTATAATCTTTCAAATACACCTGTTCAGATCTTTATCTGTTCCGTAGATCAAAGGACAAACATTGCTTCATCAATTTCTCTGAGTTGCTTATTTTTAAAAAAAAATAAACAAAAAGGTAACAATGTAGCATCGAAATTACAGCTTCTTAAAGAGTCGAATAATTGTGGATAAAGTCAATTCTTTGCCATTTTCACGATATGGAAACCGGGATTAACTATCCTGCTCCACGGGCTATGAAGAACTAGAAAAAGAATAAAAATTCACAATAGATGAAGTTCATAGATTTTATTTAACTTTGAACCAAAACTCTTATCGGCGTTGATGTAAATGTTGCTGCTCGAAGCTTGAAGAAATAAATTGATTCATCTTATTAACTACCACAATATCTCATTCATCTGTAGTGTTTCATTCATCCTGTTTGGTAATAAATAAGAAACCCGAAACGTCCATTTTATATGTTTTCGTAATTAAATTGAAGCTTACATTCCATTTCACACTGTTATTTATTGGCGATCATGACATCAAAGCTCAATCGAAAGACAAAAGAAAATAAACATGAAATTCGGCATCCAAATACAGATCAAACCTTCCTTCCATTTGTAGAAAATCGATAGAACATCTCTCCATACAATTCTCTACAGCATATTTTTCCTCTTAAATGTTATTGTCTTTAAAAGCGCTCACTCACCCATTCATTCACTCGGTGTCTACAACGAATAATAATATGCCAAAGTAACAAAACTTATTTTTTATAGTTTGACCCAAAAAAATAAATACTCCAAATAGTAATCGATTAAAATGGCTTTCAACATTTCAAAAACTAAACCAAACTGTTGAACCTGAGACTTCTATGTAGATGAAGAGTTTTACAAATTCATCCAGTCTCAGTCTTGGGACTTTTTTTACAAGTAGGGGGTCATTTTGATCGATTGATATAAATAACTAAAGTAAAATATTATTTTTTGGCCAAATTGAGAAAAAATGTTTGGCAAATTGAGGCTAAAAGAATTGTAACTTGATTCGAGCTGTCGTTCTTACAAGGAGAGCTGTACGTTTAATACGTTCTTAAAATATTTGCCACAAAACTCATTTTTCAATGAATGAGTTCGGATTTTATATTGTTGTTCGATTCTTATTTAACTGCAGTTATGGGACAGCGTGTCTCAGCGGTATGGTCTTTGCTTCGTACTCAAAAGCAACCGAGTTCGACTTCCCGCCGCGTTGTGCGGAAGGATCTCGGTCCCTTTCTGTGTGAAGCGAGTACTCTACCACCTGAGCTATCGGGGCACCAAATGCCAGACAAGCAATATAAACAATATAAGAAAATAAAAACATCCCAGAAAATCACTTTGCCTCGACTTGGGGTTCGAACCCCAGTCATCTTGGTTACAAATCACTCACAAATATTTATAATTCGGGAACAGTTTCAGCGTTTATTTTGATTTTGTTTTCCTGACTTGATACAAACAAGTTAAACATACATGAGCTTGTCAAAGAATGCTATTTATTTTTTAAAAACTTAAGCTTTTATATAGCGCAATATCCACTAAACATCCTCAAAACGATTTACAAAGGGTCCCTCACAACAACACGTAGCATGTAGAACGAATCTTGACGCCTGTTACGAATATTACAATGTTATTTTGGACATAGACCACGCTGTTAAGGACCGTGTACTCATTTTACACCCGAATACGGCGAGAGAATGTGAGTAATTTTAAATAGCCATTTCCAAGGACTCAACTATGCGCCGATCGGGACTCGAACCTAGGACCTTCCAATCCGATGGCGAGTGTCATACAATTATCCCTCATAGCCGCATAGACCGACCCGACGCCTTTCAATGTAGGATCTCCATTTTAAGAAACACTTCATACTCATTTTAAATTGATTTTTTAAACATCTAGTATTGAAATATAGTCCCTGCTGTCGGAAATTGCATAGAACGTAAGAAAACTACTAGAATGTGAGTAAATAGCCATTTCCAAGGACTCAACTATGCGCTGATCGGAACTCGAACCTAGGACCTTCCAATCCGATGGCAAGAGTCATATAATGAAACCACATAGGCGCATAGACCGACCCGAACACCATTTTTAGAAACACTTCATTCTCATTTTAAATTGATTTTTAAAATTTTAGTATTGAAATGTATTCCCTGCTATCGGAAATGTTTGATTGCATAGACCGTAGGAAAACTACCAGAAAGCCATTCCCCCAATAACAGCCCAGGAATGGAATTGTCCCCTTGGGGGTTTTAACAGTTTATTGTCGTCGATTTCGCAATGACTTGGGTGAAGAATTGTCACAGCGACTTAACAAGATATAAATAAATAGATAACCCCCCCCCCCCCTTCTTCCCGCCATTCACCCTCATAACCCTTTCTTCCTTTCTACACAAACTGACTTGATAAAACGTGACCTACCGTGTCAAAACGGTACTATCAGAGGTCGGGGATCAAAGCTATGAAGTCTACAAACGATGTCATAATCAGAGGTCTGCCTCGCCCAAAAAAATAAATATTAGATGATGCGCAAAGCTTGTATGTAGACTTCAGAGGTTTGATCCGCCGATCGTGAAAATCGGGACTTCAGAGGTTTGATCCGCCGATCGTGAAAATCGGGACTTCAGAGGTTTGATCCGCCGATCGTTAAAATCGGGACTTCAGAGGTTTGATCCGCCGATCGTGAAAATCGGGACTTCAGAGGTTTGATCCGCCGATCGTGAAAATCGGGACTTCAGAGGTTTGATCCGCCGATCGTGAAAATCGGGACTTCAGAGGTTTGATCCGCCGATCGTGAAAATCGGGACTTCAGAGGTTTGATCCGCCGATCGTGAAAATCGGGACTTCAGAGGTTTGATCCGCCGATCGTGAAAATCGGGACTTCAGAGGTTTGATCCGCCGATCGTGAAAATCGGGACTTCAGAGGTTTGATCCGCCGATCGTGAAAATCGGGACTTCAGAGGTTTGATCCGCCGTCGTGAAAATCGGGACTTCAGAGGTTTGATCCGCCGATCGTGAAAATCGGGACTTCAGAGGTTTGATCCGCCGATCGTGAAAATCGGGACTTCAGAGGTTTGATCCGCCGACCATCGATATGTCGGGATGGGCGAGGTGCTGGAAATTGAAATTTGAGCCAACACTTATGATCATAAAAAAATATAGTCCATCAGAGCCATAAAGCCCACGGAGCCGGTGCTTATCCCACCCGGTTTTATAGCGTGAAACGGAAAATAGCAATTTACTTGTTACCCTTTGGATAGAACGCTAGTCTGTCGCAAAGTAATTTCCGCCATATTTAACAAGTTGGCTAAATGGCTGAATGGGTAAGGCATTGCACTCGGAAGGTCCCGTGTTCGAGCCCCGCTTCGGGAACTTTCGTTTTTTTTTTCTTGGGCTAGGTTATTAATCCCCAATTTGCCCACTATAGACAACATGGATGATTCCTGTTGACATCAAACCTCTTGTTGGATAGATTATCTATGTTCTTTTACGCAACGCCAGGCGACGGTTATATCTAATGTTGCACTAGTGGATGATGTATTTTTGCGATGGCTGGGAATGAATACTATTTCTTGCATTGCAAATTTTTTTAAAAACCATCAAAGTTTGCATTTCCCATTATTTCTTTCTTAATTCATCTTCGGAGTCTTATTCATTCCCTCATAAAACCGTTTTTGAAACGATGGGTCACATATGGAATATATTTTGCTATTGATGAATTTTGAACTTTAATAACCATAAATCACGTGTTAGAGCTAAACAGGTCACGTGGTTGCCACGTTGTAACTTCCGGCCATTACTCGTGACAAGCTAACGTAGCAACTACCGGAGAGACGTCAATGAGAGAAGGTCTATCTTGGATTGAAACCGCAGGGGTTACATTAAGGCGTTGGGTTATTTGGAGGAGAGGAATCTCTGAGGTGGAAGAAAATATAAAAGGGTTGATTCTTAAGAAGATTGCATTGATCTGGTGGTGGCCAAGCACAGTTGGTGGGCGGCAGTTATTTGGATGGAGTTGAAATAGATCTATAGATAGAAAGATAGATGGTAAGATAGATAGACAGATCGATGGGTGTCAGATATATATATATATATATATATATATATATATATATATATATATATATATATATATATATACATATAAAGGTCCAGCCTATTTTAATATCGTTTTGAGATGATATGTAGCAAATAGCAGAGATCGATAACTCCAGCCATGATGCGTTTGAATTTTATCACGTCATTCTTCTTCTTCTTCTTCTTCTTCTTCTTCTTCTTCTTCTTCTTCTTCTTCTTCTTCTTCTTCTTCTTCTTCTTCTTCTTCTTCTTATTATTATTATCATTATCATTATCATTATCATTATCATTA
>NC_088364.1:77667033-77684533 GCF_034508935.2 Berghia stephanieae | reverse complement strand
AATGATAATTGTGGTCAAAGTGCTTTGCAGGGGGTTCCAAGCCAGGTGTTACAATATCCTGTGGAGGGTTTTTTTTTTTGCCTCATAAGACATTGGTTAATAATAGAGTGATACGGGTAGTTGTACAAAAAAAATAAGATAAATCTGATAAGACGGGCCAAAACAAGCTTCTAACTAGAGTAGTGCCAAAACCGGAGTGCCAAAAAGGAAATGGTGTTTGATTAGCTGGACATACGAGCTCAGAAAGGATTCATTAAAATGTAACAGACAAGATCTAAATCGGGATGATCCGACGTGTTCATATATGCAGGTCTGGCATCTGAAGCCGCCTATGGGCCCCAGTTTAACGTTGTTGTAATGGACAATATTTTGCATTATTCTTTTTAAAAAAATTCCATTAAAATAATGAGGCCATAAGGAATTGGATTATCAGACCTCCAACTAAGTGCACGTCGGGATGATCTATATCACATTTCCATGTGCTCAAGGTCATTGGGCACATTGCAAAATGAGCTCAAAGTGACCCACATAGTGAAAAGTGTTGACAGCTTTTAAAACATTTAACATCACGATTGGCCATTTTGTTCAGCTAGCTTGACACGTGGGTATATTTACAACTTTCATATATAAAAGCAGCGTGTATATATTTGTAAAGAAATGTCCAATCGTTGGACAACAACAAATCATGTGATTGATGACTCGTTTGGAAGAAAACATGAATACAGATTGCTTACAATGGAACCACTAGGGCGAAATAAACGTTTGGACACCTATACAGATGTGGAGATGATCTATGAACGGAGAGGTGAGAGGGACAGTTTTGACCTGCGTGCAATGAAATGGCCCAGAACAGAAACCACTGGAAGTCGGGTTTGCCTAGATAAGGGAAATCAGCATTTCAGTGATAGATATGAGATTTGAGGTTAATTCCTATTCTTCATAGTAAAGAACAAACTATTTTTTTTAATTACAAAAGACCCAGAGTTCGTACTCCTTATCATTTTAATACTAAACCACTTTTCAGGGAATCTAATACCGTTTTAGGCAACATGGGTGATTCCTGTTGACATCAGAATCCTGTTTGATGGATTTTCTATATTTCTCCATGGAATGCCTGGGCGATCTAACGGTCTGATCCATGGCAGCGGGCACAATACTATTATATACGCCACCAATGATCGAAAGGATATTGTGTAAGTAACTATTAATGAACGACAATGGGCGCTATAAGAATAATTTCCTATTATCATATTTAAACTTACAAGTAATCTTTTCCCTTCTCATATTAAACCGACTGACACAGACTGAGAGAATCCCTATCGAAGCTGCATATCCAAATAAAAGACAGATTTTATAAAAGTTCTGGAAGGAATTTCGCGGTTACGAAATGTTACAAAGGTTTGCTGAATTAAACTTTAGAATATTATTATGGCTCATATACCGGAGTTGACGTGCACGTATTTGCACAGCTGATAACCCAAATTGTTATGGGTCGACGTTGATCTATTTGCAGGTCTGATAACCCAAATTGTCATGGGCTCATTGTTGTAATAGAAATACTCTCAAACCAAGGCAAATAAATATCGTCCATTACACCGATGTTAAATCGAACCCATAACTACGTTCGGTTATCAGACCTTCAAATATATGCACGTTGCTATGCGTAAAGGACATACTACACTCAAACCGATTCAAACTGTTGTCCATTACAACAATGATGAATTAATCAAGACACGATAGCAGTCGATAATGAATTATACTATTATCTACACGAAGGCCGGAGTTAATTAATTAAGGTGAATTCTGCAGATAATCAGTCTCTCCTTTTTCTTTTGGATAAGAAAAAAATAGCAATTATTGCCCCAGGGGACAGACCAACCAATGTTGTCCACGCTAAGCTCATTAGACAGAAGTCAGAATAGTAATGTAGTATTTTCTTGTGGTGACCTTTACAGGACAATGACCCTGAAGCCGGATGTGGGGAAGAACTTCTTCCGGTAGCTCATGAGATTGATTTATTAAGTATTAACCCACTTATTAGATCAATATTTCTGCTAGCTTTTTTCTTCCTTAACGAATATTGCTTTATGATTTGTTGTTTCGTCGTGTGTGTAAGGAGGTGTGTTTAAGATAGTATGTGCGTATCTGTGTATTTGTGTGTGTATGTGGTTATATAGCTCTGCCTACTTGAACATTTAAAAATTCGTGATCTTCAGGAGATAACAATTGTAGTCGCCATAGTTAACTTTAAAAATCAAAAATTTATCTTCCCAGGTATTAATAACACTTTAACCCTCTCCTTATCAAATAAAAGAAAATCGTCACATTCGTTACGATACAACCAACTTTTTTCTTATTCAAATTTCTCTTGTACAAATAAAATTTAAAGAAAATGAACAGTGTGTTGTAGAGCATGTTTTGCTAAAGAAATTATGTATCGCAAGAATGTTACTGCTATTATGTCAGAGTGATAAAAATTCATTTTTGTGTGAGTTGAGTGTGAAGTTTTGGGGAAAATCCTGAAAATGGGTGTTAAGGAAAGGGTTAAAATCCTTAAAATTATGTAGACTGGCCCCAACTTTCATTTTCAATAAGTTTTGATGACTTAGAGATGCTCATGAAGTTGTGAAATAGGAGCCAAAATTGTGTAATTCTACGATTTGTTTTGTAAATGTAGACAGGTCTGGTTTATTTTATTATGGTTGTATTTTGGACACGTCCGGAGACTTAACATCATCCAAAAATCAGTGCTAGAATTGAAGGAAAAGTAGCTGGCAGAAAGGCACGAGGCAAGCCAAGGATGTCCTGGATAGGAAATGTAGAGGCAGCAACTAAATAACTGGCAAAACGATAATCGACTGCTTGGCAATGGCCATTGAATGCCGTGAAGAATGGAGTTCCATGACATTCAACCTCTGTAGGGAGATGGAACTCCGGTAAGGTAAGGTAATGGCCCTTGGGCGTGAAGAATGGTGTTCCATGACATTCAACCTCTGTAGGGAGATGGAACTCCGGTAAGGTAAGGTAATGGCCCTTGGGCGTGAAGAATGGCGTTCCATGACATTCAACCTCTGTAGGGAGACGGAACTCCGGTAAGGTAAGGTAATGGCCCTTGAGCGTGAAGAATGGAGTTCCATGACATTCAACCTCTGTAGGGAGATGGAACTCCGGTAAGGTAAGGTAATGGCCCTTGAGCGTGAAGAATGGCGTTCCATGACATTCAACCTCTGTAGGGAGACGGAACTCCTGTAAGGTAAGGTAACGGCCCTTGAGCGTGAAGAATGGCGTTCCATGACATTCAACCTCTGTAGGGAGACGGAACTCCTGTAAGGTAAGGTAACGGCCCTTGAGCGTGAAGAATGGCGTTCCATGACATTCAACCTCTGTAGGGAGACGGAACTCCTGTAAGGTAAGGTAACGGCCCTTGAGCGTGAAGAATGGCGTTCCATGACATTCAACCTCTGTAGGGAGACGGAACTCCTGTAAGGTAAGGTAACGGCCCTTGAGCGTGAAGAATGGAGTTCCATGACATTCAACCTCTGTAGGGAGACGGAACTCCGGTAAGATAAGGTAAGATATGGTTGTATTTTGTAACGCCAACAACAGATGGAGATGAGAGATGATTATCTGAAGGAAAGGAATTGTTTGTGTCTGAAATACTGTCTATAATAAGGCATTAGACCGGGTGTTCTTCCTTTTTTTTTTTTTTTTTTTTTAGATTATTCCACTTTGGGCCTTTGTGGAGCATAGGGCCTCCACAATTAACCAGTTTAACTGCCGTACTCCCGAAAGAAACGTATTTAAGAATTTGGCCAGAAAAATGGCCCCTCAAATATCTTTCAATTTAAACCTCTTTTCTTGGCAAAAACGCTCACACCTGGAACCTCGTTTCGGGAAAATCCGTAAAATGGCCGAAAAGGAGAAGGTTTAACATTATTTTACTTTCCAAAAATCGAAATTTAACTACATAACAACCTGTAAAATATGATTATTTCAGAAGTATTCGACTTGTTTTGACGGGTGAAAATATTATTTTTAAATTTGAAGCCAGTTAAATTATTGAATGCAGTTAAAACGAAAGAAAGAAAGAAAAAAAAAACACCCCGACGGATTGAAAGTTATAATTATATTTTTAAAAATATATTCACTTTTAGGCAATAATTGCCGCTATTTTCTTTTTGACCTTTTTACTATTCATGTTTATATTTTTTTTAGCATTTACTGCTCCACACTGAAAAAATACATCTTTATGACTCACCGTCTCAAAACGGTATACATTATATATATATATATATATATATATATATATATAATATATATATATATATATATATATATATATATATATATATATATATTCATATATATAAAAGTATACCCTTTCGCCACGCCACCATTAGATATCTTATACAGTTATATACAATTGTCCATGGCTTTGATCAAATTGACCACAATACCCTTCCATGTAAAATTTACCCACGGAGACAGATTAAACAAAAAAATTATGACACATTCTTCCACAATAATGAAGTGACTATTGTAATGTGTATAAATACCTGGAACAGTTTGAAATTTATAACGAAAGACTAGCGTCTTATCCAAAGGATAGCAAGAAATTGCTATTGTCCATTTCACGCTATAGAAACCGGGATAAACTCCGACTCCATCGGTGTAATGGCTCGGAGGGATTTTTTTTCTTTGTTTTTACTATGAAGAATAGGACTTAACCTCAAATTTCATATGTGACCCCTCGCCTCAAAACGGTATTATGTCGGGATGATTAAGGTGCTGAAAATTGAATTTATAGCCAGAAATCTCTCACTTGCGTTGAGTTTATATGTTTTATAGATGAGATTGAATGTTATAATTTAGTGCGCTGAATATCAACAATTCAAAATATTGACCTTTTAGCATCTGGACCATCCCGACATAATACCGTTTTGAGACGATGGGTCACATATTATCTCTCACTAATATTTTGATTTCCTTTATCTAGGCCACCCAAATATAATACATCTTTGTCTCTGTCCAAAAAACAAAAACAAAATAAAAATGATATCGCGTAACAGGCGTCATGTCTCGTCCTACATGTTATATGTAACTGTTGGCTTGGAACCCCCTTATAAAGAAAACACTTTGAGCACATTTATTGGATATTGCCATTTATCAATGCTCACGTTTTGAAAGTTGTTTTTTTTTAAACTCTTTTTTATTGTTATTGTTGCGTGGACAAAGACATGCTATAATTATTATAGATAGTATGCGCTTGGCTAAGAAGCTCACAACATTGCCATCCGGAAGTATAACGAACCAACACAAGAAACTATGCGTAACCATGAACGTTTATAGTCTGGTTAATACAGTTCAGTGAGCATTACTCATAAACGCGGATGGCAAAAAACAATAGCAAAGACCTAAGTGACGTCATCTTCGAACTATCTATAGATGGAGAAGAAACAAGTGATTGTTATCAATATGGGTCACTGTCAGAATTATAATATTTCCTTATAGAGACAAATCAGCTCTAATTTATTTTTTTTTTTTTTAGTAAAAAATGTTACACTTTTAATGTCAAAAGTGAGAAGATGACCTCCAATTTATCTAATTTTATTTAGCATGAGAGCTAAAAATATTTCAAAATCCCAGCTGTATATTTTTTTTGGGGGGGGGGGGGGGGGGGGGGGGGGGAGCGTGTTGAAGATGATTGAACTTATCGATAAATGAATGAAGAAAGAAATCTGGTAAAAGTTGTAAATTTTAAAAAAAGTTGTTTATTTAATGGACGGCTGAATGGCCACTTAGAAATCATGTGAAATGACAAAGTAGTTAGAATTGGTTTTCAAGGACTTATCACTCACAAGACAATCGAAAGTCTTCTCAACTCGTTGTTATCTACTTGAAAAAAAATGCACACACAATGCTACACACACAATGCTACACACACAATGCTACGCTACACACACAATGCTACACAGTGTGTTTCAATGACGCGTGAGCCGGTCGAAAAAAAAAATAATGGTATGCGAATACATAAAATATTCACAAAATCCGCCAGTCGGATAATATAATGTACCAACACACAAAACCACCTGTAATCTTAATCGTTTATAGATAGTATGCGCTTGGCTAAGAAACGAACAACATTGCCATCCGGAAGTATAACGTACCAACACACAAAACTGTGTGTAACCTTGAACGCTTGTAATACAGTTTAATGAGAAATACGCATAAACGTGGATGGCAAAAAAAGTAACAAAGACCTGAGTGACGTCATATTCATTCTATCTATAGTTTGGTTGATAGATTTTTAGTGAGAACTAATAATTAAAATGGCTGTCTAAAACAAAAGCAAAGAGCTGAGTGAAGTCATTTTCGTTCCATCGATGGATAAAGTTCGGTCGCCCAGCTCCAGTGTGCTGCATTATAGAGCGCGGTGAAGTATTTTATAAAGGCGTCCGCCATTGTTCCGACAGTTTAGAACCAGCTACTAAGTTACTGTGCGTCACTACGAGGGAAGTGACGTCACGACTGTTGAATCCAATACTCTTCAACAGTCGTAACGTCACTTCCTTCCAAATGACGCATGGTAACTTAGTAACACTGGCTCTAAACTATCGGAACAATGGCGGACACCCGTATGAAATATTTCTCCGGCGAGCATAAAAGCGTATCCAGAGGGGGGAAAAAAAACACATAAATTTGATCATGTTTTGACTTTTACACATTCTGATCACAAGGCATATTATGAAAAGTTCTAGCCAGCATGATTAATAAAAAAGTAATGATTTTCTTTGTTTAGAACCAAGATGGCCGCCGTTGCCGGGCGGCGTGACGTCAGACTACTAAATCCAACTGATCGATATGTAAATTTGAATAAGAAAGATTTCTGGCTAAAGTGGAAAATAAAAAATGTTTTTGGCAATGTACGGTAGAGTGATCTGGCCGCTGACTAATGAACTGTAAGTTACTAATGAATCCTGCATTATGATATTTATCAATACGGTATAAAAACAAACGGTATTGATTAGCCATTTCTCTGCCGGCCTCTGTTCAATTGGATGAACCAATTAACCAGTAGATTTTTAACCAATCAAAACGGCAGGAATTTGTGACACACCCTCAACTTCCCTTGGACATGAATAGATGGAACTAATTTGACGTCACTCGGCTCTTTGTTATTGTTTTTAGACAGCCATTTTGATAATTAGTTCTTATTAAATTATAGATAGTATGAAGTTGATGTCACTCGAGTCTTTGTTAATGCTTTTTACCATCCGCATTTATGAGTAATTCTTACTAAACTGTATTAACCAGACTATAGATGGAACGAAGATGATGTCACTCTGGTCTTTGTTATTGTTTTTTTTGCCATCCACGTTTATGAGTAATTCTCACTAAACTGTATGAACTAGACTATAAAAGTTCAAGGTTACACATAGTTTTGTGTGTTGGTCCGTTACACTTCCGGACGGCAATGCGTGAGTGTAGCAGCCAGTTACGTTGATAATATCAAAGAATTAAAATTAAAATTAAATTAAATTAAATTGCGCTTTATATAGCGCAATAACCACTAAATGTGCTCAAAGCGCTTTACAAGGGGTCCCTGATCAACAGCAACATTTAACATATAGGACGGGACATGACGCCTGTTAGGCGATATTACAATTTTTCGGACAAAGACAACGCTGTTAACGGCCAGGTACTCATTTTACGGTGAGAGAATGTGGGTAAAGAGCCTTTTCCAAGGACTCAACTATGCACCGAGCGCGAGGATCGAACCCAGGACCTTCCGATCCGAAAGCGAGCGTCATACCACGAGACCACATAGTCGCACATTAAAGTGAGTAGAAAAGTGCCAGAAGACAATAGAGAATAATCTAGAACCATCTGGTGGCTATCCAGGACTAGCATCGCTTACTTTACCCCAAAACAAGACATTGACGTCATATGACACGTTTTCATTTACCTACGTCATCAACACAGGGAAGATTCATTAGTTCTTCTATTTTCACTTTTTTTTTTCAATTGGAATTTCGAAATTACTTTTGATCTTTGTTTTTGGAGCTTTTTTATTCTAAACGTGCTCAAAGAGCTTTACAGGGAGTCCCAGGTCAACAGCAACATTTAACATGTAGGACGGGAAATTTTGACGCCTCTTAGGCGATAGTACAATTTTTTTTCGGACAGAGACAACGCTGTCAACGACCAGGTATTCGTTTTACACTTGAGTACGTTGATGTGAGCAAGGAGCGTTTTCCAAGGACTCAACTATGCGCATGGCTCGAACCCAGGGCCTTCCGATTCGAAAGCGAGTGTCATGCCACATACCACACATAGCCGCACTAGCCGATGCTTTATCATATCAATTATTCGAAGCGGAGAGCAGATGAAAATACATTCTACAATAGATCAATCCATGAAATTTACTCACAGTTTAAAAAATAAAATAATTACCACTTCAAAAGTTTGTTTATTTAATTGGTGAGATGGCAAATCACGTGACGAGATGCCTGTTTCCTTTGATCCTGGTTATTAACGAGCCATTACTAGAACTGAGAAAACATTAAAAACCCTTTGTGTTTTTAATAGATTGGCCAGGTTGGATCGCAGCCTAAACATTTTTTTAAAAAATTCTATTTCATTTTATTTCCCTCCTATATTTAATTAATGATGGCACCCCGACATTTTTCAAGAGACAATATCCTTGCCCCCCCCCCCCCCCCCCCCCCCCATCCTCTCCTTTACGCTTCACCCCTTCTACACCTCCCCTGCCTTGTCTTGCCCTCTTGATAAATAGGTTTTCGTGGTCGTGAGGGCTGAAAATAATCGTTTACAAACGGGTGAGAAGATTAAAATTGTTTAACCAGTTGACTACCGAACTCTGAAAAAAACCCGCAAAAAAAAAAATCCAACTCCTATTTAAAATTTTGGCCAGAAAACTCGTCCTTCAAATATCGATCGAATTAAATGACGAGAACTCTCAAACCTGGGATTTGATGAAAGACTTCCCGAATTCCCAGGTATGAGAGTTTTTTTCCAAGACGAGGGTCATTTAAATCGATCGATATTTGAAGGGTGAATTTTTCAAGCCAACTTATTTTCTTAAAAAACGTGTTTTTCCACAGTTACGTCAGTTAACTGGATAGTATTTATTGGTGGAGATTTCAAATAAACGGTGAAAGACGGCAATGATATAAATTCAGCCAATAAATCTATTTTAGGTCACGACGAACAAGTGAAGTAAATAAATGGGGATACGTTTGTTTATGTTTTTGTTTAATTTAATTAATGAAATAAATTGCATTCTTTACGTCGGTTTGACTCAGTTATTGTCTCCAGACCTGCCTGTTATTGGATTCAATAGTCTGATGTCACGTCGCTCAGCAACGGCGGCCATTGTGGTTCTAAACAAAGAAAATCGGTACTTTTTATTCTTCATACCGGCTAGAACTTTTCATATGTCTTGTGATCAGAATGTCTAAAAGTCAAAACAAGATCATAATGTTTTACTCCTCTGGATACACTTTTATGCTCGTGGGAGAAATGTTTCATCAGGGCGTCCGCCATTGTTCCGATAGTTTAGAGCCGGTTACTAAGATACCATGCGTCATTACGAGGGAAGTGACGTTACGACTGTTGAAGCGTATTACGAACATTTAATACAATCATTACAATCAGCTGTAAGAAGATATTACAATTTTTTTCCCGATAGAGACAACGCTGTTAACGACAATGTACTCATTTTACATTGTTTTGAGTACGGTGAGAGAATGTGAGTAAAGAGTCTTTTCCAAGGACTCAACTATGCGCCGAGAAAGGCTTGAACTCAGGACCTTCCGATCCGAAAGCGAGTGTCATACCACTAGATCACATTATAGCCTGAGTAACTAACTATGTCATGGTCCATTATCTATCACTATCCACTACTCACACTGGACTGGGATAGGAGCGCGTGCGCCAGGCACAGCACGTGCCAGGAAATATTTATTGTAAGAAATGCTGGATGTTGAGTAGTAAGGACCTAGCGGGCATGGCAGATGATGAAGATAAAGGGGTGGGAGGGGGGGTGGTAAGCTTTAAAAGAGTTAGGGGAGGGGAGAGGGGGGACATAAGAATGTGTGTTTGGAGGGGGGGGATGGGGGGGGGGGGAGAGAGAGAGATGTGATAAGCTTAAAAGAATGGATTGAGGGGGGTATTATTTAAAAGAGTGGGAGGAGGAGAATGTGGGGCGGGGCGGGAGAAGGGGGGGGGGGAGGGGATAAGATTTAAAATTTGTTTGGGGGGGGGGGGGGGGGGGAATTGACCAGTAATCTGTCATACTTTGTAAAATCGCTTATCTAAAATCTCGGCCATCGAATATCGATTCATTTAAATGACCCTCACAAATTATCACATGACAGAATAGGAACCATTTTTTTTTCTTTATATCACATTTATTTTTAAACCCAATTATTATTTGTTGGTACTTTATATTCCGGGTGGGGGATGTTATGAACATTTTAACCAAACGCATAGCATCGATATCATTCTAACAAAATGTGACCCACAATCTCAAAATGGTATTATGTCGGAACGAGCCATATGCTTAAAAGCCGAATACACGTAAACTGGTCCAAAATATAAATTGTTGGCATAAGCACCCTAAAATATGGTATCCATTCTCCTCAATAAAACATCAAACTCAACACAAGTCTGATATTTCCGGCTATAAATTCAATTGTCAACATCTTAACAATCCCGACTTAATACCGTTTTGAGGCGAAGGGTCACAAATACCGTTTTGAGTGCATAGCTTCAAAAGACGTTAAAGTGTATCTAGAGCTGAAAGGTTAGCTATTCTAACGACGAATAATCTGCATTCAGAAATAAAGAGAGTAGGAGAAATGAATGGGAAGGTAGCTATGGGAAAACTTGAGAGAAGAACTTGGAATGTTTTTCTGTTTGTCAGTTGTGAAAAATTATAGATATGGGTTTGTCCCCGATACCTGCACGAACAGGAGGAACGAGGAATGCACCTTACAGATTATGGAGCTGCCTATCTGAAATTTTAAAAGTTCGTATTCCATGGGAAGAAAAACAAAAGGTCACTATAGATAGTTCGAAGATGACGTCACTCAGGTCTTTGTTATTGTTATTTTGCCATCCGCGTTTATGAGTAATGCTCACTGAACTGTATTAACCTGACTATAAACGTTCATGGATACACTTAGTTTTGTGTGTTGGTCCGTTATACTTCCGGATGGCAATGTTATGAGCTTCTTAGCCAAGCGCATACTATCTATAGATGGTATGAGCTTGGTTAAGGAGTTCACAACATTGCCATCCGGAAGTATAACGGACCAACACACAAAACTACGTGTAACGTTAAACGTTTTAGTCTGGTTAATACAGTTTAGTGAGAATTACTCATAAACGCGGATGGCAAAAAACAATAACAAAGACCTGAGTGATGTCATCTTCGAACTATCTATAGATAGCTTTGTAGATTGATAATTTCCCCTCATTATAGTCCGAAATTGCTCCAAAGTCCTCAATATAATAGGTTCTAAGGAGCTACACTTTTATTTTAAACACGAATTATTGAGTCAAAGATGTGTATGCAGTTCTGTAAATAGAGCTAAAAATTCGTAATTTTACGAATTTTTTGTAGTACTAGGCAGGCCTGAGCTTAGATGGGATGGGGTGAGGTGAAGGGGGTGGATGTAGAGAGAGAGAGAGAGAGAGAGAGAGAGAGAGAGAGAGAGAGAGAGAGAGAGGGGGGGGGGGGGGGAGAGAGAGAGAGAGAGAATTAGAGAGAGATTTTATGTTTGTTTTGATGCTTTTTTCTTTATTTTTATTGTGAATGTTTTATGAATGAACAACTGGAGAATTCGCTGGTGAATAAGTAAATAGACTTCAACGTTTTACAGCATTCGTCACTCGCACTGGGAAAGACATGGGAGTGACTGAAAACATTTTAAAGGTAATCAAATAGATAGACAAATATATAGATAGGTATATAGAACATGCATGGATGGTTATACATACGGATAAATTGGTTGATAGATAGATAGATAGGTATACAGATAGATCGATGATGTTTAAATATAGATAGGTTGCTATATAATAAACAGATATATTGATAGATAGACAAATAGATATATATATTGCTCTATAAACAAATAGATAGGTAGATAGATAGATAGATAGATAGATGGATCGATGGATAGATAGATAGATAGATATATATATATATATATATATATATATATATATATATAGATAGATAGATAGATAGATATAGATAGATAGATAGATAAAAAGATAGAGAGAGTGGAAGAGAGAGACACGTACACGCACACACACACACACACACACACACATATATATATATATATATATATATATATATGTATGTATATATATATATATATATATATATATATATATATGAATAGACACACAGCTAGATAGAAAGATATATATATATATATATATATATATATATATATATATATATATATATATAGATAGATAGACAGACAGTTAGATAGATAGATAGATAGATAGATAGATTGATAGATAGATAGACAGACAGTTAGATAGATAGATAGATAGATAGATAGATAGATAGATAGATGGATAGGTAGATAGATAGATAGATTGATAGATAGATAGATAGATAGATAGATAGATAGATAGATAGATTGATAGATAGATAGATAGATAGATAGATTGATAGATAGATAGATAGATAGATAGATAGATAGATAGATAGATAGATAGATAGATTGGTTGATAGATAGATAGATAGATAGATAGATAGATAGATAGATGGATAGGTAGATAGATAGATAGATGTATGGAAAGGTAAGGAGAAAGGAAGAATAGGAAGAGAGAAGAGAAAGAGAAATAAAAATCCCAATAGAAATTTAATGAAATTGTAGAGTACTATCCTTGTGGTCTTCGGGACATCCAAGGAATTAATGTCTGTGCCAGGAGCCTGTCTGGAGATTTATGGGCCAATTACACGGAAATAAAATAAATTCAAGCACCTTTTACAGAGAAAAAGATATAGATATAGATATTGAATGAAAGAAGCTGTCGTCACGTGGTTTGTTGTTGTTTTTTTTTTTTGGCATTGTTTCTTTTAGTTCGGTGATTAGTTCTCACTAAAGTCCCTCTGACAGTTATAAAGGTTAAAGGTTAAACGTTTCTTTTTTCTTTTTTTTTTTTGCTTTTGGTATGATTGATCTGACGGGAAGAACTGGTTAATATTTCACTGAAACGTATAACATCAATCAATATGTTGTGAATGATAAAAATCGAGACCAAAACTGATGATGAAAGTATTGATAGTGAATATTAGAACTAAATGGCAGTTGGAAAGAAATATATTATAAATATTATTTTCAATTTCAATTTGACCGGCAGTTTATTTCCTTATATAATTTGATGTCCTTTTTTTTGTTCTGAAAGTAGTCCTTCAGAGCCATAGGGCTCATGGAGCCGGTTTTATCCCGTCGGTTTCTATAGCGTGAAATGGAAAACAGCAATTGCTTACTATCCTTTGGATAGGACGCTAGTCTATCGCGAAGTACTTTCCGCCAGATTTTTCATATGATCCAGCCACCCAATCACCTCTGGGTGGATATGGGGTAAGTAAAAAAAAATCTCACCCTCACCAAGAGTCAATCCGGATCTCTTTGCGCCTGAAGTGAGTGCTCTACCAACTGAGCTATCGGGACCTTTTTTTAGTCAATTTTACGACAAAACTATCTAAGTTGACAACTCCATTGCTCAATTTCCATGGTCAACTGGTCACCCATTGACCCTTTCCGGCCTTGTGTCGTGACGTGACCACCACGACAAAATCAATAATAGTTGATGGTGGGTTGAATTATTGATGTATTACCCAGGTACGCAAAACAACTCGGACCGAAGTGAGAGTGATTGACTGTGTTTGTCCTGTGAAATGATTTATTATACGTGACCTTATGGAGTGACGGGGGGGGGGGGGGGGGGGGGGGGGTTGTTCGGATAGCTCAGTGGCTAGAGTACTCCCGTCATACACAAAGGGATCGAAAAGGATCCCACGTGAATCCGAGATTTTTTTTTCCCCTGTCATTTCCCTCTCTAAAGTGCGGCTATGTGGTCTTGAGGTTTGACACTCGCTTTCGGATCGGAAGGTCCTGGGTTCGAGCCTCGCGCTCGGCGCATAGTTGAGTCCTTGGAAAAGGCTCTTTACTCACTTTCTCTCACCGTACTCAGGTGTAAAATGAGTACCTGGCCGTTAACAGCATTGTCTTTGTCCGAAACATTGATAATGTGGACGTTTTGGGTTCCCCTTTATCAATAAAATATGAATTAAACACTACACATTTTCATTCTCTGCTTTTTAAAAAAAATCATCGTGTTTTATTGATAAAGGGGAAACCCGAAACGTCCACATTATCTGTCTTCGGTTATTGGATTGAGGCCCTCCATTCAATTTCCTATTGTTAGTAATGTAGCTTTTGGCACCTAAACCATCTCTACACACATTCACTTATTAGATCTGATAACCTAATTCATTATGGGCTTATTGTTTTGATGGAAATCTCAAAATATGACACTAAATATTGTCCATTACAACAATGTTTAAACTAGGCCCTTATGTGGGTTCGGATGTCAGACCTGCATATATGTAGTACACGTCAATCATAGCATAATCCTGTTCAAATACATAAGGCAGGCCACATTAAAACCATGGCCTGAATGAATGAAAAAGTGTTTTGTTTACGTACATTATGTGTGTGATCGTATACAGATGGCAATTAGTTAAAAAGCAATGCCTTCCCCCCCCCCCCCCCCCCCCCCCCCCCTATCTTGATTGAATCTACTCAGAGGCTACACACGGCTTATTCTTTTCAATTTCTTATAACTTTGCGTTTACAAGCATTGACACGATCTCAAATTGATTTCTTAATCAAGCAATTAAAGACCTACCAGCCTGAAATTGAGATAAAATCGTAATTTTTCAGGGCTATTCATATATTAGACATTACAACCACCTTTAAAATGTCCCAATTTTTGTACTCAGTACATTAAAACAATGCATTTAACTCCATTATATCATAGATAGAATGAAGTTGACGTCACTCGAGTCTTTGTTATTGTTTTTTGCCATCCGCGTTTATGAGTAATTCTCACTTAACTGTATTATCCAGACTATAAAAGTTCATGGTTACACAAAGTTTTGTGTATTGGTCCGTTATACTTCCGGATGACAATGTTGTGAGCTTCTTAGCCAAGCGTATACTTTCTATATATAGTATGCGCTTGGCTAAGAAGCTCATAACATTGCCATCCGGAAGTATAACAGACCAACACACAAAACTGTGTGTATCCATGAACGGTTATAGTCTGGTTAATACGGTTTAGTGAGAACGACTCATAAACGCTGATGGCAAAAAACAATAACAAAGACCCGGGTGACGTCAACTTCAACCTGTCTATACCAGCTCTGGCACCAAAAATTTGTTTACACAATGTTTTATTAAATTAAAGATATTTATATCGTTTTCCGGCAGAAACCAAAATTTCGTAATATTGCGAAATTGTCTTAGTAGTCGACAGGTCTGCAATTGTAAAAAACAAACAAACCCAGTAATGATAAATAGGGAGAATTACAAAAGTGAGGAGTAATTATTTGATAAAAGTGCAAACAATGGATGCCTGGTTAAGAGATGGAAAACATATGGTTGAGAATTGGGAAGAAAAGTGTGACGTTAAAAAATGGTTCCTATCTCATTGGAATCAAACTAAAATGGTTCCTATCTCATTGGAATCAAACTAAAATGGTTCCTATCTCATTGGAAGTATATATATATATATATATATATATATATATATATATATATATATATATATATATATATATATATATATAAATATATATACTTTTCCGGAGGACTGGATACTTAGCTTCTGGTCTCAGAGTGATGGCATCTTATGTTCTAGTCTAAATATATCATTTTGCTGGTCGTCAATAAAAGATCATCCATCCTCACTCTTTCACGCCCCGTAATTCTTCTGTGTCTGCCAAAACATTCTGCTACTAAAATAGTTATGGCATGTTATGATTAAATTTATTCATTTTTTGTCCTCGTAGGACTGGCTACATAATATACATTCCCAAGGATTTAGGAACCAAAAAAATGAGAGGTGTGACGTCACGACTTTTCTTCCCTATTGCAACAAAGCAATAATAGATCCGAATAATTACGTAAGAGATAAGTTTATTTGATAAAAGTGCAAACAACGAATGCCTGATTAAGAGATGGAAAACATATGGTTGAGATTAATTGACTTTGGCAATAGAACGAAAGAAAGAATCTTTTCTTTTTCACGTTATTTAATTCTATATCATTGCCTGTTGTAATTTGACTTGGACGCTAGTCTATCCAAGAGTTAGCATAATATTGCCAAACAAGCTACTCGGCCAAATCGAACCATGGCCCTCCAAAACAGACAAATCCGCCACTAACACCAATCTGTGAAATGCTGTGACCCATATTGATGTCACTCCCATACTGTAATATTAAAGTAGCTTAGTGTGGGACTCACACTCATCACAAGAAATCAATTAGCTAGAAAAAGTCCAACGTATGGCGGCCAGATTTGTCCTATGAGCAGAATATGAGCGTACTCAACCTATAAACGATCTCCAATGGAAACCGCTACACGAAAGACGTTCCATCAACAAACTCCTCGTATTCCACAAAGCACAAAATGGAAAATCGAAATTCCAACTAGCCATTTTTACAACAAACAAAACAAGAAACTCAGCATTTAATTTTGAAATCCCCCACTCAAGAACAAACCATCATCTTTACTCTTTCTTCCCCTCCACCATCGACTTTGGAACTCCCTAACAATCACTTGTAAACAAGCCCTTTCGACTTATGACTTCAAAAAATCACTTCATGCTTCCCTCTAAAACCCCTGTTACTGAAAAGATGGCCATACAATAATCAGCCTGAAGCTTTGGCCTTAATGGAAGAAGAAGAAGAAGAAGAAGAAGAAGAAGAAGAAGAAGAAGAAGAAGAAGAAGAAGAAGAAGAAGAAGAATAAGAAGAAGAAGACTAGTCCTACTTTGCAGACAGCAAATCTTACAGAGTCCAATCATCACTTCTTGTAAGACCGTGAGGTCTTAAAATTGAAACGTATCCCTTTGCTGGCGAGGCTAATGATCTAAATTTTGTGCTACGTGCGGCTATGTGGTCTTGTGGTATGACACTCGCATTCGGATCGGCAGGTCCTGGGTTCGAGCCTCACTCTGCGCATAGTTGAGTTCTTGGAAAAGGCTCTTTACTCCCATTATCTCACCGTACTCAGGAGTAAAATGAGTACCTGGTCGTTAACATCATTGTCTCTGTCGGAAAAAGAATATTTCAATATCGCCTAACAGGCGTCATGTCTCATTATACATATTACATGTCGCTGTTGATCAGGGACCCTTGTAAAGCGCTTCCAGCAT